>NC_086451.1:120017095-120359595 GCF_028390025.1 Pseudophryne corroboree | reverse complement strand
ATCACTGGACTTATACGGCAGTACCACTGGACATATACGGAAGTATCACTGGACTTATACGGCAGTATCACTGGATTTATATGGCAGTATCACTGGACTTATACGGCAGTACCACTGGACATATATGGCAGTATCACTGGAACTATACGGCAGTACCACTAGACATATATGCCAGTATCACTGGACTTATACGGCAGTACCACTGGGCATATATGGCAGTATCACTGGACATATATGGCAGTATCACTGGATTTATACGGCAGTATCACTGGACTTATATGGCAGTATCACTGGACTTATACGGCAGTACAACTGGACATATATGGCAGTATCACTGGAACTATACGCCAGTACCACTGGACATATACGGCAGTATCACTGGACTTATACGGCAGTACCACTGGACATATATGCCAGTATCACTGGACTTATACGGCAGTACCACTGGACATATACGGCAGTATCACTGTACATATATGGTAGTACCACTGGACTGGATTTATACGGCAGTATCACTGGACTTATACGGCAGTACCACTGAACTTATACGGCAGTACCCCTGAACTTATACAGCTGCACCACTGTACTGGACTTATACGGCAGTACCCCAAGACTTATACGTCAGTACACCCATGACTTATACAGCAGTACCCCTAGACTTATACTGCAGTACCCCAAGACTTATACGTCAGTACACCCAAGACTTATACAGCAGTACCCCTAGACTTATACTGCAGTACCACAAGACTTATATGGCAGTACCCCTGAACTTATACAGCTGTACCACTGGACTGGACTTATACGGCAGTACCCCAAGACTTATACGGAAGTACCCCAAGACTTATACGGCAGTATCCCAAGACTTATACGGCAGTATCCCTAGGCGTATACGGCAGTACCCCTGAACTTATACAGCTACACCACTGTTCTGGACTTATACGGCAGTACCCCAAGACTTATATGCAGTACACCATGACTTATACAGCAGTACCCCTAGACTTATATGGCAGTACCCCTGAACTTATACAGCTACACCACTGTACTGGACTTATACGGCAGTACCCCAGGACTTATACAGCAGTACCCCATGACTTATATGGCAGTATCCCTGTGCTTATGCGGCAGCACAGGGACACCACCACTGTACTGATGCAGGACAACACAGCACCACTGCACTGGACTTATACAGCTACACTGGACATATGGCAGCAGGGGACACAACCACTGTGACTTGACTGATGCAACACCACTACACTGGACTGAGCAAAACCCAAATCCAAAACCCGCGAGAATCCGACAGCGGGATGATGACATTTTTCCTCATTCTGGTTTCCGAGTCTGTCGGGAAGTCTCGGGCTGGAATCGGATCCAGGCTCAGGACGTGATGTTCGAGGGGGTTTGGTTCTCAGGGAATGAACCCGCTCATCTCTAATAAATACATACAATTAATTAAAAATAATATAGAATTGAAGAGTTTTTTAAAAGCTAAAATTTTTGTAGTTCCAAATTAGGACACCATGGTACCTTTAAGGGTTCCCCTCAGGGGTATAGTTAAATACTAGAACAAGTCAACTGTGGTGCCCAGTCTGGAATGAGGTAGATTAGGTAGGTGCCGGTAAATACCCAACACGTTTCATCTATTAATAGGCTTCCTCAGGTGTGTCTTTAGGGATGATACTGATGGCTTTAAATATCCCTTTCAGTAATCTTAAGGCATCAGATAGTTGTCAATTAATTGTTACTTCTGGTCCACATTCTCACCGGAACTGGAAGTGCAGCATCACCAGGGACTAGCCCGTGTTCAGTAGCGGATCTTGCCACGGGCAAGCAGGACTTTTGCCCAGGGCGCCAGTCACCATGGCAAGATCCGCTACTGTGCCCCCTGCTGTGACCCTCGCCGCTGTGCCCTCCGCTGGTCCCCAGCTGTGAAGGGAACCAGACGCTACGCATCTAGTTTCCCTTCGTGGAGGGGACCTTTGCTGTGCGGTGCGCGATGACGTCATCGCGCACCGCACAGCATTGTGGCACAGATGCTAGGGGTCATAATTGACCTCTTGTGTCTATGCTGATCCGAGGAGAGGAGCGGTGCCGGCGGCTGCAGTGTCTGCAGTGGTCTGGAATCAGGAGCGGGGATAGTAAGTATACATTTTTTTTCTGTTCCAGCGGCACTACAGGGGGCACAAATGGGGGTGTAACTGACCACACCCCCGTATGAAGCCTCGCCCCTATTGTTTTGCCCGGGGCGCCACAAGGGCAAGAACCGACCCTGCCTGTGTTAATTGCTGCGCATGCTCCCAGTATCACGAACTGGAACGCATTCTGGAAATGATTCTTTTGGAATGGGAAGTGCATTGTCTCCGGAGGTACCTGCATTGTGCATGTGTCTGGTGACACGCACCAAAATGCATTGTCATGTATCAGGTGGCACACTCCAGTATCCAGATTCTGCAATGGATATCTCCATGTCCACATGGCTCAGCACTATTTCTTTGTGTTACATGCATCTTCCATGTGGGTGAAGCCATATTATTGGTTTGATTTGGTAAAGTTAAATATATAAAATAAAACACAGACATAAATATAGAGACAGTAATATAAAAAGCTTGTGACGAAAAGTAATAATGAGAACAGCTAAAAAACATAAAAATATATAGATTTTTCTCTAACGTCCTAAGTGGATGCTGGGGACTCCGTAAGGACCATGGGGATAGCGGCTCCGCAGGAGACTGGGCACATCTAAAGAAAGCTTTAGGACTATGTGGTGTGCACTGGCTCCTCCCCCTATGACCCTCCTCCAAGCCTCAGTTAGATCTCTGTGCCCGAACGAGAAGGGTGCACACTAGGGGCTCTCCTGAGCTTCTTAGTGAAAGTTTTAGTTTAGGTTTTTTATTTTCAGTGAGACCTGCTGGCAACAGGCTCACTGCATCGAGGGACTAAGGGGAGAAGGAGCGAACTCACCTGCGTGCAGAGTGGATTGGGCTTCTTAGGCTACTGGACATTAGCTCCAGAGGGACGATCACAGGCCCAGCCTGGATGGGTCCCAGAGCCGCGCCGCCGGCCCCCTTACAGAGCCAGAAGGCAGAAGAGGTCCGGAAAATCGGCGGCAGAAGACGTCCTGTCTTCAACAAGGTAGCGCACAGCACTGCAGCTGTGCGCCATTGCTCTCAGCACACTTCACACTCCGGTCACTGAGGGTGCAGGGCGCTGGGGGGGAGCGCCCTGAAACGCAATAATAAACACCTTGGATGGCAAAAGAATGCATCACATATAGCTCCTGGGCTATATGGATGCATTTAACCCCTGCCAAAATATATAGAAAAACGGGAGATAAGGCCGCCGATAAGGGGGCGGAGCCTATCTCCTCAGCACACTGGCGCCATTTTCCCTCACAGCTCCGTTGGAGGGAAGCTCCCTGTCTCTCCCCTGCAGTCACTACACTACAGAAAGGGTTAAAAAAAGAGAGGGGGGGCACTAATTACGCGCAGTATTAAATAAAACAGCAGCTATAAGGGGAAAAACACTTATATAAGGTTATCCCTGTATATATATAGCGCTCTGGTGTGTGCTGGCAAACTCTCCCTCTGTCTCCCCAAAGGGCTAGTGGGGTCCTGTCCTCTATCAGAGCATTCCCTGTGTGTGTGCTGTATGTCGGTACATTTGTGTCAACATGTATGAGGAGAAAAATGATGTGGAGACGGAGCAGATTGCCTGTAATAGTGATGTCACCCCCTAGGGGGTCGACACCTGAGTGGATGAACTGTTGGAAGGAATTACATGACAGTGTCAGCTATCTATAAAAGACAGTGGTTGACATGAGACAGCCGGCTACTCAGCTTTGTGCCTGTCCAGACGTCTCATAGGCCGTCAGGGGCTCTAAAGCGCCCGTTACCTCAGATGGCAGTTATAGACGCCGACAAGGATACTGACTCCAGTGTCGACGGTGAAGAGACAAATGTGACTTCCAGTAGGGCCACACGTTACATGATTGAGGCAATGAAAAATGTTTTACACATTTCTGATAATACGAGTACCACCAAAAAGGGGTATTATGTTCGGTGAGGAAAAACTACCTGTAGTTTTCCTGAATCTGAGAAATTAAATGAGGTGTGTGATGATGCGTGGTTTTCCCCCGATAACAACTGATAATTTCTAAAATGTTATTGGCATTATATCCTTTCCCGCCAGAGGTTAGGGTGCGTTGGGAAACACCCCCTAGGGGGGATAAAGCGCTCACACGCTTGTAAGGGCTCTACCCTCTCCTGAGATGGCCGCCCTTAAGGATCCTGCTGATAGAAAGCAGGAGGGTATCCTAAAATGTATTTACACACATACTGGTGTTATACTGCGACCAGCAATCGCCTCAGCCTGGATGTGCAGTGCTGGGTTGGCGTGGTCGGATTCCCTGACTGAAAATATTGATACCCTAGATAGGGACAGTATATTATTGCCTATAGAGCATTTAAAAGATGCATTTCTATATATGCGTGATGCACAGCGGAATATTTGCCGACTGGCATCAAGTCTAAGTGCGTTGTTCATTTCTACCAGTAGAGGGTTATGGACACGTCAGTGGTCAGGTGATGCGTATTCCAAACGGCATTTGGAAGTATTGCCTTATTAAAGGGAGGAGTTGTTTGGGGTCGGTCTTTCAGACCTGGTGGTCACGGCAACAGCTGGGAAATCCACGTTTGTACCCCAGGTCGCCTCTCAACATGAGAAGACGCCGTATTATCAGGCGCAGTCTTTTCATGGACAAGCGGGCAAAAGATTCCTCATTTCTGCCCCGTGACAGAGGGAGAGGAAAAAGGCTGCAGAAATCATCCAGTTCCCAGGAACAGAAACCCGCTCCCGCCTCTGCCAAGCCCTCAGTATGACGCTGGGGCTTTACAAGCAGAATCAGGCACGGTGGGGGGCCCGTCTCAATGAATTTCAGCGCGCAGTGGGCTCACTCGCAAGTAGACCCCTGGATCCTTCAGGTGATATCTCAGGGGTACAAATTAGAATTCGAGACGTCTCCCCCTCGCCGTTTCCTAAAGTCGGCTTTACCAATGTCTCCTTCTGACAGGGAGACTGTTTTGGAAGCCATTCACAAGCTGTATTCCCAGCAGGTGATAACAAGGTACCCCTCCTGCAACAGGGAACGGGGTATTATTCCACACTGTTGTGGTACCGAAGCCAGACGGCTCGGTGAGACCGATTCTAAAATCTAAAATCTTTGAACACTTACATACAGAGGTTCAAATTCAAGATTGAGTCACTCAGAGCAGTGATTGCGAACCTGGAAGAAGGGGACTACATGATGTCTCGGGACATCAAGGATGCTTACCTTCATGTCAAAATGTACCCTTCTCACCAAGGGTACCTCAGGTTTATGGTATAGAACTGTCACTATCAGTTCAGACGCTGCCGTAGGGATGGTCCACGGCACCCCGGGTCTTTACCAAGGTAATGGCCGAAATGATGATATTCCTTCGAAGGAAGGGAATTTTAGTTATCCCTTACTTGGACGATTCCCTGATAAGGGTAAGATCCAGGGAACAGTTTTAGGTCGGTGTAGCACTATCTCAGGTAGTGTTGCGGCAGCACGATTGGATTCTCAATATTCCAAAATCGCAGCTGGTTCCGTCGACGTGTCTTCTGTTCATAGGGATGATCCTGGACACAGTCCAGAAAAAGGTGTTTCTCCCGGAGGAGAAAGCCAGGGAGTTATCCGAGCTAGTCAGGAACCTCCTCAAACCGAGCCAAGTCTCAGTGCATCAATGCACAAGGGTTCTGGGTAAAATGGGGGCTTCCTACGAAGCAATCCCATTCGGCAGATTCCACGCAAGAACTTTCCAGTGGGACCTGCTGGACAAATGGTCCGGGTCGCATCTTCAGATGCATCAGCGGATAACCCTGTCACCAAGGACAAGGGTGTCCCTCCTGTGGTGGTTGCAGAGTGCTCATCTTCTAGAGGGCCGCAGATTCGGCATTCAGGACTGGGTCCTGGTAACCACGGATGCCAGCCTGCGAGGCTGGGGAGCAGTCACACAGGGAAGGAATATCCAGGACTTATGGTCAAGCCTGGAGACATCACTTCACATAAATATCCTGAAGCTAAGGGCCATTTACAATGCTCTAAGCTTAGCAAGACCTTTGCTTCAAGGTCAGCCGGTGTTGATCCAGTCGGACAACATCACGGCAGTCACCCACGTAAACAGACAGGGTGGCACAAGAAGCAGGAGGGCAATGGCAGAAGCTGCAAGGATTCTTCGCTGGGCGGAAAATCATGTGATAGCACTGTCAGCAGTATTCATTCCGAGAGTGGACAACTGGGAAGCAGACTTCCTCAGCACGACCTCCACCCGAGAGAGTGGGGACTTCACCCAGAAGTCTTCCACATGATTATAAACCGTTGGGAAAAACTCGACAGGTATTGCGCCAGGTCAAGGGACCCTCAGGCAATAGCTGTAGACGCTCTGGTAACACCGTGGGTGTACCAGTCAGTGTATGTGTTCCCTCCTCTGCCTCTCATACCCATGGTACTGAGATTGATAAGATGGAGAGGAGTAAGCACTATATTCGTGGCTCCGGATTGGCCAAGAAGGACTTGGTAACCGGAACTTCAAGAGATGCTCACGGAGGATCCGTGGCCTCTACCTCTAAGAAGGGACCTGCTCCAGCAAGGACCCTGTCTGTTCCAAGACTTACCGCGGCTGCGTTTGACGGCATGGCGGTTGAACGCCGGATCCTGAAGGAAAAAGGCATTCCGGATGAAGTCATCCCTATCCTGATCAAAGCCAGGAAGGATGTAACCGCAAAACATTATCACTGCATTTGGCGAAAATATGTTGCGTGGTGCGAGGCCAGTAAGGCCCGACGGAGGAAATTCAACTGGGTCGATTCCTACATTTCCTGCAAACAGGAGTGTCTATGGGCCTGAAATTGGGGTCCATTAAGGTTCAAATTTCGGCCCTGTCAATTTTCTTCCAAAAAGAACTAGCTTCAGTCCCTGAAGTTCAGACGTTTGTAAAAGGGGTACTGCATATACAGCCTCCTTTTGTGCCTCCAGTGGCACTTTGGGATCTCAATGTAGTTTTTGGGTTCCAAAAGTCACATTGGTTTGAACCACTTAAATCTGTGGAGTTAAAATATCTCACATGGAAAGTGGTCATGCTGTGTGCCCTGGCCTGGGCCATGCGCGTGTCAGAATTGGCGGCTTTATCCTGTAAAAGCCCTTATCTGATTTTCCATTCGGACAAGGCAGAATTGAGGACTCGTCCTCAGTTTCTCCCTAAGGTGGTTTTCAGCGTTTCACCTGAACCAACCTATTGTGGTGCCTGCGGCTACTAGGGACTTGGAGGACTCCAAGTTGCTAGACGTTGTCAGGGCCCTGAAAATATATGTTTCCAGGACGGCTGGAGTCAGGAAATCTGACTCGCTGTTATCCTGTATGCACCCAACAAGCTGGGTGCTCCTGCTTCTAAGCAGACTATTGCTCGTTGGATTTGTAGTACAATTCAGCTTGCACATTCTGTGGCAGGCCTGCCACAGCCAAAAATCTGTAAATGCCCACTCCACAAGGAAGGTGGGCTCAGCTTGGGCGGCTGCCCGAGGGGTCTCGGCTTTACAACTTTGCCGAGCAGCTACTTGGTCAGGAGCAAATACGTTTGTAAAATTCTACAAATTTGATACCCTGGCTGAGGAGGACCTGGAGTTCTCTCATTGGTGCTGCAGAGTCATCCGCACTCTCCCGCCCGTTTGGGAGCTTTGGTATAATCCCCATGGTCCTTACGGAGTCCCCAGCATCCACTTAGGACGTTAGAGAAAATAAGATTTTACTTACCGATAATTCTATTTCTCGTAGTCCGTAGTGGATGCTGGGCGCCCATCCCAAGTGCGGATTGTCTGCAATACTGGTACATAGTTATTGTTACCAAAAAAATCGGGTTATTGCTGTAGTGAGCCATCTTTTCTAGAGGCTCCTCTGTTATCATACTGTTAACTGGGTTCAGATCACAGGTTGTACGGTGTGATTGGTGTGGCTGGTATGAGTCTTACCCGGGATTCAAAATCCTTCCTTATTGTGTACGCTCGTCCGGGCACAGTATCCTAACTGAGGCTTGGAGGAGGGTCATAGGGGGAGGAGCCAGTGCACACCAGATAGTCCTAAAGCTTTCTTTAGATGTGCCCAGTCTCCTGCGGAGCCGCTATCCCCATGGTCCTTACGGAGTCCCCAGCATCCACTACGGACTACGAGAAATAGAATTATCGGTAAGTAAATTCTTATTTTTAAAAGTATTGAATTCATAGATCTAATGAATAAGCATATTACCAGTATAATGTAAAACAGTGTAATATTAAAGTATATCAATCACATAATATATCCAATAAAGTGCCATACAAAATATATACATGTGATAATAGATTAATCATATTCATACAGTATATTAAAGCTGTGTACACACGGTGAGACTTATCCTTTTGATTTTGACTTTATAGTCAAAATGGCAAGGAAAGTTAGTGCAAATCGCACTGTGTTTAGCCAGCTGCGATACTGATGCGATACTGATGAGCACTCCCGCAGGGTAGGAATTGCAAGGAAAGATAGACTGTGCAGGCAAGTCAATCCTGGCTATATTGTGTACAATCCAGTACAAAGTATAGTCAAAATTGGCACTTGTTCAAAATCGCACATAGTCAAAATTGAAAGTACAGATAGTCAAAATCGGTGCTTATGGGCTCTGGGGGAGTTCAAGGGAAATCCCATAGTCAAAATCGGAGATAGTCAATATATAACCGTGTATATGCACCTTAAGAAAACCTGTGTTCCGATTCCTTGCCCTTGGAATTTTATAAGAATGTAATCATCGGAGCATCATTAGCGCCCGGACCGCCCACTTAACTCGCTTAGTGAGTGGCTGGGCAGGGGCGGCCCTCTTAAACTGCAAGACTTGTATGCTTTTACAGGGGGCAGGGCGGTTCATCCGATTTTCATGAGCCTCCGGCCATTCGGGGAGAATAGGCAAGTATGTCTCATATCCTTCATTATGTCCCTCAGGAGCCAATGTGTTCATTGTGAAAATCCAAAACATTTATTAAATCCTCAACTCTTGGGCCCAATTAGAAATGTTCTATAGCCTTAAAGGTGAAGGTATACTATCCACCTCATATTTATGGTGGAGGGAGAAATGTCTGGATACTATTATTTTTTTGTATTTATAAAGTGTTCTTGTAATCTTATACCGCTTTCACATTGCAATGCCTGGTCCCACCCATTAAATTGGAAATGGGTCCTTCCAGGGTGGGACCCTGGCATTGGACCCTACACACCACCATCCTGACTCGGCAATATGCTGGGTCGGGTTGCCATATGGAGGCAGGGACTGAGCCAGCATTGGGGACGGGTGCCAAAGTAGCGCTGGGAGATTACACCATCTCCACGCCACCCTTCCCCATGCAGTGAACGGGTCCCGGGTCGCATCGACCCGGCAACCCGTTCACACTGCACTTGACCTGGTATTTAACCCGGGAATAACCCTTCGTTATTCCCGGGTTGAATTACCAGGTCAGACGACCCGGGAATTTGCCCTTTCACACCGCACAGCGACCTGTGTCGACCCGGCAATATATTGTGTCGATACCGGGTTATTTTTGCGGTGTGAAAGCGGTATTAATAAAGGGATCTTTTAGCCTCTCTCACATATTTGAGACCACACCCATGCTCAGTTAGGTATATCACTGAGGTGGTGTTACAATTAATGAAGTGTTTTATCGTAAAATACTTTGGAGTTATTAACATTGAACAATGATCTTCTATTAAGATTAACAAATCTGCAGACATTATAATGACCACATTTGTAAGTGCCCTCACATTTAGGCATTATCTGTGTGTTAGAAAGCTAAAAGGGATATCAAGTTCTCTTTCTCTAGGGTGAGATATGCCACCCTTAAAAATAGGGGTGTATGGGCATACAAGTGTAGTCACTTAATAAAACACAGTCAAACTACCAAGTGGGAAAGTAAAATTCAATCCAGATTTCCATCCAATGTGTAATTTAGAAGAGTGGATGATATACAGTAATAGTGGATGCTATAACAGTATATGTAACTAAAGGTGCCCACACATGGGGCGATGGTGGTGAGGGTGGGGGGGATGGTTTTGTTATGTTGATCCCTTTTCATTTGTTTAACCTAATTTATTTCTCTAACGTCCTAGTGGATGCTGGGGACTCCGTCAGGACCATGGGGAATAGCGGCTCCGCAGGAGACTGGGCACAAAGTAAAAGCTTTAGGACTAGCTGGTGTGCACTGGCTCCTCCCCCTATGACCCTCCTCCAAGCCTCAGTTAAGATTTTGTGCCCGAACGAGAAGGGTGCAATCTAGGTGGCTCTCCTGAGCTGCTTAGAGTAAAAGTTTAAATAGGTTTTTTATTTTCAGTGAGACCTGCTGGCAACAGGCTCACTGCATCGAGGGACTAAGGGGAGAGAAACGAACTCACCTGCGTGCAGAGTGGATTGGGTTTCTTAGGCTACTGGACGTTAGCTCCAGAGGGACGATCACAGGCCCAGCCATGGATGGGTCCCGGAGCCGCGCCGCCGGCCCCCTTACAGATGCTGAAGCAAGAAGAGGTCCATAAATCGGCGGCAGAAGACTTTCCTGTCTTCATAAGGTAGCGCACAGCACTGCAGCTGTGCGCCATTGCTCTCAGCACACTTCACACTCCGGTCACTGAGGGTGCAGGACGCTGGGGGGGGGGCGTCCTGGGAAGCAATGAATTTACATTAGTTGGCAAAAAATACATCACATATAGCTCCTGGGCTATATGGATGTATTTAACCCCTGCCAGTTTTCCAGAAAAAAGCGGGAGAAGAGCCCGCCGTGAAGGGGGCGGGGCCTATCTCCTCAGCACACAGCGCCATTTTTCCCACACAGCTCCGCTGGTAGGAAGGCTCCCAGAATCTCCCCTGCATCCTGCAACTACAGAAACAGGGTAAAAAAGAGAGGGGGGCACTTATTTGGCAAAATAACATATAAGCAGCTATAAGGGATAGACACTTATTGTAAGGTTGTCCCTATACATATATAGCGCTCTGGTGTGTGCTGGCAAACTCTCCCTCTGTCTCCCCAAGGGGCTAAGTGGGTCCTGTCCTCTATCAGAGCATTCCCTGTGTGTGTGCTGGGTGTCGGTACGTGTGTGTCGACATGTATGAGGAGGAAAATGATGTGGAGGCGGAGCAGAGTGTCTGTAACAGTGATGTCACCCCCTAGGGGGTCGACACCTGAGTGGATGTACTGTTGAAAATTACGTGACGGTGTCAGCTCTATATAAAAAAAAAAACCAGTGGTTGACATGAGACAGCCGGCTACTCAGCTTGTGCCTGTCCAGACGTCTCATAGGCCGTCAGGCAGATGGCAGATACAGACGCCGACACGGATACTGACTCCTGTGTCGACGGTGAAGAGACAACCGTGATTTCCAGTAGGGCCACACGTTACATGATTGAGACAATGGAAAATGTTTTATACATTTCTGATAATACGAGTACCACCAAAAAAGGGGTATTATGTTCGGTGAGGGAAAAACTACCTGTAGTTTTCCTGAATCTGAGAAATAAAATGAGGTGTGTGTTGATGCGTGGGTTTCCCCCCGATAACAATTAATAATTTCTTAAAAAGTATTGGCTGCATACCCTTTCCCGCCAGAGGTTAGGATGCATTGGGAAACACCCCCTAGGGGGGATAAGGCGCTCACACGCTTGTAAGAACAAGGGCTCTACCCTCTCATGAGATGGCCGCCCTTAAGGATCCTGCTGATAGAAAGCAGGAGGGTATCCAAAAAAAGGTATTTACACACATACTGGTGTTATACTGCGACCAGCTATCGCCTCAGCCTGGAGGTGCAGTGCTGGGTTGGCATGGTCGGATTCCCTGACTGGAAATATTGATATCCTAGATAAGGATAGTATATTATTGCCTATAGAGCATTTAAAAGATGCATTTATATATATGCATGATGCACAGCGGAATAATTGCCGACTGGCATCAAGTATAAGTGCGTTGTCCAATTCTACCAGTAAAATGGTCAGGTGATGCGGATTCCAAACGGCATTTGGAAGTATTGCCTTTGAAAGGGGACATTTGGGGTCGGTCTTTTAGACCTGGTGGCCACGGCAACAGCTGGGAAATCCACGTTTGTACCCCAGGTCGCCTCTCAAAATAAGACGCCGTATTATCAGGCGCAGTCCTTTGTTGGCAAGCGGACAAAAGGTTCCTCTTTTCTGCTCGTGACAGAGGGAGAGGAAAAAGGCTGCAGAGATCAGCCAGTTCCCAGGAACAGAAACCCTTTCCAGCCTCTGCCAAGCCCTCAGTATGACGCTAGGGCTTTACAAGCTCAGGCACAGTGGGGGCCCGTTTTCAATGAATTTCAGTGCGCAGTGGGCTCACTCGCAAGTAGACCCCTGGATCCTTCGGGTAATATCTCAGGGGTACATATTGGAATTCGAGACGTCTCCCCCTCGCCGTTTCCAAAAGTCGACTTTACCGACGTCTCCCTCTGACAGGGAGGCAGTTTTGGAAGCCATTCACAAGCTGTATTCCCAGCAGGTGATAATCAAGGTACCCCTCCTGCAACAGGGAACGGGGTATTATTCCACACTATTGTGGTACCGAAGCCAGACGGCTCGGTGAGACCGATTCTAAAATCTAAAATCTTTGAACACTTACATACAGAGGTTCAAATTCAAGATTGAGTCACTCAGAGCAGTGATTGCGAACCTGGAAGAAGGGGACTACATGATGTCTCGGGACATCAAGGATGCTTACCTTCATGTCAAAATGTACCCTTCTCACCAAGGGTACCTCAGGTTTATGGTATAGAACTGTCACTATCAGTTCAGACGCTGCCGTAGGGATGGTCCACGGCACCCCGGGTCTTTACCAAGGTAATGGCCGAAATGATGATATTCCTTCGAAGGAAGGGAATTTTAGTTATCCCTTACTTGGACGATTCCCTGATAAGGGTAAGATCCAGGGAACAGTTGGAGGTCGGTGTAGCACTATCTCAGGTAGTGTTGCGGCAGCACGATTGGATTCTCAATATTCCAAAATCGCAGCTGGTTCCGTCGACGTGTCTTCTGTTCATAGGGATGATCCTGGACACAGTCCAGAAAAAGGTGTTTCTCCCGGAGGAGAAAGCCAGGGAGTTATCCGAGCTAGTCAGGAACCTCCTCAAACCGAGCCAAGTCTCAGTGCATCAATGCACAAGGGTTCTGGGTAAAATGGGGGCTTCCTACGAAGCAATCCCATTCGGCAGATTCCACGCAAGAACTTTCCAGTGGGACCTGCTGGACAAATGGTCCGGGTCGCATCTTCAGATGCATCAGCGGATAACCCTGTCACCAAGGACAAGGGTGTCCCTCCTGTGGTGGTTGCAGAGTGCTCATCTTCTAGAGGGCCGCAGATTCGGCATTCAGGACTGGGTCCTGGTAACCACGGATGCCAGCCTGCGAGGCTGGGGAGCAGTCACACAGGGAAGGAATATCCAGGACTTATGGTCAAGCCTGGAGACATCACTTCACATAAATATCCTGAAGCTAAGGGACATTTACAATGCTCTAAGCTTAGCAAGACCTCTGCTTCAAGGACAGCCGGTGTTGATCCAGTCGGACAACATCACGGCAGTCACCCACGTAAACAGACAGGGTGGCACAAGAAGCAGAAGGGCAATGACAGAAGCTGCAAGGATTCTTCGCTGAGCGGAAAATCATGGGATAGCACTGTCAGCAGTATTCATTCCGGGAGTGGACAACTGGGAAGCAGACTTCCTCAGCACGACCTCCACCCGGGGAGAGTGGGGACTTCACCCAGAAGTCTTCCACATGATTATAAACCGTTGGGAAAAACTCGACAGGTATTGCGCCAGGTCCAGGGACCCTCAGGCAATAGCTGTAGACGCTCTGGTAACACCGTGGGTGTACCAGTCAGGGTATGTGTTCCCTCCTCTGCCTCTCATACCCAAGGTACTGAGATTGATAAGATGGTGAGGAGTAAGCACTATATTCATGGCTCCGGATTGGCCAAGAAGGACTTGGTAACCGGAACTTCAAGAGATGCTCACGGAGGATCCGTGGCCTCTACCTCTAAGAAGGGACCTGCTCCAGCAAGGACCCTGTCTGTTCCAAGACTTACCGCGGCTGCGTTTGACGGCATGGCGGTTGAACGCCAGATCCTGAAGGAAAAAGGGCATTCCGGATGAAGTCATCCCTATCCTGATCAAAGCCAGGAAGGATGTAACCGCAAAAACATTATCACCGCAATTGGCGAAAATATGTTGCGTGGTGCGAGGCCAGTAAGGCCCGACGGTGGAAATTCGACTGGGTCGATTCCTACATTTCCTGCAAACAGGAGTGTCTATGGGCCTGAAATTGGGGTCCATTAAGGTTCAAATTTCGGCCCTGTCAATTTTCTTCCAAAAAGAACTAGCTTCAGTCCCTGAAGTTCAGACGTTTGTAAAAGGGGTACTGCATATACAGCCTCCTTTTGTGCCTCCAGTGGCACTTGGGATCTCAATGTAGTTTTTTGGGTTCCAAAAGTCACATTGGTTTGAACCACTTAAATCTGTGGAGTTAAAATATCTCACATGGAAAGTGGTCATGCTGTTGGCCCTGGCCTGGGCCAGGCGCGTGTCAGAATTGGCGGCTTTATCCTGTAAAAGCCCTTATCTGATTTTCCATTCGGACGGAATTGAGGACTCGTCCTCAATTTCTCCCTAAGGTGTTTCAGCATTTCACTTAAACCAACCTATTGTGGTGCCTGCGGCTACTAGGGACTTGGAGGATTCCAAGTTGCTGGACGTAGTCAGGGCCCTGAAAATATATGTTTCCAGGACGGCTGGAGTCAGAAAATCTGACTCGCTGTTTATCCTGTATGCACCCAACAAGCTGGGTGCTCCTGCTTCTAAGCAGACGATTGCTCGTTGGATTTGTAGTACAATTCAGCTTGCACATTCTGTGGCAGGCCTGCCACAGCCAAAATCTGTAAAAGCCCATTCCACACGGAAAGTGGGCTCATCTTGGGCAGCTGCCCGAGGGGTCTCGGCTTTACAACTTTGCCGAGCAGCTACTTGGTCAGGGGCCAAGAATTTGCTAAATTCTACAAATTTGATACCCTGGCTGAGGAGGACCTGGAGTTCTCTCATTCGGTGCTGCAGAGTCATCCGCACTCTCCCGCCCGTTTGGGAGCTTTGGTATAATCCCCATGGTCCTGACGGAGTCCCCAGCATCCACTAGAACGTTAGAGAAAATAAGAATTTACTTACCGATAATTCTATTTCTCATAGTCCGTAGTGGATGCTGGGCGCCCATCCCAAGTGCGGATTGTCTGCATTACTTGTACATAGTTATTGTTACAAAAATCGGGTTATTGTTGTTGTGAGCCATCTTTTCAGAGGCTCCTTCTGTTATCATGCTGTTAACTGGGTTCAGATCACAAGTTGTACGGTGTGATTGGTGTGGCTGGTAATGAGTCTTACCCGGGATTCAAAATCCTTCCTTATTGTGTACGCTCGTCCGGGCACAGTATCCTAACTGAGGCTTGGAGGAGGGTCATAGGGGGAGGAGCCAGTGCACACCAGCTAGTCCTAAAGCTTTTACTTTGTGCCCAGTCTCCTGCGGAGCCGCTATTCCCCATGGTCCTGACGGAGTCCCCAGCATCCACTACGGACTATGAGAAATAGAATTATCGGTAAGTAAATTCTTATTTTTCCAGGTTGCTACAGAAAAGCTGAAATTAAATATTTGTGCAACATGGAAAAGCTTGTAGCGACCTGTGGGGGTGTTCTGTTCTCCAGGGAGGATTCATGCCCTAGCCTAACATGACTGCTGAGATCATTACTGAGCATGTATGGGAGCCACCTGTTTAGCTCCTATAAGGGATCTTCTATAATGCTGTTCCAGCATCCTGCACCACTACCTGTTTGCAGTATACACCTACCAGCTGGAGAGCTGTATAAAACTCAACTCCACTCTATCATCAGTGTACGTGTAACAGTAAGTACGGCTGTAGCTGCTATGTATCAATAAACTAATACCACTATTTAAGTAACTGGGGTGTTCATATTTGGAGTCATCCATTTATGTGGGTCTTTATACTGCAACTCTGCAATATCAGCACCTGCACACATATCATTTTAAACAGTTTTACCTTATACCAGCTATCAAAATAATCCCTCCAAACCACTGGCATCATAAAGGTAAAGCTTCAATTTTCTGATTGGCTGAATTTAGATAACTGAAAACATAAGTGATATATACAGTATCTCATCGCACTTTGTAGGCCTGCCTACTGTCATCTGTTAGTTCATAAAGATTTAAGAAGTTATTGGTTGCAGGGAGCACAGAGACAAGAGATTAATGAGTTATTGAAAATTGCTAATTAATTACTGTAAAATTTGTCTAACCCTAACCTGTGTTTTGTCAAGATTATATTTGACTGTTAATGCATTTCCACTGTCATTTTTTAGTTTGTGCTATTTGTGTGTAAGGGTAGAGTGAGAGTGTTGTCTTCTTTATATCGCTGTCACGGTGAGATTCGGGCTAACCCGATTCTCACTATGCGACAGAGGCTAGGTCGGCATCACAAGCACATAATGAGTGTGCTTGCGATACTGACTTATGTGCGATTTTGGCTAAGTGTCAGTTTTGACTCTTTTCTACGAGATAGTCAAAATTGACTTGCCTGCACAGTCTATTGAGGCTTGCGATGCCAACCACGCGGGACCTCGCATCGGTAACGAATTTGGGATTGCAAGGTGACTTTCACTTTGCAATTTGCACTAATTTTTCATACGATTTTGACTGTATAGTCAAGATTGAAAGAAAATATCTCACTGTGTGTACACGCCCTTACTGTATCTGTCCTATTTGTTTGTTATTATTAGGATGACTAGTGGGGGGGGGGGAAGGGTTGACTGGGATAGCAATAAGGAGGAGGCAGTTGTTTGCTTAGGACAGCAAGTGGCAGGGGAGTGTTGAGGGGAGCGAAGGCGATACATGACTGCTCCATCTGGCAAGTAAATATGACAGGAATATTAAATTTACTTAAGAGGGCATTTAAGTTCAAAAAACATCAATGGTCAAAAATGTTTAGCAGTGAGCATGGATGTGCAGAGCTGTGCAATGCAGGTGGTATATTAAAACTGACACTGGAAAACTGAGATGAGAAGAGCAGTGTCTGACAGAGGAGGTGGTCCAACTCTTCACATACATATGACATGCTTTGGTTGACTCTAAAAGGGAAGCAGTGGTGGATTCAAGGGGAGGCTTCATGGTGACCGCCCCCTAAAAAACACACCACTTTTCCTGGAGTGATGCAGCTTTAGGCATGTGACCCCCCCTTCCCCACAACCCTTTTTTCCCAAACACACCCATAGACCTAGTTGACTATTATATTGTTTAAGTAATGGGTTATTAGTATAGAACATGTTGAATAGTGTAGAATATTTTAAGCCATACAGTATGTTGTGCAATCTGCTATAATGTATGAATGATTATGTTTTGTGGTATATTGTGTTTTGGTTGTGTTGCAACACAGTGCACTTGTATGTAATGTTTATGTATATGTTTTTCTGCCTTTATGCAAATAAAGAATGTTTTTTCAATTAAAAAAAAAAATTGCTGAAACAAGATTAAATGACCAGGAACCCCTGACTGTAAAAAACTAGAGTATGAGTGTGTTTGTGGGGTGTTAACATCTGTGAAAAGATGTTTGTATATACTGTACAACATCACACTCTGACTGGAGCAAACACAGTTTGCTTCTTTAGTGTAGATTAATATATAATAACAACTATTTACAATAGAACAAATACATAACGTGAACCAGGAATTGACAGTAACAAGCAATAAGCTCCATAGTTCTACAAACACCAAAGGGAGACAATGAAGTAATAATAATTGTTCTCACTCCATAAGGGACCTGTGGGCGAGCACTCACATTAATTGGTTGTGAAGAGCTAATCTAAAATTCCAAGACCTTACTGCTTGCGGCTGGCATGCTCAGGTGACAAACTCAGGATTTTTGTCCTGCACTGTAAAATCACTAACAGACCCAGGGAGCAATGTGTGCCAACATACGATTGTGCAGAGAGAAACAGAATCCGTTTAAATGAGCACAGAGTCAGCAATATGTTAATTGTCGAGTTAACTTGGTTCCTGTCTTGTATCAGGGGACACTCTCCCTAGTGACCTTTGTGCTGGTGTATGAATTGTCAACATTGTTATAGTGTAGTCACAACGAGAATGAGCCTATCATTGATGGAATTATTCTCCAAGGGGAAGTCAGCGCCACTTGCGTATTGAAAATATGGGATGAATTCTGAGATATGCTCTTTGCCATGAATGTGCTGGGAAATAATGCAAATGGTAGTATGTGTCTGTTTAAATGGCATGCTTGTAAATTGCAAGAGTCGGATTGCTGATGTGTGAAATAATGCAATGAGCTTGTGTCTGCCAAACCTTGACAGTGTTATCAGAAATGTTTGGAAATGCAAGTGTGGAAATAACACAAAAGGACAAAGATAGATACTTTGTTTTTTCCCAAGTATACTGCAATAATTTACAAGTAATTAAAATGCCTCTGAGGATCAGTATTTAAATTTCAGCTTCTGTTCTGTGTCTTTATATTTTATAGGATGAAGATCAGTGGTTACATAATAATTTGCAGTGTTGATGTGTTCAATTAATGCAATCATATCAGTTCTACAAACCAGTGCTTTTTACATGGTGGTACTCAAGTGGAAAAAATCAATGAAATCATTTCAGAAATGAATAAAACAACAATCTGCACACTTATGTTGAGTGTAGAAGTGATTATAAATCTTCTGTCAACTTGTAAATTGAGGTGAATACTGGCACCTTTTTCATATAAAACCCTCCCACTTCTTTAAACTAACTTTCTTTTGCAAAAGGTCTTGCTTGTTCTCAATTGATAGTGTTCCCTTTCATGACTGTACGTGAAGAGAAATAGAGAGGATATTTCTGATTCACAGGTAAAGTGGGTGTAGTAAGGTACTACCTTATACTAATGTGAGAATTCATAGTTCTCATACACATTTCCGTGTATCTGGAAGCAGAGAGCTGTGCCACCCATTGCTGTTTCAAGAACAGCTGCAACAGTCATCATTAGTATCACAATTCCACCAGCTGCATGCTAGTTGCAAGAGATCCATCAGCAATAGACTTTATGCACAGCTCAGACACGCACGCAGCTTGTGATGCAAGCCCACAACACTCCCATCAAAATCCTATGACACGTCTACAAAATACGTGCACTCAATTTTTTTTGCCCAGATGCTGCCTGGAAACACTTAATTTCATTTAAGCACTTGTCTGTCATGGGTGCATTATTTGCGACCACAACAGGCAGTGTGTTATCTCATCTAGTTGCATACTATGCGACTAGTCAGATACACAGTTTGGGCGGCTGCTGCTCTCTGAGAGACCTACCAGTCTCCCCAGTGTTTGCCTTGCTGGCGATCAGTGTGATCAGTTAGCATGGCAGGACCCCACACCCAGCAGCTGCAGACATTAGCAGCCACTGGGGAAATGTAAATGAATCGCTTCCAAGAGTCCTCCCCCAGTGCTTACATGGTGGCTGCTCAGATGAAAAACTGCTGGAAAAATTAAAGTCACGATGGTCATGATGCTCCGATGGTGACTAACTAATGCACTGATGTTTGGAAAAAACTTTAAAAAAATTTAAGTTTTTTTCTTATGTAAATAATTTTAGAGTTTACTGTAAATACATGTTCTTCACCTAATTCACTCATTGAAGAAAACAGCAATTGCATTTTCTTTTCTGAGATTTATATAACTCAGAATAGGATTGAGATACCCCAAAATTAGTAAATTTACATCGGCACATATGATGCATTCAAAAACTCGCCATTTGCATTTGTGCACAATGATCCATCTGGCTCAGAATTAGAGTTTTCAATTATGTAACTTTTGTCTTGATCAGAGCTGCCTTTTTTGAGTCGAGAAAGGGTGTTGATTCAGAGTTGTGCACTAATGCTGCCGCAGCTGTGAACGTGTATGCAATAACTGTGCACAATTATGCAAATGCAGCAGCCACATGGATTTGTTTTGAGATGCCCAGCAGTTGATTTGTGAGACCTAGCCACTGCGTACAATGTGCAGTGTTGCTTATAAATCAGTCAATTATAGGGCCGCAGAAAGTAAGACGCCGGTGCCACTGTTAGTGTATATAGGACCCTATTCAGTAAGGATTACAGATTCTGCTTTTTAGCAGAATCTGAAATCCTTGCAATTGCATGCTGGGGGCTGCCCATTGCAGGGCAAGGCCACTGAGGATGCTACTCACCACCCACCCACTGTGATCATGCTGCAATTATGATTGCACCGCAATTACATTGTTGTTGCAAAAACTGTGGATACCTCTTGCTGGCACAGCCTGGCTGTGATGGCAGGAGTCCCGCCATCATTGTATGTTCCCCGGCGGCACCCCAAAACATTTGGTCACCACCCCCCACCCACTCAGCGAATGCTTCTGCCTGTCAATCAGGCAGAGGCTTTCACAACCAATGTAATCAGATTGTATCGGCTTCTAGCACACGCTCAGGATGGGACCTACGCCTGCGCATTGCTGCCACAGCTGGGGTTAATGCAGTCGCATTGATTAATTCTAATAGATGCAACCTGAAAAACCCCATTGTGCACATGCAGGCTGAGACACATCCGGAAACCGATCATGCCTCCACTCCTCCCCATTAACTCCGCCAAATAGTCCTTGACCATCATACACTCTGCAAATAAATCTTCTCTACGACCGACATCACAAAATCATAGTGGCACATGTGCACTGCTACTCAGACACATGCACAGTCAACCGATAATCATTGACCTTCAAATAAATAGAGTTTGCGTACAAACCTAAATCAGTCCGTATGGTCTCAACTGACTACAGATAGAGCCGCACTCATTCAGTGTGGCTCCATCGCAGGCATGCACTGCCGGCGATCCATCTGCCTAGCCCAAATGGGAGTGCACAGAGATGCTCTCCCATTGTAGTGAATGGGGCGCGTCTCTGTCATGGACGCACACATCCATCCGGGGCATGCGGACGTAGGTGTTCAGCGATAGGCCCACCCGGGTGGGTGCACCCAGGCACAGACTGAGCCATGATTATTGTGGCTCCATCTGTATGCCCACACCATACTAACCATGTACTATCTTTGGCCTATTGCCATCATTATAGAATTACTAAACTGACACCTTCTGCAAATGATTTTTTGTTCTGATTTTCCTATTTACTAAAGAAATCTCTGAGCTTCTTATATGTCAATGACAAAAATGCAATGTGTTTTACGCAGCTAAAAAGAAACAAAAAAGTTCACAATAGCAGGCTATCACTGGCCTGTTTGCTAGAGCAGCTTTGTTGGAAAATCAACTGATTTTATTTTAGGTTCCCAATTATTTTTTACACTTACAGTTCTCACTTCTCACTTGCCACCAAACATGCCACGGTACCTCTTATCATCATATTAGGTGGGAACTAGTCCATATTGTTCCCATTATATTATACTATAAAAATGGAATGCATTTAATCCCACACACAGTTTCCTACTTATGAGAGATGACCCTGTTAGTGGGAAGAGGAATAGGTAGATAGCCCAGCAACAGCACATGATTATACTGCTTTCAAAGAGATGAACAAAATCTTTGATTTGACAGAAATACCTTTTTTTCATATGCTGATTTAAAACATTTTAATGTTATCCTTTGTCAAAGTCGGAAAAATATCATGCTACACGTTGCCATATATTCACCTCATGCGCTTGCCCGCTGCACGTGCACATTCTCTCCCGTGCGTGCGCATATTCGCAGCTGCGTGACGGCGCCTCCACGGCCGTGCGCTTGAGCGCGTGGTATGTGCATTTACGGTAGAGTTTGTGTGCGTCTAGCGGGCGACTCAATCGTTAAATAATAAAACCAAATAGTATGTTTTATAGATAATGTTCCCCTTAATAATGACTGTAAATTTGTTTAATGTAACTGGTCGCTGGACAGAGGAATTCCTCTTTTTATGGTACGAAGGGTCAGGCAGGGTTTGAGCAGTTGTGTTTGGTACCTAACTAAAGAACATTTTATTAGAAACAATCCGGTGCTGGTTAGGTAAAGATTAATCGCTCCTGCGTATAGTTATGTCTATTAGTAGTTTCTGGACATTTACTATATTTGCGGTTCATTATCCATGCGGCGGGAATTCTCAGATTCCCTCCCACCTGAGCAGTTTGATATAGTCACAGCCCACCTGTTCAAACTAACCTATGACCTTTTGTTATGATGCGAGGAGACATTCCTGTGTCCAATGAACAATGAGATTGTAGGTCCCTTTGAAGTATACTGTACGCAGTGTATATAAGGACAGCCAGCCTGGCCAGCTCAGTCTTCTCTCCACAAACGGTTTTCATCTTGACTAACTCGGAGCTGGTACCAGGACTGCGCAGCGATCATTCCCCAGTGTGTGTAAGTTATTCTCTGTGGCCAACTTATTCCCTGTTTGTATTTGCCATATTCTCTCTCTCTGTTATTGTATAAGATTGTGACGCTATTGTATATTTATGTGTAGTTATTCTGCTTAGATATTGATGTTAGCCTGTAGTGTATGAACTGTTAACTGTTTTTAACTTTTACATAGCTAGATATTGTTAGTAAAGGTGTTGGAACCTTAGCAAGGTATTGTGTGTTTATTACATTGCTGAGAGTATTCAGAGTGTCTCAATCGCTCAAGAGGCTTTCATACAATAGAGGTTAATTAGCATTGCATTGTGCTCACATTACAAAACCAAGGTTTACAGTACAAACTCAATCTTTCACTGTGTTGCATACAAGGTTTACTGAGTGTCATCCCGTGAGCGTCTGCGCCGCTCGTGTTCTCCTCGTGGTCACGAGCGTACGCTACGCTAGTAGCGTAGCATTACGGTAGTCGGCCGCCTATAGCGTGCTCGACACCACGCGTTAAGTTGTGAGCGAGCGTGTCGCATGTGCGTCTCGACCACGGCTAAGCGTCTGCTACGCTAAGTGCGTATCCTTACGGTACCCCATACGCCAATTGCGTACTGAGTCTCTTACCCATTTTATAGTGAATGTAATAAGATAAATAGTTAGCTTTATCAATTGGCGGCTCGTCCATCCTCCACATATCCGCACCAGCGAACACAGACTTTATCTGTCAGCAAGGGCGGGAAGGCAGTATCCCTTCGTATCGGGATACAGTAGTGCTAGCTAGATAAGCATCTGTTTCGCTACGCTGTAGGAGTGCTGGTGGAATCCGGAACCGGAAGGTAAGAACAGTACGCTATTGTCTTTTAAACTGTTTTATTTCTGTTTGGTACACATTGCGTACGCAACACACGCACACACCTGCATTTCTCTTCATTTGTGTATTTTCACACCTCACTTTCCTGTTTGCCATTTCACAATTGATAACATGCTGAGAAAGATTTGTTGCTATTGGTAGTTAAAAGTAATATTAATACGTTAAGGAGTAATTTGTAAAACACGCGCACGGCTTGCCTAAGATACAAGGAAGTTCGGTGTGGTGTTCAGTAGATGATTACAGTTAAAGATCATCTACATTGATATAAACGTGTTAATTGTATTTGTGTGGATATACCTGGCTTGCGTACATGTGTCTCTAACAAAGGGCGGGACTAGCGTACGCGACGCAAGGGCCGACGCACGGAGCGTATATTACGCAACGGAGCGTCTGGGTACGTCCACATAATACAAATCACACGATAGTATTGTTTTAGTTAGGCGATAAGGAGGCAACGCGATAATAGCGCAAATCAATCTCAGTGTCCAAAATTTTAAGCTAATAGATCCTTCTCTAGTTGCAACTCCTCGGGATTAGCCTGCGATACTGAATGAAAGGGATTTCTGCGCAGAAACGAAAGTAAAGAGTATATGTGGTGACAGAGTGTGTATATATATATATATATAAGTTTCTAAATTTTGGGGTTGAACCACAGGAAATCATCGAGTTCTCGTGAGGTACATACGTGTAAGTGACGGCACGGTGGCTTGGGAGGCATCCCTTGTTAAACATTTAAAATAAGAGCATTAGAGTATAGCAGACCAGGAGGTTTACTGTAGCACAGACCAGGAGGTCCAGACAGACCAGGAGGTCTAGGTACAGCAGACTAGGAGGTCCGCTATAGATAAAGAGTAAAGGAGCACAACACCAGGAAGGGCTGGTGCGGTACCCATATAGGCCATTAAGCTCTGGCTGAAGGAATTCGCAGCCACAATTTTCGATTCCACTGGTCGCTCCGCACATAAGATTAGTTGCTTATGTGCAGAACGATTGTACCGCACGTAATTGTGTGCATTAGTTAGTAACTTGACCCAGTACCATTTGCGTACGCTAGAAGGGTCATAAACGCTATTTGTACATTCTAACGTGATTTGTGTAATTTTTTTTATTTTAAGGGAGGTTCGCTGGTCACTCGGGAATTCTCTAACAACCAATAGTTACTGGAAAGGGTTAAGTGCTCTTCGGATCACACCCACATGTTCCAGTAAATAGAGGTTCAGGTCGCAGGGGCCCTAGGTTGAGTACGCCAGCGCTAAGGCAGTGTGTGGGCGTATTGGTCGACGTGGGCGAGTGAGTGGAGGTACTCGGTAAACTTCCGCCGCCGGCCTACCCCGGACATTTTGGTTTTTGTAAGGGTTCGCTGAAGACCTTGATTTGAAGGTCAGAGGTAGTGAAAGCAACACCTGCAAAGATGAGGGCCAGTTGTTCAGGTAGGGGGCGATCAACCTCGGTTCGGGTTGACTTAGTAAACCGACCAATCGGGTCGGCAAGGTATGTCATGTGTGAGAAATACGGGTCACACACAGAGGTTTTGTGCGATGAATGGGAAAGAATGACTGTGCATGATGGGGTAAAGTTCCCACGGGTAGGCAGTTTTAGTCCCGAGGTGTTACAAAATCTAAGGAGAAGGATATGTCTCATTAAATCTGCAAAGAGACGGATCAAACATTATGATTATTTACAGTTATGGCAACAGGAAGGTGAAATACAAAGAGGATTGGCTCAAGCGGCTGGATCTAACCCTATCAGAAAACTGATAGCCACCGCGCCACCACCACCATACATAACGGGAGAGAAGGTGGTTACAGAGAATGGCACACTGGTGAATGATAAACATGCACTTAGTAACTGTATAAATGTTAAGAATAATGTAACCAAGATTGTTGATGCTAATATTAACCCGTGCAAGCTGTACCCTGTTTTAAACTTTCCCCAGGATTGTGACCAAGAGGATGAGCCAACAACAATATCGGCACTCTCTCTAGCAGCCACCATAGCAGAAACAATAGTGGGCACGTCCCAACCAGTAAGAGCAGTATCAAAGGCCCCTAGTGGAGGGACAGGTGAGGTCGTATCAACTGGTAAGTACGGCACCATACACTATGCTGAAACCATTTCACCACATGTTGTAGAATCTACTCAGAATGATGTTATTGAACTTAATCCCGTTAGGGTAATTGCAGTGCCAAATGGGAAAACTGACACTTCAGGAGTTACTCCTCTCAGACACATCGCCATGCACTGCCCCTTTTCCCGAATGGAATTAAGATCAATGGTGTCTGAATTCCCTGATCCTAGGAAATATCTAGTTGCAAGCCAGGAATACATTAGAGAGCTAGGAAATACTGTGGAGCCCAATAACAAAGACTGGCAGATACTGCTGAGGGCATGTTTACCCTCCAATGTCGACTCAGCAAGATTTATAGCTGACTGTAAATTAGATGAAGAGGTACCCCTTACGGACGTGTACAACCAAGATAATGTAAAGAGAATACATTTACAGTTAAAAGAGTATTTTCCAGCTGTTGCCAAATGGAACAAAATTTTCTCCATCAAACAAAAAGAGGGAGAAACAGCTGCTGATTATTTTCATCGGGCACTACTGGATATGGCTAAGTATACAGGCATAGAAGACATTAAGACAAATGTGAATCACAGAGAAGTAGCAGTATCTGTGTTAATGGATGGTTTAAAGGAAGTATTGAGGACGAGGGTATAGACCACCCAACCATGTTGGCGAGGTCTGTCGGTGGCTACTTTGAGAGAGGCCGCTATTGATCATGATCGGAATATCACCAGACACAGGGAGTCACAAAGTGATAAGTTAATGGCCGTAAGTATACAGGCCCTGACCACAAGGCCACCTCAGTATAAATCTCCGACCCCTGTGGATAAGTCAAATGTGGTAACTTGTTATTACTGTCATAAAGAGGGACATTTTGCACGAGACTGTAGATCGAAAAATGCACAAAAATCATATCAACCCCCTAGACAACGATATGACACACGAAATTGGGATCAAGGACCGCAGAGACGAAGTTATGAGCCACACGCAGGGGAAACAGAAAGGTATCCCCCAAAAAGAGACTGGCAAGTCACTGATAGTTCCCATTTACTCCCTTCACAGGTAATAGCTGCCAGCGCAATGCAGGGGGGTCACCACGCACCATAGGGGCGGGGCCACACCTGTAATCTGCAGCCAGTGAAATTAATTGCGAGCCTTGGAAGTGAACCCGAGGTCACAATTGATGTAGCTGGTAAATCTCTAAATTTCCTTGTAGATACGGGGGCGGCCAAGTCAGTGATAAATTCGACCGTGGGCATGAGAACCACTGGTAAAACAATTCCAGCCATGGGAGTAACAGGAGTAGTACAGCACTACCCTTTAAGCAAACCTGCAGAGATTACGATATGCCTTTGCATACCAAGCATTCTTTTCTGCTGGCTGCATCGGCTCCGACTAATCTCCTAGGCAGAGATTTACTGTGCAAAATGGGATGCGTCATATACTGTACTCCTGAAGGTGTGTTCTTGGACATACCCGAAAACCACGCTCAGGAAGCGCAGGATATGCTAGACTCCCCAACAAGATTAATGTCACACACTGTTGTTGTAAATAGGTGTCCGTCCAAGGTAGAGGAAATGATTTCCCAGATACCGGAATCACTTTGGACCAAGGATGGACAAGACACTGGATTGATGGCAAACGTAGCCCCAGTAGTTGTGCAAGTAAAAGATGGTAGGATAGCTCCAAAAATCCCACGATACCCTCTGAAGCCAGAGGTGGAGTTAGGAGTTTACCCTGTAATAGAGCGCTTGCTACAACAGGGCATTCTGGTAAGAACGTCCAGCACTGCCAATAGTCCCATCTTCCCTGTTAAAAAGAGTGGGGGGAGGGGTTACAGATTAGTGCAGGATCTAAGAGGGATCAACAAAATAGTTGAGAGTCAATTCCCCGTAGTGCCAAATCCAGCTGTCATCCTTATGCAAATCCCTCCCACTGCCAAATTTTTCACTGTGATTGACCTCTGCTCCGCTTTCTTCTCGGTACCTCTGCACCCTGACAGTCAATACTTATTCGCATTCACATACAGAGGAGTTCAGTACACTTGGACTCGATTACCACAAGGTTTCATAGACAGTCCAAGTATTTTCTCACAGGCCCTGCATGATTGTTTACAGTCTTTCCAACCAGAGAGTGGATCAATATTGATACAGTATGTGGATGATTTACTGCTGTGTTCATATTCACTGGAAGCGTCCCTGAGAGATACGAAACAACTCCTGTTTCATCTTTCAGACACAGGACAAAAGGTTTCCAAGGACAAGTTACAATTATGCCAAACCCGTGTGAAGTATTTGGGACACTGTCTAACACAAGGACTGAGACACCTTACCGCTGATAGAATTCAAGCAATTCGTGACATGACCCTGCCACAAACCCAGCAACAGATTAGAACATTTTTAGGAATGTGTGGGTATTGCCGTAACTGGATCCCAGGTTTTTCCATACTAGCCCTACCTTTGCAGGAGATGGTTTCCTCAAACAAACCTGATCGGATTTCGCACACAGACGAGTCTGAGATGGCATTTGAGAGACTTAAACAGTGCCTAACGCAGGCATCGGCATTAGGTATGCCTGACTATGGGAAACCCTTTGAGCTGTACGGAACAGAGAGTGCTGGGTGCGCAGCAGGTGTCTTAACCCAGAAGCATGGTGATGCCAGCAGGCCGGTAGCCTACTATAGCGCTCAGCTAGATACGGTAGCGCGATCCCTCCCCACATGCTTGCGAAGCGTTGCAGCAATAGCATTGTTAGTCACAAAAAGCGAAGATGTAGTGCTAGGACACAACCTCACAATTCATACACCACATGCAGTGTCAGCCTTACTGAATTCGGCCCAAACCAGACACGTCTCATCAGCGCGGTTTTCAAGATGGGAATTGGCATTGATGGCCCCCGTAAACATCACCATAAGGAGATGCAGCGCATTAAATCCTGCAATGTATCTCCCAGGTGTGCCTGGACAGGCACAAAGGGTGGAGGATGAGAGTGATGGTGAAGGAGGATTTAATACAGGGAATGACACGTATGATTGTATGGAATATTTGACCCAAAATTTCACGGCAAGGCCTGACATCAGTGACAACCCACTGGAAGATGTAGATTTTACTTTCTACACTGACGGTAGTTGTCACAGACAGACGGACTCGGGAGACTTGTGTACTGGATACGCAGTCGTAGATGACCAAGGTACCATAGAAGCGGAACCGCTAGGCCCACCACACTCAGCACGAGTTGCTGAACTGGTTGCCCTAACCAGAGCATGTGAATTGGCTAAGGGCAAATCAGCCAATATTTACACAGATTCTAGGTACGCCTTCGGAGTAGTCCATGATTTCGGGGCCCTATGGCGCCTCAGAAATTTCATGACGGCAGCTGGCACACCCGTAGCGCATGCAGCCCACATCAAAAGACTTCTAACAGCGATACAGGAACCCGACAGAGTGGCTGTTATCAAGTGTAAAGCTCACACATATAGCCAAGACCCGGTATCACTTGGTAACAGCCGAGCAGACGAAGCTGCTAAATCAGCAGCAGGTAACCCCATACAAACAGATAGTACACAACTAATGGTATTTAATACTGTAAACACAAAGAATTTGTGTGAAATGCAAAATTTGTGTTCCCCACAGGAAAAGGCAGTTTGGAGGTCAAAAGGATATGGCCAGGTGTCCTCAGGACTCTGGACAGATGGACAGGGTAAGCCAGTGGCACCCAGAGCATACCTTCCAAGTCTAGCGGAAGCGGCACATGGGCTGACTCATCTAGGCAAAGAAGGAATGTGTAAGTTGGTAAGAGCTTATTGGTGCGCCCCAGGATTTTCTTCCCATGCGGGTAAAAGAGCGGTGACATGTCTCACCTGCTTGAGGAAGAATATCGGAAAGGCAATACCGACAGAGCCATCCCATATCCCTCCGACAGATGGTCCTTTCCAGGTAATACAAATTGATTTCATACAATTGCCCCCTTGTAGAAATTTAAAATATGTATTGGTCTGTATTGATGTGTTCTCAAATTGGGTTGAAGCATTTCCCGCGGCCACAAATACCGCTGTATTTACTGCAAAGAAAATTGTGCAGGAATTTGTGTGTAGGTATGGTATCCCTAGAATAATTGAAAGTGATAGGGGTACCCATTTTACAGGTGAAGTCTTTCAAACAATGTGTAAGTTGATGGGAATTAATAGTAAGCTGCACACTCCGTATCGCCCCCAGGCGAGTGCGAAGGTGGAAAGAGTAAACAGCACTATTAAAAATAAATTGAGCAAGGTAATGACTGAAACAGGACTGTTATGGCCCGAAGCTTTGCCAATTGTATTATACAGCATCAGAACCACTCCCAGGTCCCCTCTTAATCTGTCTCCTTTTGAAATTCTGTTTGGTCGACAACCCCATGTTATGATTAACCCCCAGGATGATTTGAAATGTAACAATGAAGTAACCGTAAAGTACTTGGTTAAGATGAGTAAGCAATTGAGGAATCAGAATGATAATCTAAAGTTGGTGATTCCTGATCTGCCAGACAGTAATTGTCATGACATTGAACCTGGGGATTATGTAATGATACGGAATTTTCTACGCTCAGGTTGCCTTATTGACAGATGGGAAGGACCATATCAAGTCTTATTGACCAGCACTACAGCATTGAAGGTTGCCGAGAGAGAGACTTGGGTCCATTTGTCTCATTGTAAAAAGGTCACTGACCCAGAGAGGTCCCGTGATAAAGAACAGACGGTAGAGGTTGTATCACTAGAGTATCTGTTCAAGGAGGATTGAGACGACACCTGAGCGCTGAGAATAATAAGACCAGAAGCTTGTCGAGCCAGATTTCTTTTTCCCATTTGTTATTTTCTCCAGTTCCCACCTCCCTCCTATTTCCTTTCCCCCTTCTTATTTTTCTCCTTTTACTCCTCTAAGATGGACTTGCCCCAAGAGACTGTGATCCGGATTTTCCTGTTGACCATGATGTTGACCAGAGCAGTCTGTTTCGGTGAGAGTACCATGGAGGTTGAGAAAGGATCGGGAATGGGTTCTGACGACCAGGATGCAGGCGTAGTTTTCCAAGAGCAACATAATCTCCGAATAAAGGCGAGTATCAGAAAACGATCTGGTAGCATTGACAATAGAAGGAATTGTGAAGGATTGTTAGCTGAAGAGAACTGCATCTGTAGGCATTGTGACAATATAGTTGAGGATGGGTGCATAAAGAAATGTCAGTCCAGTTTTAATGTTCACATGGACCGGCATCCATTGAGTGACTATCACTCCTTAGTGGGTAAAGTGTTAAATCAGACAGACTGTTGGGTATGCTCTCAAGTACCTCAAGGTCATAGCAAATCAGGACTAGTACCATTCCCTTTAACTGTAGGAGAGGTACTTGAGCTAAGTGGTGGGAGGCCGGTGGACAAGAGGTTTAATATCTCTAGTCCTCCTAGTTTGAAGCTCCACCAATATCATGTGGATAGGTCCTTAGTGTGCTTTAACATTTCCAATCCCCGAAAGCCGGGAAATTGGGAAGTGTCATGGAGTAATCAAACCATGACCTTTTCATACAGACCCGACAGAATGCCCATAGACACAGAACTTATACGCCAGATAGCCGACCATGGAAAATATTTCCGGTATAGGTACACTCTAGGAAGTAGTACCGTGCGAGTTGGAGAAGTATCACCAGGATACTGTGCACATATCGTACAACCTGATACGTGTACTAAACAGATGGGAGAATTAGGGTTAGGAGATTTCACATGGAAAATTTGTAACATGATAATGTCATACTCCGTCCCATATGTTCTCCCCGATGATGCATATTTCATATGCGGGAGGAAGGCGTATAAGTGGCTTGCCCCAGACTCAGAGGGATTGTGCTATATTGGAAAAGTACTGCCTGTAGTAATGACTGTAACCATTAACAAAATGAAAGATATTCACCGCAGTGCCCAAGCTCCTTATACTCACACTCATTACGAGCACGTCGTTAAACGGCACCTTATAGAGAGGACAGAGCATTCAGCCTCTGATCTGATCCATGAATCCACCGGGATTCAATTCCTACTCGCGTTAGATATCACTCGTACCACCAGAGGAGTGATAAATTATAAATATATAACTGCGCTTGCAAATTTATTAGACAATATCACCGAAATGTATGACGACACATTCAGGTACACTGGGAAAGAGTTACAAGCCTACAAAACAGAACTGGTTCAGCATAGGATGATTCTTAATTACCTCACAGCTGTGACAGGCGGGTATTGTGTTACCCTAGCAACTCAATATGGAATAAAGTGCTGCACGTACATTACAAACAGCACGGAGGACCCAGCCGAGGTCATAGACCAAAAGATGGATGACATTTTACAATTAAAATGGGAGTTTCGAAGGAAACACAATCTCACACTCGCTGCTGTGGGTAATGAGCTGACCAGTTGGGTGTCATGGTTGAACCCACGAAATTGGTTCTCGGGTTTAGGAGAATGGGCCCAAGATATTATTATGGATGTAGGGAAATTTCTTTTGTGTATTCTGGGAGTCGTCATATTGGTTGGTCTGATATTTAGATGCGTTCGGGTTTTAACGAAGAGTAAAAGTAATACCAGGGTGATGAGTCTAAGGAGCGAAGACACTGTAATAACAACAACTAATTTGATTTATGACCCAACGATAGAGACAATGTTGTGATGAAAATGTGATTCCACGGTACGTTTCTTTCACCCGTTTCTCCTTTTTTTTCCTCCAAGGTACAAAGACATCCGCTTGGAAGAAGAATTTGACAACCTCTTTTATACAGACCATTGATGAACTATGCTACAAGCCCCAATTTCCCTAGTGACTTTAATTTTTACAATAGCCCAACACTTTAGAGACTGTAACTTTATGGACAATGGAACAACTTTTGCTCGTTATTTATAGCAAAAGCACCGAGAGACATCAGACAACATGTACATCAAGACATCAGACAAGACTTCAATCGGCAAATGCATATTATACTCACATAGTTTACGACTGCATGTATAATAATTGCTTCTTATCTTCACCTCTACAACCTTCAGGTAATGACACACATAGTCGATAGGGAATATAGATACAGATATCAGCACTCACATATCCCCCCATTCATGTATCATCAACTAAATGTGCTCCCCCATTTGTTGCAACCAAAAGCCGAAAAGAGCTCGGTAAAGTTTGACAGCCCATCCACAGACCCGTAATACGGGATAAGAAGGATCCAAATGTATACTTCGCAATACCTCGAAGCTTGATTTAAAACACGTACGGCACGATGATACATGACCCCTCAAACATGGATTCATACACACATGCTTCTACTATCTCACTAGGTCATACCTTTTTCCCACCTGCTCCTCTCCTCCCTTTACCCAATCATAAAATTGTATTTACATTATGACATATATTTTTCTTTTTGAACTGTTTTAGGAAGTGGCAGTTATTGATGACTGCCAAAGGGTGGACTGTCAAAGTCGGAAAAATATCATGCTACACGTTGCCATATATTCACCTCATGCGCTTGCCCGCTGCACATGCACATTCTCTCCCGTGCGTGCGCATATTAGCAGCTGCGTGACGGCGCCTCCACGGCCGTGCGCTTGAGCGCGTGGTATGTGCATTTACGGTAGAGTTTGTGTGCGTCTAGCGGGCGACTCAATCGTTAAATAATAAAACCAAATAGTATGTTTTATAGATAATGTTCCCCTTAATAATGACTGTAAGTTTGTTTAATGTAACTGGTCGCTGGACAGAGGAATTCCTCTTTGTATGGTACGAAGGGTCAGACAGGGTTTGAGCAGTTGTGTTTGGTACCTAACTAAAGAACATTTTATTAGAAACAATCCGGTGCTGGTTAGGTAAAGATTAATCGCTCCTGCGTATAGTTATGTCTTTTAGTAGTTTCTGGACATTTACTATATTTACGGTTCATTATCCATGCGGCGGGAATTCTCAGATTCCCTCCCACCTGAGCAGTTTGATATAGTCACAGCCCACCTGTTCAAACTAACCTATGACCTTTTGTTATGATGCGAGGAGACATTCCTGTGTCCAATGAACAATGAGATTGTAGGTCCCTTTGTAGTATACTGTACGCAGTGTATATAAGGACAGCCAGCCTGGCCAGCTCAGTCTTCTCTCCACAAACGGTTTTCATCTTGACTAACTCGGAGCTGGTACCAGGACTGCGCAGCGATCATTCCCCAGTGTGTGTAAGTTATTCTCTGTGACCAACTTATTCCCTGTTTGTATTTGCCATATTCTCTCTCTCTGTTATTGTATAAGATTGTGACGCTATTGTATATTTATGTGTAGTTATTCTGCTTAGATATTGATGTTAGCCTGTAGTGTATGAACTGTTAACTGTTTTTAACTTTTACATAGCTAGATATTGTTAGTAAAGGTGTTGGAACCTTAGCAAGGTATTGTGTGTTTATTACATTGCTGAGAGTATTCAGAGTGTCTCAATCGCTCAAGAGGCTTTCATACAATAGAGGTTAATTAGCATTGCATTGTGCTCACATTACAAAACCAATGTTTACAGTACAAACTCAATCTTTCACTGTGTTGCATACAAGGTTTACTGAGTGTCATCCCGTGAGCGTCTGCGCCGCTCGTGTTCTCCTCGTGGTCACGAGCGTACGCTACGCTAGTAGCGTATCATTACGGTAGTCGGCCGCCTATAGCGTGCTCGACACCACGCGTTAAGTTGTGAGCGAGCGTGTCGCATGTGCGTCTCGACCACGGCTAAGCGTCTGCTACGCTAAGTGCGTACCCTTACGGTACCCCATACGCCAATTGCGTACTGAGTCTCTTACCCATTTTATAGTGAATGTAATAAGATAAATAGTTAGCTTTATCACCTTAGACCGTATGTTTAAACTTAGTATTTTTCTCAAGGGGATTTTCCAAATGTTATTGCCAATCTTTAACTAATGTCCAAGGATTAATGCACAGTTATAAATGAAAACCAGTAGCACCCATGTGTGACCTTCTAGTTATTAAACACAAACTACACACCCCTTACCACCCACAAGCTACAAGGAAAGTTGAAAGATAACTATTGCCAAGCTCTCCCAATGAACTGGTTTCAATGTCCTGTTGCCATTCCCATCATGTTTCTTACATTCTGATTACTGAACCAGTAGCCCAAGCCCAAGTAGCCCAAGCTGAAGAGATCTTGTTAAGCACCCAGCAGCCCTTAATGAAATCTTAAGTGACTAGTTGTAGTTCACAAAACATCTACAGTAGACCCAGTTAGGACATACTGTACTAACAACCCTTTTGGTCTCCACTGGTAAAGTGTCATTAGGTACTATTGTTTATTTTAATATGAGCCCAGCTTTAAAGTGAGTCATGATTTTCTTTTTTTGTTTCCTGGCGACAGCACAGAGATTCAAAAAGATTTCAATGATGATTGAGTTGGTGACTTTATGGTTTGCAAATAGATGTTAAAGTTAGAAAGACTGAATAGGACAGTTGTTGGTTTTGCACACATATCTTTTGGATGAACTAGGAAATGTGCTAGATTCCATAGTGAAGAAAACGGTTTGCCTCTTTACAAATAAAAAGCAGGCAATTTCACAAATTAGAGAAGCTGAATTGCAAAATAAGTGGTACCTATGTTTAAATAGGCAGAAATGATGTGCATATAGCATAGGTCATGGAGGTGATATTCAGTCACACATACAATAATGAAATTACATACTGTAACATTGTAAGTTGTCCTGTATGTAAATTTTCATGTTCTGCAAATGTTTTGTAAAGGCACAAGGGACATGAAGTTAAGATGTAGTAGGTGTTAACTCCCTGATTATTCCAGGATTAGCATGGACAAGAAAGCACCTACTCTTATGATAAACAGTTATACTCCTGTCTAGTATGGTGAGTACTGGCTTATACTATATCCATCCACAATACTCTTCCTCTGTTTGTCTCCTTATATTTTAAAAGTTATTATCTAAAAGAGATTATCAAAGTGTTATTTAATCAAATTAAAATATTATCTAAGCTCTAGGGTGAAGTTTTGATTTGTGCAAGGGTAGATTCCACACAGGGAGGATAGTCTTGTTTTTAATGGAACTTTGATATTAATCAATACATATGTATTCACATGACTGGCATGTTTACTATGAACATGTAAACATAATGGGGGAATGTAATAGGATGATTTTTTTTAAAGTGCCAATTATTTACTTTGCAAAATCAACCAAGTTTTGCCATGTATTTTATAGAGATGAGTGGGTTCGGTTCTCGAGATCCAAACCCCCCGAACTTCACCTATTTTACACAGTTCCGAGGCAGCCTCAGATCTTCCCGATACTGTACTGTGTGATGTGTGAGATACAACTGGGGATTGTACACCCTATATACTGTACTGTGTGATGTGTGAGATACACCTGGGTATTGTACACCCTATATACTGTACTGTGTGATGTGTGAGATACACCTGGGGAGTGTACACCCTTTATACTGTACTGTGTGATGTGTGAGATACACGTGGGGATTATACACCCTATATACTGTACTGTGTGATGTGTGTGATACACCTGGTAATTAATTATACACCCTGTATACTGTACTGTGCGACGTGTGTTATACACCTGGTGATTATACATCCTGAAATCTGTACTGAGTGATGTGTGAGATACACCTGGGGATTATACACCCTATATACTGTATTGTGTGATGTGTGAGATACAACTGGGGATTATACACCCTATATACTGTACTGAGCAATGTGTGAGATACACCTGGGGATTATACACCCTATATACTGTACTGTGCGATGTGTGTTATACACCTGGTGATTATACATCCTGTAATCTGTACTGAGCGATGTGTGAGATACACCTGGGGATTATACACCCTATATTACTATTATTATTATCCTTTATTTATATGGTGCCCACAAGGGTTCCACAGCACCCAATTACAGAGTACATAAATAATCAAACAGGAAAACAGCAACTTACAGTTGATGACAATATAGGACAAGTACAGGGTAAATAAACATAGTTACATCAGCAGATGACACTGGAATAAGTATCAGGTGGCAGAAGACTGTTGGATGTGGTACAGTTGAAGATTATTAAAGTAAGACAAAGGATAAGCACATGAGGGAAGAGGGCCCTGCTCGTGAGAGCTTACAATCTAAAGGGGAGGGGTAGACAGACATGGGTGACACAGATGGGGTACATAGAGAACATGGAACAGAGGGTTAGGATGAGATTTGGCTGGGTTTGGTGAAGAAGTGGACCCCCAGAAGGCACAAGTAAATACTTAACATTGCAACATTTTACTGGGCTATGCAGGAGCAAATTAAAAATAGGGAAAAATAAAAATTAAAAAAAGAATCTATAACTTCTACCGCTTTCAAAAAGGTCAATGGAAGCTGAAATAATGGACAACTACCTCATGGAATCCAGATACAGTATACCAAACAGTACTTAGCAAAGTTAGGAATGAGTGCTTATGAAATACAGTAACATTTTGTCATAATAGTTCAGAAACTGCATGGCTGGTCTCTTGCACTCTTTTGCTCTAATACACCACCTGCTTTAGGATTTATATTCAAAAACATGATGTCTCCATAATCCCAAAAACGTCAGTCTTCTTGGAAAGTGGTTTGTTCCTTTGTACGGGAAAGAGAACAACCGTTCTCAAACAACAGTTTCTCAATTTCTTTTTCCTCTGGGAAGGGTTTGTGGATTCGCAGGAATATCTGAGCATTCCTGTAATCAGAAAGCAGCGACTTTCTACAAATGTTTACAAATAATTCCAGTGATTTTGTCATTTTCTTCCAGTGATCTGGACCAATAATACCATTGATTAGAATGAATAATTCCAGTCATTTTGTCATTTTCTTCCAGTGATTTGGACCAATAATACCATTGATTAGAATGAATAATTCCAGTGATTTTGTCATTATCTTCCAGTGATTTGGACCAATAATACCACTGATTAGAACAAATAATTCCTGTGATATTGAGATGTTTGTGTCACTTAGCTTAGCCGTCCAGTGACCACAGTGTGCCTCTTTTTCTCTTTTCTTTGCATCATGTGCTGTTTGGGGCCAATTTTTTTAAGTGCCATGCTGTCTGACACTGCAGTGCCACTCCTAGATGGGCCAGGTGTTTGTGCCGCCCTCTTGGGTCGCTATGCTTAGTCATCCATCGACCTTGGTGCAAATTTTAGGACTAAAAATAGTATTGTGAGGTGTGAGGTGTTCAGAATAGACTGGAAATGAGTGGAAATTGTGGTTATTGAGGTTAACAATACTATAGGATCAAAATTACCCCCAAATTATATGATTTAAGCTGTTTTTAAGGGTTTTTGGGGAAAAAAACACCCGAATCCAAAACACGCCCGAATCCGACAAAAAATTTTCAGGGAGGTTTTGCCAAAACGCGTCCGAATCCAAAACACGGCCATGGCACCGAATCCAAAACCAAAACACAAAACCCGAAAAAGTTCCGGTGCACATCTCTAGTATTTTATTGGCACTTTAAAAAACCAGGAGAACTTGCACAAAATCTCTTACTTCCTGATTCTCACATCCTATTACATTCCCTGCACTAAGTTCAAAATGGTAAGTTTTCAGAATATCAAGACCCCATGTGATGAGAAAGTAGTACATTTCAGTATCTTGGTTTTCTCAACCTGAAATTTTCCTAAGGTCTTATCAGACTGCTTAGCGCCAGGTGCAATTTGCACTGTGCCAAGGATAAAAATGGATGAATTATCTAATAAACTGATTGAACAGATACAATATGCATGAAGGTAGGAATAGGGTGTTTTCTCGTGCTGTCTGGAATGGGAGGGGGATGTGATGTGCGTGTAGGGCACAGTGATGGAAAGTGTTTGTGACTCAGTCCTGCCCAGTGACAGAGAGGGAAAGTTTAAAGGTGTGTGTAATTACTGGGGAGGGGAAGGGTGTATGGGTGGGTGTGTGTGTGGGGGGGGAAGAATTGGTAGCTCAGAATCTTTAGTTCTGCGTTTTATACAAAATCCTTAAAAAATGGATCTTTGACTATTTTAACTAATTGCTTGAGAATAAGCTACAACATAGGCACATGGGGTTCTTGCAGGCTAATTGCATATGCTGCCTAGACCAACAAAAGATGTTGAGCATGCACCAAAGTTTTAGATAGCATAGAAGATACTGGTTCTTATGTCCTCATGTCTGAACAAGCTCCAGGCACTAACTACATAGCCCCTATTAGAGAGAAGCTTCCATCAGTTTTGTTTCTTCTAAGGAGAAGCTCGGTAGAAAACCAGGCAGAATGTGTTACTTCATATAGAAAATAGTCAATTAGGCAACATGCTTACTGGGTGTGGTTAGTGAAAGCATTAGCAGGAAGGAACAGGAGATGTGATGTTAGAGCTACCTGTTATTCAAGCCTCTCATAGTCAATGTACAACCTAAGTTAAACCTAAAGAAGACAAATGAATGGGCTTTTGAGTCAGATACCACCAGTTGTGATAATAACTGATGCATATTCATGACTTCTCCTGATCCTATTTTAGTTAGAACAAAGTCCATCTCCAGCCTCAACATACTGTAAGTCAAAGATATTGGCTAATTCAACTAGCCTCATACCTCAAGGACAGATAGTGGCAGACTACCTTATTTTAGTAGGTAGCTTACAAATGAGCTGCAGGCAGGGCCGGACTTGGACTAAAAATAGGCCCTGGCATTTTTGAAGCACACAGGCCCACCTCGGTGTCAGCATCTGACTCCTCCCCTTACTATTCCTGACTCCTCCTACTTCATAATCTGTGTTCTTACAAATATAATTAATTATAACATCTTACAATTGTACATCATTCTCTATTAAAATTCACACAACCAGTGGTTGAAGTGGAAATGTTGAAGTGGAAATGTTGAAGTGGGGGTATGGAAAAGTTAAGGTTGTAACTAAGCGCGTGTTGAAGGCATGTGCGCTCTCCGGAAAAGGGCGTGGCCACCATATACCCCTTATAGACATTATGCACCACAATAGTAGGACCCCTTATACTATCTAGTATTATACCTTTCACATTATACCACACAGTATGAGCCAAAATTCACATTATAGCACATGGTATGAGCCGAAATTCACATTATAGCACATGATATGAGCCGAAATTCACATTATAGCACACGGAATGTGCCGAAATTGACATTATAGCACACAGAATGAGACGAAATTCACATTATAGCACACAGAATGAGACGAAATTCACATTATAACACACAGAATGATCTGAAATTCACATTACAGCACACAGAATGATCTAAAATTAACATTCTAGCACACAGAATGAGCCGCAATTCACATTATAGCACACGGTATGAGCCGAAATTCACATTACAGCACACAGAATGAGCCGAAATTCACTTTTTAGCACACAGTATGAGCCAAAATTCACATTATAGCACAAGGTATGAGCCGAAATTCACATTACAGCACACAGAATGAGCCGAAATTCACTTTCTAGCACACAGTATGAGCCAAAATTCACATTATAGCACAAGGTATGAGCCGAAATTCACATTATAGCACACAGAATGAGCTAAAATTCACATTATAGCACAAGGTATGAGCCGAAATTCACATTATGCCACATGAAATGAGACAAAATTCAGGGAGAGTGACAGCAGGGACATAAGGACAGGGAGCGTGACAGAGGGACAGGGAAAGTGACAGCAGGGACATAGGGACAGGGAGAGTGACAGAAAGAGAAAGGCAGCAGGGTAAGATTACCTATTTAGCTGAGGATGCTGTGGTCTGCGGTGTGGTGGATGAGGAGGCTGTGATAGGCGCAGGGTGGAGGAGGCTGTGGGCCTCGAAGATGGTGCGGAGGTGGGGCTGTGGGAGCTAGTGGAGTTGCCGAGAAGGACTCAGGGCACAGGTCTATCCAGCTTAGCTCCTCACTGTATACCCAACTAGATCAAGGCAATCTATATTTTAAAGCCAAACAGAGAATCTCACCCATACCGATGTCGGCAGAGGAGGCTGAGGGCAGTGCCGCTACAGCGGAGGAGGAGGCAGAGGGTGGCGGTGGTGCAACGGAGGAGGAGGCGGCTGTGGTCGGAGGCCTTTGGTGCGGCAATGCAGTGCGGCACCTATGATCGCAGAGCTACTATTTCAAATCTGCTGTAGACTGGCAGCCAATCAGGAGCGTCTGCACGGATAAGAGAGAGTGAGGTGACAACAAGAGAGAGAGAGGTGAGGACAAGAGAGGGGTGAGGACAAAATAGAGAGAGGTGAAAACGAGAGAGATAGAGAAGGGATGAGGAAAAAAAGAGAGAGAAATGTGGTGTGTGTGTGTGCACTCGTATTCCTATCCTTACGGGGACACAGACCGGACAGCACACCAACACTGGTGGGACTTTCAACATGGTGGGGACCTGAAATGAGGTCCCCACAAGTCAGACCCCAGGAGGTGATAGTAAGGACATGTCCCAACCACCGAGCATCAAAATCGGGCATGTCCTTGAGAATCACATTTACCAGACCATACTGTATGTATGTGTGTGCAATGCAGATTATATGTTAAAGCAACTGATTGGTTCTCTAAAAAAATATAGATTTATATATTTTAGGGGCCCACTGCAGTTCCACCAGGCAGCCACCGGGGGTGCAGCGCATTCCCCCTTAAGGAGCAGCAGACAGGGCATCTCCCTGTAATTTTGGGGACACGGGAGGCCTTCTAATAATTTTGGGGCCCCACTGCAGTTTTGCCTGGTGGCCACCAGGGGGTGCCATGTGTGCCCCTGCAAGAGCAGCAGACAGGGTGCCTCACCGTAATTTTGGGGACCCGGGGTGCCTTCCCATAATTTTTGGGGCCCCGCTGCAGTTCCGCCCGGCGGCCACTGGGGGTGCCGCACATGCCCCCTCCATCTGCCCCCAGCAGGAGCAGCAGTCAGGGAGCCTCCCCGTATTTTTGGGGACCCGGGGTGCCTTCCCATCATTTTTGGGGCCCCGCTGCAGTTCCGCCCGGGGGCACCGCACATGCCCCCTCCATCTACCCCCAGCAGGAGCAGCAGTCAGGGAGCCTCCCCGTATTTTTGGGGACCCGGGGTGCCTTCCCATAATTTTTGGGGCCCTGCTGCAGTTCCGCCCGGCGGCCACCGGGGGGCACCGCACGTGCCCCCTTCATCTTCCCCCTGCAGGAGCAGCAGACAGGGCGCCTCCCCATAATTTTGGGGACCCGGGGCACCTTTAAATAATTTTGGGGCCCCACTGCAGTTCCACCCGGTGGCCACCAGGGGCACTGCACGTGCCCCCTCCCTTTGCCCCCTGCAGGAGCAGCAGTCAGGGTGCCTCCAGTAATTTTGGGGACCCGGGGTGCAGTCCCATAATTTTTGGGGCCCCACTGCAGTTATGCCCGGTGGCCACCGGGGGGCACCGCACGTGCCCCCTCCATCTGCCCCCTGCAGGAGCAGCAGACAGGGCGCCTCCCCATAATTTTGGGGACCCGGGGCGCCTTTGAATAATTTTGGGGCCCCGCTGCAGTTCCACCTGCGGCCACCGGGGGCACCGTATGTGCCCCCTCCCTCTGCCCCCTGCAGGAGCAGCAGTCAGGGCACTTCCCCGTAATTTTGGGGACCCGGGGCACCTTCCCATAATTTTTGGGGCCCGCTGCAGTTCCGCCCGGCGGCCAACGGGGGACGCCGCACGTGCCCCCTCCCACTTTTCCCAGTACGGCTCTAGTCGGGGCCCTTTTTATAATTTTCACGGACGCTGGAGAGGTGCTATTCGACTTATCTCGATAAAAAGTGTTGAATTTCCAATTCTGGAACTCCCCCAAATGAGTGTGGACATGTATCCCTCGTGCCTGGACACGTTTCCAGGAGCTAGGATAAAATCTGAGCATGGCCACTAGAATGACGCGCGCTCCACCCGATCTGCTACCCTGAAAAGTACCCCTCGGGCATATTGATATGGCCAGATCCTCAGGGGATGGTGGTGTGGCTGAGAGGCTGGAACTGCAGATAAGGATCTGTGACAAAAATGCATTGGAGCTCAGAGACTGGATACAGGCTGAACAATAGAGAGAGGTCTTCCCTTTCAGAGGCAACCAAGCCAGGGCTCCGATGCTAAAATGGGGCTCCTCCAGGCATCGATTGGAGCCCGCAGACCGGGCTTGGCCCAGCTCCCTCTCCCCTTGCGCAGCGCCTCCCTGTGGCAGACAGGGGAAGCGCAGTCCCACCGGGACTTCCAGTCTTTCGTTCCTCCGATCTCCCCTCCGAGGACGAAATGGGGCTCCTCCGGGCATCGGTTGGAGCCTGTGGACCGGGATTGGCCCGGCTCCAGGTGCAGCGCCCCCCTGTGGCAGAGGGGGGAAGTGCAGTCCCACCGGGACTTCCAGTCTCCCGTTCCTCCGGCCTCTCCTCCGAGGACGAAATGGGGCTCCTCCGTGTATTGGTTGGAGCCTGTGGACCGGGCTTGGCCCGGCTCCCTCTCCCCTGGTGCAGTGCCCCCCTGTGGCAGACGGGGGAAGTGCAGTTTCACCGGGACTTCCAGTCTCCCGTTCCCCCAACCTCTCCTCCGAGGCTGAAATGGGGCTCCTCCGGGTATTAGTTGGAGCCCGCGGACCGGGCTTGGCCCGGCTCCTTCTCCCCTGGTGCAGCGCCCCCCTGTGGCAGACAGGGGAAGCGCAGTCTCACCGGGACTTCCAGTCTTTCGTTCCTCCTAGGCCGAAATGGGGCTCCTCCGGGCATCGGTTGGAGCCCGTGGACCGGGCTTGGCCCGGCTCCTTCTCCCCTGGCACAGCGCCCCCCTGCGGCAGACAGGGAAATTGCAGTCTCACCGGGACTTCCAGTCTTTCGTTCCTCCGATCTCCCCTCCGAGGCCAAAATGGGGCTTCACCGGGCATCGGTTGGAGCCTGCGGACCGGGCTTGGCAGTGTGCTGAACTGGGTACTGCAATTTGTGGAAGTCATGCTGATGAGTGTGTATGGCTGAACCCTCAGGCTGGGAGTGGTTCCAAGAGCCTAGGGAAAATAGGAGAGTGTACTGCAAAAATGTCGCGCGCATCACCTGTCCTGCTACGTCCGAGAGAACCCTGCTGAGAGATTCACAGGATGAGAACAGAGTCCAGCCAGGAAAAGATGGGTACTCGATAGAAGGTCCTCTTTTCTTTGTCCTGCAACCCGATCGATGTGGCTCCCTGTGCCCTGGCGGGGAGGGCCATTCGCTTGGCCAGAACCCTGGGATCCTGGCCAGCTCCAGGCGAACAAGGCCTTCTTTTGCCCACGGCGTGTCTGGAAAACCTCCACTGTAAGGGTTTACTAGTCCCCAACTGTCCGCCCAGTGCTCTTGGCCAGAGCTGGGTGGGCCTTGTTTCTGACTCTAGTCAGTATGGTCTGCTCTGTCTATCAGCCCAGCAGGTGCCTGACAACACCAGGGGTGCTGGGGAAGTGTCCCCATCACCTAGCAAAGCTCACTGGTGGAGCACATGATTTCCTGGGAACTGCACAAGTGCCACCATGAACCAAGGATGCGGTCTGTCAATGTCCGCTCCTCTTGAGCCCCTGGAGAGGGCCCTGTGTGCCACCATGGTGAGGTGGCTGCATGAAAGCGTTCAGCTGGGGGGCCCTGCGGAGAGAAGAGCCAGACAGGATGGAGGTCGAGTGAGAGAGAAAGTGTGCGAGAAAGGTGGGTCTCGTATGGTGTGAGAGAGAAGCACAGTCTCTGAGCAAAGCTGGCTGGAGTCCGTCCCGTAGAAAAAGGGAGAGTGGGAGGCCCATTTGGAGGGAGCCAGTGGAAGCTGCGCACTGAGTGGGCCTGGGGCTACCCATGTATCATTGACAGTATCCTGGAGAGTGGCACAGCCGTTTACGAGATGAACCTTTTACACCCTTTCACCCCCCCGAGACAAGATGAAACCAGTCAGGTGTAGATTGGGATGTGATGGGTTGGGGGCAGCGGGGTTCCCTGGGGGCGGATGGCTCACCCTCGCCTCGACCGGTGGGGATCTGGGTCGGGAGACCTAAGGTGACCTTTTTAAATCGCTGCTTACCCAAACTGTCCCCCAGGGCGGCTTGCACTAGTTTCCTAGTGAACGGGTTGTTGGGTGAGGAGAAAAATGTGAGATTGAGTGGGTGCTGATAATGTCAATTATTATCTTAAAACATAAAGCTATACCGCTAGACTCGCTATTACCGTGGAGCCGCTATGGCCTCTAGACTTATTACACAAACTACGTACTAAGTACGCTATTTGCGTACTGAGTACCGTATGGATACGCACTTAGCGTATCAGACGCACAAGCGGCACGTACGCACACGGATTCACGCTTCGTACTAAGCACGCTATTGGCGTACTGAGTACCGTATTGATACGCTCTTAGCGTATCAGACGCCGTGCCGTGGGTACAACGTACACGCGGCGCGGACGCACACAGAGTGATATACAGTAAACCTTAAGTAATGAAACAGTGTAAGGATGTGCTTATACTTTAAACCTTAGCAGCCTAGTACTGCAACGATGTGATACCTTAAACCCTTAACAATGCTTATACACCTTATACCGATTAATACGCTAAAAACCCCTTTGCAGGAAAGTGAAAACACAACACCGGTTTGTGGTAAACCACTGGGCTCTAACACCGCAGTGGATTATTCAGAGAAAAGGGGTAAACAGATACATGTTATACACTACAGGCTAACAAGGAAATCTAAACAGAATAATAGAGAATAATGGCTACAGAGAATATACATACGTGGGGAATCGTTCGCAAGCGCGTCCTGGACCAGTCCTCAGCTATCAGGGAGAAAGCCTTCAGAGTCTTGTGTCCGGCCAGGCAACAGTGGTCTTTTTATACACAACATGCATACACAATACAATGGTCACTGTAATCTCATTGTTCATTGGACACAGGGATGTGTCCCTACATTACAGCAAAGGTCATAGGTGGATTTGAACAGGTAGGCGATGTCTGGGAGGTATCCTCTGGATTCCCGCCGCATGTGTAATTTACAGCAAATACAGTAAATGTTCATAATCTACTTCTGTACATAACTATACGCAGGAGCAAGCGATCTTTTCCTAACTAACACCGGAATGCTACCCTTAAAATACCCTATAGCTGGATACTAGACATCACCTACCAACCTTTATCTGACCCTTCCTATCATGCAAAGATGAATCCCTCTGTCCAGGAACTGTTTAAACTAACATTACTCGCTGACATGATCTAAGGGAACTATATCTACAAAATGCACTATTTGGGTTAAATATGCTATGTTCGAGTCGCACACTACACGCTCACAAACTCCACCGTAAATATACATATCATGCGCACGAGTCGCCGGAGCGTCTCTTACGCAACTTGCGGATATGTGTACGCACGGGGGACCGGGTGCACGAGCAGCGTGCATGTGCATGAGGGGTTAGTACAAGGGATCTGTATTACAATATTTTTCGACTTTGACAGTGCTGTCCCCCTTTATCTGGGGGCTGGTCAATGTGCACTGGCGCCTGGGCACCACACAGAGCGGGACCCACTGTGCTTCTGACTGCAAACTTCTCACTTGGCCCGCACTGACGGCCATCCACCGGGCCTACGCCTGCTTGGTGTGTGGCTCCTTTTTCTCTGTGGGGTTTCCTGCTGCTTTCGAGATGGCGGCGGCTGGCTCACCCCCTGTCACCGCTGGCTACCGAGAGCTACCTTGTTGATCCTGCCAGTAGCCTTCCACATCAATGCAGAATCTGGAGAGCTGCTGTATCCCAAAATGCTTGCCCTCAGCTGAGTGGCACAGCTGGGCGCTGTCGCGGGAGGTTGTCAGTTCCTTTTCCGTTTCGGAGGTGGGGTGATAACCATCCTCATTCCCCCTTAGGCGGTGGGGGTGCGGGACAGGCTCCATAGGGCAGTGATGTCAGCCGGAGGGGTCACCTCCACCGGCCGCTGCTCCGCCCTGTCTGCAGCCTCCCCCTGCATCACCGCAAGATCCGGAGGGCTGGCGGATTCCCCAATGCTTACTGGTGGCCGAACGGCATGGGTCGGGGATGGATTGAGGATGTCTGCCCCCCCTCCATCCCGGAGGGGGGGAGGTGACAGCCACCCTTGTCCACCTTAGGTGGCGGGGTGCGGGACAGGCTCCGAAGGGCGGTGATGTCGGCTGGAGGGGTCTCCTCCACCGGCCGTCGCACCGCCTGCAGCCTCCCCCCGCATCACCACAGGATCCAGAGGGCTGCTGGATTCCCCGATGCTTGCTTGAGGCCAAGTGAGCAGCATGGCTGGGGGCTGTCGCGGGAGGTTGTCAGTTCCTTTTCCATCTCGGAGGTGGGGTGATAACCACCCTCGTCCCCCCTTAGGTGGTGGGGGTGCGGGACAGGCTCTGCAGGGCGGTGATATCGGCCGGAGGGGTCACCTCCACCGGCCGCTGCTCCGCCCCGTCTGCAGCCTCCCCCTGCATCACCGCAAGATCCGGAGGGCTGCCGGATTCCCCAATGCTTGCTGGTGGCCGAACGGCATGGGTCGGGGATGGATTGAGGATGTCTGCCCCCCCTCCATCCTGGAGGGGGGAGGTGACAGCCACCCTTGTCCACCTTAGGTGGCGGGGTGCGGGACAGGCTCCGAAGGGCGGTGATGTTGGCTGGAGGGTCTCCTCCACCGGCCGTCGCACCGCCTGCAGCCTCCCCCCGCATCACCGCAGGATCCGGAGGGCTGCTGGATTCCCCGATGCTTGCTGGTGGCCGAACAGCATGGGTCGGGGATGGATTGAGGATGTCTGCCCCCCCTCCATCCTGGAGGGGGAGGAGGTGACAGCCATCCTTTTCCACCTTAGGCGGTGTGGTGTGGGACAGGCTCCGCAGTGTGGTGATGTTGGCCGGAGGTGTCACCTACACTGGCCGCTTCTATGCCCCGTCTGAAGCTTTCTCCTGCATCACTGCAGGATCCAGAGGGCTGCTGGATTCCACAATGCCTGCTTATGGGTGAGTGGCACGGGTGGGGGCTCTCGATTGAGGTTGTCCGTACTCCTCTCCATTCTAGGGGTGACAGCTACCTCTTTCCCCACTTAGGTGGTGGGGTGTGTGACAGGCCCTGCAGGGTGGTGATGGTGACTGGAGGGGGTCACCTCTTCTGGCTACCCTACCTGCAGCCTAGCACTGCAGGGTTCAGAGGTTTGCTGGTTCCTTTACTTATTGGCCATGGTTGAATGTCATCGCTGTGGGAGGTTTTCGTAACCCCTTCACCTTGGAGGTGAGGGGGTCCACTGTCATCATTTCTCACTTTGGTGTTAGGTTGAGATATTGGGCGCTGGTGGTTAAGTTTGTTTCGGCCTACTGATGATGTGTTGTCACCATTGAACTTTTCTATAAGAGAGTAACTATAAGATCAGACATTTGTTGCACGTGTAAAGCTGAGAAACTAGAGGAGCCTGAGTTACCATCTCTGATATTATGACCAAATGCCACAAAGTCAGTCAAAATTTGGCTGACTGCGGGGGTGGGCATATGGGGTGTCCCGTGCCTTCGCACCTGAAGCTTGCTCACCAGCGGTGCATGCAGTGTCCCGTCCCGGGGACTTGGCCGGGGACAATCCGTTCGGCACGAGGGTCAGCGCCTTTGCCGGCCGGGTGGGTTGGCGGAAGGGCCTCCCCCCTGGTCCTCCTATCCCCAGTGGCTGGTCCCTCCCTGGGCTTAATATTCGGCGAGAGCCCCCGCTCTCCGGGCTTAATAGTCGGAGGTCCCTCCCTGGGCTTAATATTCGTCCGGCGCCCCTGCTCTCCAGGCTTAATAGTCGGAGGCGGGCTGCCCCTTCCCCAGGTCTGAACAGCGGGGAACACCCGCTGGCCAGATGGGGCCGGCGGTGCGCGCAGTGTCCCATCCCGGGGACAATCCGTTCGGCACGAGGGTCAGCGCCTCCGCCGGCCGGGCGGGTCGGCGGAAGGGCCTCTCCCCTGTTCCTTCCGTCCCCGGTGGCTGGTCCCTCCCTGGGCTTAATATTCGGCCAGAGCCCCCGCTCTCCGGGCTTAATAGTTGGAGGCGGGCTGCCGCTTCCCCAGGTCTGAACAGCGGGGAACACCCGCTGGCAAGGCGGGGCCGGCGGCACGCGCAGTGTCCCATCCCGGGGACCTGGCCGGGGACAATCCGTTTGGCACGAGGGTCAGCGCTTCCACCGGCCGGGCGGGTCGGCGGAAGGGCCTCTCCCCTGTTCCTTCCGTCCCCGGTGGCTGGTCCCTCCCTGGGCTTAATATTCGGCCAGAGCCCCCGCTCTCCGGGCTTAATAGTTGGAGGCGGGCTGCCGCTTCCCCAGGTCTGAACAGCGGGGAACACCCGCTGGCAAGGCGGGGCCGGCGGCACGCGCAGTGTCCCATCCCGGGGACCTGGCCGGGGACAATCCGTTTGGCACGAGGGTCAGCGCTTCCACTGGCTGGGCGGGTCGGTGGAAGGGCCTCTCCCCTGGTTCTTCTGTCCCCGGTGGCTGGTCCCTCCCTGGGCTTAATATTCGGCCGGAGCCCCCGCTCTCCGGGCTTAATAGTCGGAGGTCCCTCCCTGGGCTTAATATTCGTCCAGAGCCCCCCACTCTCCGGGCTTAATAGCCAGAGGTCCCTCCCTGGGCTTAATATTCGGCCAGCGCCCCCGCTCTCCGGGCTTAATAGTCGGAGGTCCCTCCCTGGGCTTAATATTCGGCCGGCGCCCCCACTCTCCGGGCTTAATAGTCGGAGGTGGGCTGCCCCTTCCCCAGGTCTGAACAGCGGGGAACACCCGCCGGCCAGGCGGGGCCGGCGGCATGCGCAGTGTCCCGTCCCAGGGACTTGGCCGGGGACAATCCGTTCGGCACGAGGGTCAGCGCCTCCGGCGGCCGGGCGGGTCGGCGAAGGGGCCTCTCCCCTGGTCCTTCCATCTCCGGTGGCTGGACTCTCCCTGGGCTTAATATTCGGCCGGCGCCCCCGCTCTCCGAGCTTAATAGTCGGAGGCGGGCTGCCCCTTCCCCAGGTCTGAACAGCGGGGAACACCCGCCGGCCAGGCGGGGCCGGCAGCGTGCGCAGTGTCCCATCCCGGGGTCTTGGTCAGGGACAATCCGTTCGGCATTAGGGTCAGCGCCTCCGCCGGCTGGGCGGGTCGGCGGAAGGGCCTCTCCCCTGGTCCTTCCATCCCTGGTGGCTGGTCCCTCCCTGGGCTTAATATTCGGCAGGCGCCCCCGCTCTCCGGGCTTAATAGTCGGAGGCGGGCTGCCCCTTCCCTAGGTCTGAACAGCGAGGAACACCCGCCAGCCAGGCGGGGCCGACGGCGCGTGCAGTGTCCCATCCCGGGGACTTGGCCAGGGACAATCCATTCGGCACGAGGGTCAGCGCCTCCGCTGGCCGGGCGGGTCGGCGGAAGGGCCTCTCCCCTGGTCCTTCCATCCCTGGTGGCTGGTCCCTCCCTGGGCTTAATATTCGGCCGGAGCCCCCGCTCTCCGGGCTTAATAGTCGGAGGTCCCTCCCTGGGCTTAATATTCGGCCGGCGCCCCCGCTCTCCAGGATTAATAATCATAGGCGGGCTGCCCCTTCCCCAGGTCTGAACAGCGAGGAACACCCGCCGGCCAGCCGGCGGTGCGCGCAGTGTCCAGTCCCGGGGACTTGGCCGGGGACAATCCGTTCGGCACGAGGGTCAGCGCCTCCGCCGGCCGGGTGGGTCGACGGAGGGGCCTCTCCCCATGTCCTTCCATCCCCGGTGGCTGGTTCCTCCCTGGGCTTAATATTCGTCCGGCGCCCCCCGCTCTCCGGGCTTAATAGTCGGAGGCGGGCTGAACAGCCGGGGAATACCCGCTGGCCGGCGGGTCAATGGCGGAATGCAGATACTGGACAGCCCTAGCCTGGGGATTTTTCCCCCCATTTTTTTTCTATTATTATTAATTTGTGGGAGTGGGGGGGATTATTGGGGGAAGGTTTTTATTTCCCCCCATGGGCTGGACACAACTGCTGCCGGCCCGTGTTTTTTTTTTGGGGGGGGGGGGTCTTTGTTCTCTACGCAGGCATTGCAGCTTCAGCGGATGGGGATTCTTGGCATTCCCAACGCTGCCACAGGTATTTTTCCCGTACTGTTTTTTTTTTTTTTGGAGGGGGGGTTTGTTTGTTTTTGGTTGTATGTGGTTTTTCTTTTGTTTTGGGAATTGTTTGGGGTTTTGCAGGGGGGGGGTGCTTTGCTCTTGTTTATTTTGGGGGGTCTGTTTGTTTTTGGGTGTGTTGGTTTTCTTTTTTTTTTTTTTTTTTTTGGGGGGGGGGTGTCTTGTTCTTGCCCCAGGCACTGCAGTAATGGATGGGGATACCAGACAAACCCCGCTGCCGGACAAGGTATTTTTCCAGTACTGTTTATTGGGGGTGGTGTCTTTTTTTGTTTTTGGGTGTGTTGTTTTTCTTTTTCTTTTTTTTGTGGGGGGGTCTTGTTCTTGCTCTATGCACTGCAGCAGCAGATGGGGATATTGGACAAACCCCACTGCTGGCCAAGGTATTTTCCCGTACTGTTTATTTGGGGGGGGGGGGCTGTTTGTTTTTGTGTGTGTTGTTTTTCTTTCTTTTTTTTAGGGGGTGCTTTGTTCTTGTTTATTTTGGGGGGTCTGTTTGTTTTTGGGTGTGTTGTTTTTCTCTTGTTTTTTTTTCTGTGGGGTGGTCTTGTTCTTGCACCATGCACTGCAGTAGCGGATGGGGATATTGGACAAACCCTGCTGCCGGCCAAGGTATTTTTCCCGTACTGTTTATTTTTTTGGGGGGTCTGTTTGTTTTGGGGTGTTTTTGTGTGTGTTGTTTTTCTTTTGTGTTGGGTATTTTTTGGGTGGGGGGGTAGCGGGGGGGTGTGTGTCTTGTTCTTGCCCCAGGCACTGCAGTGGCGGATGGGGATACCAGACAAACCCCGCTGCCGGACAAGGTATTTTTCCAGTACTGTTTATTGGGGGGGTCTTTTTTTGTTTTTGGGTGTGTTGTTTTTCTTTTTTTTTGTAGGGGGGGTCTTGTTCTTGCTCCATGCACTGCAGCAGCGGATGGAGATATTGGACAAACCCCACTACCGGCCAAGGTATTTTTTCCGTACTGTTTATTTTGGGGGGTCTTTTTGTTTTTGGGTGCTTTTGTGTATGTTGTTTTTCTTTTGTTTTTGGGTTTTTTTTAGGGGGTGCTTTGTTCTTGTTTATTTTGGGGGGGTCTGTTTGTTTTTGGGTGTATTGTTTTTCTCTTGTTTTTGGGTTGTTCTTGCCCCAGGCACTGCAGTGGCGGATGGGGATACTGCACAAAACCCGTTGCCGGCCAAGGTATTTTTCCCGTACTGTTTATTTGGGGGTGGGGGGGTGTCTTTTTTTGTTTTTGGGTGTGTTGTTTTTCTTTTGTTTTTAGTTTTTTTGTGTGGGGGGGTCTTGTTCTTGCCCCATGCACTGCAGTAGTGGATGGGGATATTAGACAAACCCTGCTGCCGGCCAAGGTATTTTTCCTGTACTGTTTATTTGGGGGTGGGGGTGTCTTTGTTTTTGTGTGTATTGTTTTTCTTTTTCTATTTTATGTGGGGGGTTCTTGTTCTTGCCCCATGCACTGCAGTAGCGGATGGGGATATTGGACAAACCCTGCTGCCGGCCAAGGTATTTTTCCCGTACGGTTTATTTTTGGGGGGTCTGTTTGTTTTGGGGTGTTTTTGTGTGTGTTGTTTTTCTTTTGTGTTGGGTGTTTTTTGGGTGGGGGGGTAGCAGGGGTGTGTGTGTCTTGTTCTTGCCCCAGGCACTGCAGTGGCGGATAGGGATACCAGACAAACCCCGCTGCCGGACAAGGTATTTTTCCAGTACTGTTTATTGGGGGGTCTTTTTTGTTTTTGGGTGTGTTGTTTTTCTTTTTCTTTTTTATGTGGGGGGGTTTTGTTCTTGTCCCATGCACTGCAGTAGCAGATGGGGATATTGGACAAACCCTGCTGCCGGCCAAGGTATTTTTCCCGTACTGTTTATTTTGGGGGGGGTCTGTTTGTTTTGGGGTGTTTTTGTGTGTGTTGTTTTTCTTTTGTGTTGGGTATTTTTTGGGTGGGGGGGTAGCGGGGGTGTGTGTGTCTTGTTCTTGCCCCAGGCACTGCAGTGGTGGACGGGGATACCAGACAAACCCCGCTGCCGGACAAGGTATTTTTCCAGTACTGTTTATTGGGGGGTCTTTTTTTGTTTTTGGGTGTGTTGTTTTTCTTTTTTTTTGTGGGGGGGTCTTGTTCTTGCCCCATGCACTGCAGCAGCGGATGGGGATATTGGACAAACCCCACTACCGGCCAAGGTATTTTTGCCGTACTGTTTGTTTTGGGGGGGTCTGTTTGTTTTTGGGTGCTTTTGTGTGTGTTGTTTTTCTTTTGTTTTTGTTTTTTTAGGGGGTGCTTTGTTCTTGTTTATTTTTTGGGGGGTCTGTTTGTTTTTGGGTGTATTGTTTTTCTCTTGTTTTTGGGTTGTTCTTGCCCCAGGTACTGCAGTGGCGGATGGGGATACTGGACAAACCCCGCTGCCGGCCAAGGTATTTTTCCCGTACTGTTTATTTGGGGGTGGGGGGTGTCTTTTTTTTGTTTTTGGGTGTGTTTTTCTTTTGTTTTTTGTTTTTTTGTGTATGGGGGGGTCTTGTTTTTGCCCCATGCACTGCAGTAGTGGATGGGGATATTGGACCCTGCTGCCGGCCAAGGTATTTTTCCCGTACTGTTTATTTGGGGGTGGAGGGGTGTCTTTTTGTTTTTGTTTTTAGGTGTGTTGTTTTTCTTTTTCTTTTTTTATGTGGGGGGGTCTTGTTCTTGCCCCATGCACTGCAGTAGCGGATGGGGATATTGGACAAACCCTGCTGCCGGCCAAGGTATTTTTCCAGTACTGTTTATTTTTGGGGGGTCTGTTTGTTTTGGGGTGTTTTTGTGTGTGTTGTTTTTCTTTTGTGTTGGGTATTTTTTGGGTGGGGGGGTAGCGGGGGTGTGTGTGTCTTGTTCTAGCCCCAGGCACTGCAGTGGCGGATGGGGATACTGGACAAACCCTGCTGCCAGCCAAGGTATTTTTCCCGTACTGTTTATTTTGGCGGGTATTTTTGTGGCTTTTAAAAATGTTGTTTTTGTGTATTTTTGTGTGTGTTTTTATCAGGGGGGTTCGTTTTGGTTTTGCGTGTTTTGTTTTTTTTACCCCTTGTGCTGCAGCAGTGGATGGAGATATTGGACTACCCAGCTGCACTTTTTTTTTTTAAACCGGGCAGGGTCAAAACACACAGCATCACACACTCCCAGAAGTCCTTGGTTTGTCTCCTACTCCCAGAAGTTCACCATTATATCTCTCACTCCCAGAAGTCCTCGGTTTGTTTTCCACTCCCGGAAGTCCCTGGCTTGTTTCCTTAAGACAATGAACGTGGATGGGGCAGACAGTAAAACGGATGGCAGTGATGAAGACTGTCTCCCCGACTCATCTGAGTTGAGCAGTTCAAATGACAGCAGCGGGGAAGAGACATCTTTTCATGGGAGACAGGCGCTGGAAGAAGCCGAGGCTTCCTCCACAGACGGCGGCCTGAACCGACGGACACATCACGGCGTGTCAGTCCAGGGTCTTACCCAAAAAGGGGATGGTTCCAGAACATATAACAAGAAGAAAAACTTCTGCCTATGGTGTGAGAGGCCATATTCCAAAATTGCGAGGCACGTGGAAGCCGTCCACCGCAGTGAGCCAGAGGTAGCAAGGGCACTGAGCTTTGACAAGAACTCCAGGGAATGGTCAGTGCAGCTGGACCTAATTCGCCACCGGGGGAACTTTGCACATAATATAGGTGTTCTCCGTGAGGGCAGCGGTGTCCTACTACCTTGTAAGCAGCCGACCAAAGCAGCAGCTCCCCAAGATTTCATGCACTGCGCACACTGCCAAGGTCTGTTCTCCAGGCGACACCTGTACGACATGTGGAGAGGTGCCCTCTTCGAAAAAGGGGTGGCCACCCCAAACCTGGTAGAACTTGGGTCCAGTCCCTGTGCACTTACGCCACACCCGTTCCGCCAGGTGTTGGCACCGACCTGTGGAAGTTGTTGAGCCAAATGAATTATGATGATGTGGTACCTGTGATCAAGGTGGACAGCTGCATCATGCAGTTCGGGCAGCACCTCTACAACCGACTGGGGTCTGACGTCGACAAGCACGAGTACATCCGCCAGAAGCTCCGAGAGGTGGGTCGTCTCCTGCTGCATGCGATGAAGGTCACTCCATTGCGGAGCATGGAAGATTTCATCTGCCCACCCAACTTTTTCCATGTGGTGTTTGCCATCAGGAGCCTGGCTGGCTACGATGACAAGACCAACACCTATAGGGTCCCCTCGCTGGTCCTGAAGGTGGGCCACAGCTTGCAAAAGATTTCCACCATGGTTGAGTGCCAGGCGCTGATGGAGGGCAGTGCCCTGACAGTGGAGAGCGCACGGAGCTTCAGGAAACTGTACGAGGCGAGGTGGAGTGAGCTTATCTCAACTGCTGCCCTGAAGACCCTACGAGAGATAAAATGGAATGCCCCACTCCTCCTACCCTTCACTGACGACGTGAAGCAATTGAACCTGTACCTCCTTGACCTGCAGCGGGAGTACTTGGATGGGTTATCTGCCCACCCTTCTGCAAAGCAGTGGTCAATGCTGGCCAAGGTCACCCTCACACAGTTGATCCTCTTCAACCGCAGGAGGGAAGGTGAGGTGTCCAAGATGCGGCTATCCTCATTTGAATCACGGCACACAGCCGACTTGCAGGGCGACGTAGCCCAGGCTCTCTCGGAGATGGAGAAGGCTCTCTGTCACCACTTCACCCGTATTAAGAAACCTGGTAAAAGCGGTAGGAAGGTTCCCGTCCTGTTATCCCCATGCATGCAAAAAGCCATGGAGCTCCTGACCGCGAAGAGGGCAGAGTGTGGTGTCACCCCTGACAATTTCTACATGTTTGCCAGGCCAGCCGCCTTATCACACTTCAGGGGATCCGACTGCATTCGTCTCTATGCCCGGGAGTGTGGGGCCAAGCATCCCGAAGCACTGTCCTCCACCCGCCTCCGGAAGCATGTAGCCACCCTTTCCAGGGTCCTCAACCTAAGCGACACCGAGATGGACCAGCTAGCTGATTTCCTCGGGCATGACATCCGGGTGCATCAGCAGTATTACCGTCTTCCAGAAGGAACCCTGCAGCTGGCCAAGTTAAGCAAGCTCATTGTGGCCCTGGAGCAAGGGAGAATGGCTGAGTTCAGGGGCCGCAGTCTGGAGGAGATCTCCATTGATCCAGATAGTATCACTGGACGAGTGGCTCCAGGGACTGACACTGTAAGTGGGTTGGTGTGACGGGGTTTACTGTCTATCTCTATTTCCAGAACCAATCTAGGTGGCAAGTGATGACTCTGTGGATGAGCCAGAGAGGCAAGCCAGTGAGGTGACAGTGGTGCACACCAAGCAAGAAGCAAACAGTGTGGCAGTGGAGGGAGCCACTCCTAAAGGTGGGTGCAACCTTCCATGCTGGTGGGGGGGGGGGTTGGTGGGGGGGTGGCCTTGGCTGGTGATGGCTTTGCAGGGTGATTGACCTTTCCTCTCCCACATAGGTGACAGCAGAGGTGCTAAGAGGAAACCATGGACCCCAGCGGAAGTTGGAGCCGTTGAAAGACACATGATGCGGTTCATCCACTCCTGCAAGGTTCCGGGCAAGAAGGATTGTGATGCGTGCCTAGGGGCTGAAACCCAAGCACTGAAGGCTCGGAACTGGCTTTCAATTAAATTCTACATAAAGAACTGAATAACTGCGATGATGAGAAAGAGCATGAACTAAATAAATAAATAAAAAATAAGTAAACAAACACATGCATACATACACAAATAAATAAATTAATAAATAAATCAATACATAATAAAATGTGGGTGCCATTGCATCCGGTGGCCACCTGGGGGGGAGGGTGTCGCACATAAATTGATCCATATGTTATGTCCCCTCCCAGGCCGCGCATGCACGCACCCTCTGTCCCCTTGCACAGGCTCCAGGCTGGGCCCTTCCAGGGCTAAGGGAAATGGTGTCCCCGTGAGGGATGTTCCATACATGGGTTCCAATGAGGTCACAAAAACAAGTGTGTGTGTGTGTGTGTGTGTGTGTGTGTGTGTGTGTGTGTGTGTGTGTGTGTGTGTGTGTGTGTGTGTGTGTGTGTTTTTAATGCCAACACTCAGTAGCCTCCTCTTTGTCTGCTGTTTGCCCACGTCTCTTCTGTGGAGCCACATTCAGCAGCTGGGGGGGGAAAAAAAACAATTAGTGATGTTTAAAAAGGTATTAGTATTCAAAAGCATTAAACAATATGCATTCTACAGTATAAATGAATCCTTCAATAATATGTTCTAGGAAAGCGAAATACTGATTGTTGGGTTGTGGTTTGCATATAGCTCACAGTACCAAATGACCCGTACTAAAGCAGGGTACACATGTTCAGATTTCTCCCAGAAATGTAAGCTGAATGATCTAGCACAGATCGCTCGGCACACATCTCAGGACGCTCAGCACACAGCGCGATGTGTGCTGAGCGAGCGAGAGGGAAAAAAATGTTCACTTCACCCAGCATTGAAGTGAGCGATCTGACTAGATTTGGCCTGCATGCAGGGCAATCTAGACTCAGCGATGGTGATGTGCAGGGCCGTGCATCGCTATCACTATGGACTATACATTCGGAGGATTGTGTGCTTTCTGTCTTAGCATTAGAATTTAAACACACACCTCTATGTGTGTACCCCCCTTTACTCTGCTGAGGATGTCACACAGTCATACATTACTAAACATAACATTTACAGGATTTACATACACAAACTTTTAACGTCTTTAGGGATAGTGCCACATATTTTTGGAAAGCAAACATTTATTATATGTACTTTTAAATGCATTTTTTCTCACCTGTTAAAACAATACTTTAAATAACATGGTCCACTTTTTAAAAACAAAACTATGTTTATAGGGATAAAAATTTAAAATTATGTTTGAAAGATAATAATAATTATGAGTCACAGACTATTTTGTCTATAAAGAGGTTAAAAAACAGTTGACACTCATTTAGGTTGTTACAGTTAAAAGGGGATTTTTTGTATTTACTTAACAGGATGAGGTGGGGACCACTACATGAAAACCAGGAAGTACCTCTGGAGGGATTATCTATTTCAGCTCCATCTTGAATAACGTGCAGTGGACCGGTGCTGCACGTCCTCCTCCTCCTCCTGTCCTGCGACCCTAGTGGCGCTCCACAGCCATCTAGCCTTTCAGGGACCTCTTGATGTCACCAAATCTCTTCTTGACATTAGAGAGGTCCTGATGGCAGGAGTTCACCACCTTCACTTCATCTTGGATCCACCTCCAAATGGCCTTCTTTCGGGACGCAGGGGTCTTGTGTGCCTGGGCACCCAGCAGGCATAGAAATACCTGCATCATTTCATGGACCCAGGGGTGTAGCTCGAGTGGCTCTGGTGGAGCGTGGATGCCGGAAAAGATAGAGGGCACGCTGCCTGTCCCCCCTCCATCTACCCGCAATCCCTCAGACCAGCGTACGGGCAGACACAGAGAAGGACGAAGAGAAGCAGAGGGGCGCACATTGACTCAAACTCAGAGACTAGGTAGGGAACAGGGCAGGCCAGGGGCGACAGCAGGAGACACAGACAGCCGGCACATGCCGAAGCTCTGCAGCCCTCTTTATATGTCTTTACTATCTGCTTGTAGCTGTGCAGCAGGGTTACTTCTGTCCTGCTACACCACTCTCTGCCCCCACTGCTGCTGCAGCACCTCTTTCTGCCATGTCTGCTGCAGCACCTCTCTCTGCGTTAGAAGCTGCAGAGTAACATGTATACGCGACTCTACTGTGTTGTGTAATGTGTATAAACGGCTCTACTGTGTTGTATAAAGTGTATAAGGGGTACAACTGTGTGGTGTAATATGAATAATGGACACTACTGTGCTGTAATGTCAATAACGGACAATACTGTGCGGTATGATCTGAATTGGTACTATTCTGTGGTCACGACCCTTCCCCATGAAGCCACACCCCTATATATTTGTTGTGTTGCCTTCAGCGCACACTGTCCCTATTTTAAACAATTGGCGGCACCCAAAGGAAACTTTCGACCTGAGATCCACCAAGTCTAGAACCGGCCCTGTTACCGATGTAGGATTTGTTAATATTTTTTCTTTTCAAATGTAACATGCACCCAATTCAGTACAGGAGAGGGGGCACTGAAACATACCCTTGCTCCGGGCACCATAGCACCTAGCTACACCTCTGCATGGACCAGGGCACAATTCTCATTGTATGAGAATCTGGCATTGCCCATGTCTACATCTTGCCAGATGCAGCAGCCTCCTCTTCCTCATCATTGTCCTCCACAGCACTGTCCTCCACTTCCTCCTCCTCACTCTCTTCCTGCTCTGTGTCATCCTTAAGCTGCTGCTGGATCAAGACCTCCTTCTCTTCCTCCATATTCCTCTCTCTGACAACTCTCCTGGATGACAAGTCTGCTCCAACTCTCCAAAAAGCACTCCAAAACAATCTCTCTCTCTCTCTCTCTCTCTCTCTCTCTTTCTTATTCTGAAACCACCTCCTCCTCTCAAAAATGCCTACTGCTATGGTGTGGATCTTCAAATCGACAGTATCTAGGTCGACAATGTTTAGGTCAACCCCTATAGGTCGACAGTCACTAGGTCGACATGGATGGAAGGTTGGCAGGGTTTCTAGGTCGACATGTGGTAGGTCGACAGGTCAAAAGGTCGACATGAGTTTTTTTGGAGGGGTTGTGTCGTTTTCTTCGTAAAGTGACCGGGAACCCCAATTAGTGCACGGTGTACTGTCGCATGGCTCGCTTCGCTCATCATGCTTCGGGCAAGGTGCCTCGCTTCGCTCGGCACAGATTACCGTTCCAATCATAACGGTAATCGGAACAGCACATGAGAAGAACCCGAGAAGTAAACAAAAAGGAAAAATAAATATGCTTGTAAAGTCCAATAAATACTTTCCATACTAATTTGGCTTACCTATATCAATGCATGTGTTAAACAAAACCATGCCAGCAGACAGGTGCATTTTGTAAGGGGCAAAATTTAATTAAGATAAAAACACAATGTACAGTAAGCATGGTTTTTATTGTGTTTTTTTTTCAGGGGCCCTTTTATTTTAAAATACTACTTCCAGGGGCAAACGCAGGAGGAGGGTTTCCAAATGGATATCACAACATCCCACTCTGTGGAACATAGAAGCAAGGAGTCTGTTGGAGCAGTAGAAGGAGAAAGTACCAACCCTGGACATTAATGTACACATTGTTCATTTTATACACTGGATACTGTATGGAATACAGTATTAACAGTTAATACAATAGATGGTCTATGGTATAGCCTGTATCAAACATATGTAACTAATATAATTAAAAATAAGTGGTCTGGAAAAGGTTAAACTTCCCATAATAAATACGCAAACATAATAGAACAGGTAGGAGACAGAACTGCACTTTTTAAGCACACATTCTTCCACCTCATGGTAAGACGTCTGTCTCTCCGAATTGGCAGCTACTCTCTGGTCTTGTGCACTGATTGAGAGCTCATATCTACACATACTGTACACAGCAAACTTGGCAAAAGAAGCTGCTACCACTGGGCATGTGCAGCAGTTCTGTCCCATAAAATGCTGTGACAGCAGCTCTAGTAATCGTATTATATATCATAAATTAAGCTGAAGGCCAAGAGGAGGGGCGGGGGTGCAGGGAAACTGGAAACACCCCCCTGCATTTGCCCATGACTTCACTATTCAGTCTGTTTTAAGTAGGATGCTACAAAACATTCACTGATATGGTTGTGTCAAAATTGTTTAATGTATTGGATTTGGTTGCAGGCCTTAATATGTCACAACTGGAATTTAATTAAAGTTATGTGACAATTACTTAACAGATGTTAAGGTTATGTGACAATGCACTTTGCTAGTATATGCCAGCAGAAGCATATAACTGCGGTGTGTGTGTGTGTGTGTGTGTGTGTGTGTGTGTGTGTGTGTGTGTGTGTGTGTGTTTTTAATGCCAATACTCAACAGCCTCCTCTTTGTCTGCTGTTTGCCCACGTCTCTTCTGTGGAGCCATATTCAGCAGCTGAAAGAAGATAAATGAAAACAATTAGTGATGTTTAAAAAGGTATTAGTATTCAAAAACATTAAACAATATGCATTCTACAGTATAAATGAATCCTTCAATAATATGTTCTAGGAAAGCAAAATACTGATTGTTGGGTTGTGGTTTGCACATAGCACACAGTACCAAATGACCCGTACTAAAGCAGGGTACACATGTTCAGATTTCTCCCAGAGATGTAAGCTGAATGATCTAGCACAGATCGCTCGGCACACATCTCAGGACGCTCAGCACACAGCGCGATGTGTGCTGAGCGAGAGGGAAAAAAATGTTCACTTCACCCAGCGTTGAAGTGAGCGATCTGACTAGATTTGGCCTGCATGCAGGGCAATCTAGACTCAGCGATGGTGATGTGCAGGGCCGTGCATCGCTATCACTATGGACTATACATTCGGAGGATTGTGTGCTTTCTAGAGATGAGCGCCGGAAATTTTTCGGGTTTTGTGTTTTGGTTTTGGGTTCGGTTCCGCGGCCGTGTTTTGGGTTCGACCGCGTTTTGGCAAAACCTCACCGAATTTTTTTTGTAGGATTCGGGTGTGTTTTGGATTCGGGTGTTTTTTTTTAAAAACACTAAAAAACAGCTTAAATCATAGAATTTGGGGGTCATTTTGATCCCAAAGTATTATTAACCTCAAAAACCATAATTTACACTCATTTTCAGTCTATTCTGAATACCTCACACCTCACAATATTATTTTTAGTCCTAAAATTTGCACCTAGGTCGCTGGATGACTAAGCTAAGCGACCCTAGTGGCCGACACAAACACCGGGCCCATCTAGGAGTGGCACTGCAGTGTCACGCAGGATGTCCCTTCCAAAAAACCCTCCCCAAACAGCACATGACGCAAAGAAAAAAAGAGGCGCAATGAGGTAGCTGTGTGAGTAAGATAAGCGACCCTAGTGGCCGACACAAACACCGGGCCCATCTAGGAGTGTCACTGCAGTGTCACGCAGGATGTCCCTTCCAAAAAACCCTCCCCAAACAGCACATGACGCAAAGAAAAAAAGAGGCGCAATGAGGTAGCTGTGTGAGTAAGATAAGCGACCTTAGTGGCCGACACAAACACCGGGCCCATCTAGGAGTGTCACTGCAGTGTCACGCAGGATGTCCCTTCCAAAAAACCCTCCCCAAACAGCACATGACGCAAAGAAAAAAAGAGGCGCAATGAGGTAGCTGTGTGAGTAAGATAAGCGACCCTAGTGGCCGACACAAACACCGGGCCCATCTAGGAGTGGCACTGCAGTGTCACGCAGGATGTCCCTTCCAAAAAACCCTCCCCAAACAGCACATGACGCAAAGAAAAATTAAAGAAAAAAGAGGTGCAAGATGGAATTGTCCTTGGGCCCTCCCACCCACCCTTATGTTGTATAAACAGGACATGCACACTTTAACCAACCCATCATTTCAGTGACAGGGTCTGCCACACGACTGTGACTGAAATGACGGGTTGGTTTGGACCCCCACCAAAAAAGAAGCAATTAATCTCTCCTTGCACAAACTGGCTCTACAGAGGCAAGATGTCCACCTCATCATCATCCTCCGATATATCACCGTGTACATCCCCCTCCTCACAGATTATCAATTCGTCCCCACTGGAATCCACCATCTCAGCTCCCTGTGTACTTTGTGGAGGCAATTGCTGCTGGTCAATGTCTCCACGGAGGAATTGATTATAATTCATTTTAATGAACATCATCTTCTCCACATTTTCTGGATGTAACCTCGTACGCCGATTGCTGACAAGGTGAGCGGCGGCACTAAACACTCTTTCGGAGTACACACTTGCGGGAGGGCAACTTAGGTAGAATAAAGCCAGTTTGTGCAAGGGCCTCCAAATTGCCTCTTTTTCCTGCCAGTATAAGTACGGACTGTGTGACGTGCCTACTTGGATGCGGTCACTCATATAATCCTCCACCATTCTTTCAATGGTGAGAGAATCATATGCAGTGACAGTAGACGACATGTCCGTAATCGTTGTCAGGTCCTTCAGTCCGGACCAGATGTCAGCATCAGCAGTCGCTCCAGACTGCCCTGCATCACCGCCAGCGGGTGGGCTCGGAATTCTGAGCCTTTTCCTCGCACCCCCAGTTGCGGGAGAATGTGAAGGAGGAGATGTTGACAGGTCGCGTTCCGCTTGACTTGACAATTTTCTCACCAGCAGGTCTTTCAACCCCAGCAGACTTGTGTCTGCCGGAAAGAGAGATCCAAGGTAGGCTTTAAATCTAGGATCGAGCACGGTGGCCAAAATGTAGTGCTCTGATTTCAACAGATTGACCACCCGTGAATCCTTGTTAAGCGAATTAAGGGCTCCATCCACAAGTCCCGCATGCCTAGCGGAATCGCTCCGTGTTAGCTCCTCCTTCAATGTCTCCAGCTTCTTCTGCAAAAGCCTGATGAGGGGAATGACCTGACTCAGGCTGGCAGTGTCTGAACTGACTTCACGTGTGGCAAGTTCAAAGGGCATCAGAACCTTGCACAACGTTGAAATCATTCTCCACTGCACTTGAGACAGGTGCATTCCACCTCCTATATCGTGCTCAATTGTATAGGCTTGAATGGCCTTTTGCTGCTCCTCCAACCTCTGAAGCATATAGAGGGTTGAATTCCACCTCGTTACCACTTCTTGCTTCAGATGATGGCAGGGCAGGTTCAGTAGTTTTTGGTGGTGCTCCAGTCTTCTGTACGTGGTGCCTGTACGCCGAAAGTGTCCCGCAATTCTTTTGACCACCGACAGCATCTCTTGCACGCCCCTGTCGTTTTTAAAAAAATTCTGCACCACCAAATTCAAGGTATGTGCAAAACATGGGACGTGCTGGAATTTGCCCATATTTAATGCACACACAATATTGCTGGCGTTGTCCGATGCCACAAATCCACAGGAGAGTCCAATTGGGGTAAGCCATTCCGCGATGATCTTCCTCAGTTGCCGTAAGAGGTTTTCAGCTGTGTGCGTATTCTGGAAAGCGGTGATACAAAGCGTAGCCTGCCTAGGAAAGAGTTGGCGTTTGCGAGATGCTGCTACTGGTGCCGCCGCTGCTGTTCTTGCGGCGGGAGTCCATACATCTACCCAGTGGGCTGTCACAGTCATATAGTCCTGACCCTGCCCTGCTCCACTTGTCCACATGTCCGTGGTTAAGTGGACATTGGGTACAACTGCATTTTTTAGGACACTGGTGAGTCTTTTTCTGACGTCCGTGTACATTCTCGGTATCGCCTGCCTAGAGAAGTGGAACCTAGATGGTATTTGGTAACGGGGGCACACTGCCTCAATAAATTGTCTAGTTCCCTGTGAACTAACGGCGGATACCGGACGCACGTCTAACACCAACATAGTTGTCAAGGCCTCAGTTATCCGCTTTGCAGCAGGATGACTGCTGTGATATTTCATCTTCCTCGCAAAGGACTGTTGGACAGTCAATTGCTTACTGGAAGTAGTACAAGTGGGCTTACGACTTCCCCTCTGGGATGACCATCGACTCCCAGCAGCAACAACAGCAGCGCCAGCAGCAGTAGGCGTTACACGCAAGGATGCATCGGAGGAATCCCAGGCAGGAGAGGACTCGTCAGAATTGCCAGTGACATGGCCTGCAGGACTATTGGCATTCCTGGGGAAGGAGGAAATTGACACTGAGGGAGTTGGTGGGGTGGTTTGCGTGAGCTTGGTTACAAGAGGAAGGGATTTACTGGTCAGTGGACTGCTTCCGCTGTCGCCCAAAGTTTTTGAACTTGTCACTGACTTATTATGAATGCGCTGCAGGTGACGTATAAGGGAGGATGTTCCGAGGTGGTTAACGTCCTTACCCCTACTTATTACAGCTTGACAAAGGCAACACACGGCTTGACACCTGTTGTCCGCTTTTCTGTTGAAATACCTCCACACTGAAGAGCTGATTTTTTTGGTATTTTCACCAGGCATGTCAACAGCCATATTCCTCCCACGGACAACAGGTGTCTCCCCAGGTGCCTGACTTAAACAAACCACCTCACCATCAGAATCCTCCTGGTCAATTTCCTCCCCAGCGCCAGCAACACCCATATCCTCCTCATCCTGGTGTACTTCAACACTGACATCTTCAATCTGACTATCAGGAACTGGACTGCGGGTGCTCCTTCCAGCACTTGCAGGGGGCGTGCAAATGGTGGAAGGCGCATGCTCTTCACGTCCAGTGTTGGGAAGGTCAGGCATCGCAACCGACACAATTGGACTCTCCTTGTGGATTTGGGATTTCGAAGAACGCACAGTTCTTTGCGGTGCTTTTGCCAGCTTGAGTCTTTTCAGTTTTCAAGCGAGAGGCTGAGTGCTTCCATCCTCATGTGAAGCTGAACCACTAGCCATGAACATAGGCCAGGGCCTCAGCCGTTCCTTGCCACTCCGTGTCGTAAATGGCATATTGGCAAGTTTACGCTTCTCCTCCGACAATTTTATTTTAGGTTTTGGAGTCCTTTTTTTACTGATATTTGGTGTTTTGGATTTGACATGCTCTGTACTATGACATTGGGCATCGGCCTTGGCAGACGACGTTGCTGGCATTTCATCGTCTCGGCCATGACTAGTGGCAGCAGCTTCAGCACGAGGTGGAAGTGGATCTTGATCTTTCCCTAATTTTGGAACCTCAACATTTTTGTTCTCCATATTTTAATAGGCACAACTAAAAAGGCACCTCAGGTAAACAATGGAGATGGATGGATACTAGTATACTTATGGATGGACTGCCGAGTGCCGACACAGAGGTAGCTACAGCCGTGGACTACCGTACTGTACTGTGTCTGCTGCTAATATAGACTGGATGATAATGAGATGTAGTATGTATAAAGAAGAAAGAAAAAAAAAACCACGGGTAGGTGGTATACAATTATGGATGGACTGCCGAGTGCCGACACAGAGGTAGCTACAGCCGTGGACTACCGTACTGTACTGTGTCTGCTGCTAATATAGACTGGATGATAATGAGATGTAGTATGTATGTATAAAGTAGAAAGAAAAAAAAAACCACGGGTAGGTGGTATACAATTATGGATGGACTGCCGAGTGCCGACACAGAGGTAGCTACAGCCGTGAACTACCGTACTGTGTCTACTGCTAATATAGACTGGTTGATAATGAGATGTAGTATGTATAAAGAAGAAAGAAAAAAAAAACCACGGGTAGGTGGTATACAATTATGGATGGACTGCCGAGTGCCGACACAGAGGTAGCTACAGCCGTGGACTACCGTACTGTACTGTGTCTGCTGCTAATATAGACTGGTTGATAATGAGATGTAGTATGTATAAAGAAGAAAGAAAAAAAAAACCACGGGTAGGTGGTATACAATTATGGATGGACTGCCGAGTGCCGACACAGAGGTAGCTACAGCCGTGGACTACCGTACTGTACTGTGTCTGCTGCTAATATAGACTGGATGATAATGAGATGTAGTATGTATAAAGAAGAAAGAAAAAAAAACCACGGGTAGGTGGTATACAATTATGGATGGACTGCCGAGTGCCGACACAGAGGTAGCTACAGCCGTGGACTACCGTACTGTACTGTGTCTGCTGCTAATATAGACTGGATGATAATGAGATGTAGTATGTATAAAGAAGAAAGAAAAAAAAAACCACGGGTAGGTGGTATACAATTATGGATGGACTGCCGAGTGCCGACACAGAGGTAGCTACAGCCGTGGACTACCGTACTGTACTGTGTCTGCTGCTAATATAGACTGGATGATAATGAGATGTAGTATGTATGTATAAAGAAGAAAGAAAGAAAAAACCACGGGTAGGTGGTATACAATTATGGATGGACTGCCGAGTGCCGACACAGAGGTAGCTACAGCCGTGAACTACCATACTGTGTCTGCTGCTAATATAGACTGGTTGATAATGAGATGTAGTATGTATAAAGAAGAAAGAAAAAAAAACACGGGTAGGTGGTATACAATTATGGATGGACTGCCGAGTGCCGACACAGAGGTAGCTACATCCGTGGACTACCGTACTGTACTGTGTCTGCTGCTAATATAGACTGGATGATAATGAGATGTAGTATGTATAAAGAAAAAAGAAAAAAAAAACCACGGGTAGGTGGTATACAATTATGGATGGACTGCCGAGTGCCGACACAGAGGTAGCTACAGCCGTGGACTACCGTACTGTACTGTGTCTGCTGCTAATATAGACTGGATGATAATGAGATGTAGTATGTATGTATAAAGAAGAAAGAAAGAAAAAACCACGGGTAGGTGGTATACAATTATGGATGGACTGCCGAGTGCCGACACAGAGGTAGCTACAGCCGTGAACTACCATACTGTGTCTGCTGCTAATATAGACTGGTTGATAATGAGATGTAGTATGTATAAAGAAGAAAGAAAAAAAAACACGGGTAGGTGGTATACAATTATGGATGGACTGCCGAGTGCCGACACAGAGGTAGCTACAGCCGTGGACTACCGTACTGTACTGTGTCTGCTGCTAATATAGACTGGATGATAATGAGATGTAGTATGTATAAAGAAGAAAGAAAAAAAAAACCACGGGTAGGTGGTATACAATTATGGATGGACTGCCGAGTGCCGACACAGAGGTAGCTACAGCCGTGGACTACCGTACTGTGTCTGCTGCTAATATAGACTGGTTGATAATGAGATGTAGTATGTATAAAGAAGAAAGAAAAAAAAACCACGGGTAGGTGGTATACAATTATGGATGGACTGCCGAGTGCCGACACAGAGGTAGCTACAGCCGTGGACTACCGTACTGTACTGTGTCTGCTGCTAATATAGACTGGATGATAATGAGATGTAGTATGTATAAAGAAGAAAGAAAAAAAAAACCACGGGTAGGTGGTATACAATTATGGATGGACTGCCGAGTGCCGACACAGAGGTAGCTACAGCCGTGAACTACCGTACTGTGTCTGCTGCTAGTAGACTGGATGATAAATAATGATATAAAAAATATATATATATCACTACTGCAGCCGGACAGGTATATATTATATAATGACGGACCTGCTGGAGTGGACACTGTCAGCAGAATGAGTTTTTTAATTTTTATAGATTAAAAAAACACCACACAAGTCACACGACGAGTGTACTTTTTCAGGCAGACATTCAATCACAATATACTATACTGGTGGTCAGGTCACTGGTCACAGTGGTCAGTGGTCAGTCACACTGGCAGTGGCACTCTGGCAGCAAAAGTGTGCACTGTTTAATATGTACTCCTGGCTCCTGCTATAACCTATAACTGCTCCCCAGTCTCCCCCACAATTAAGCTGTGTGAGCACAGTCAGATATTATACATAGATGATGCAGCACACTGGGCTGAGCACAGATATGGTATGTGAGTGTGACTGAGTCACTGTGTATCGTTTTTTTCAGGCAGAGAACAAGAACAGAACGGATTATTAAATAATAATAAATTATAAAACTGCACTGGTGGTCAGGTCACTGGTCATCAGTCACTAGTATAACTCCTCCTAAGCTCCAGTAAGTAAATGAAGTGTCTCACTCTCACTCTCCTATCTATTTTAATTTCTAAACGGAGAGGACGCCAGCCACGTCCTCTCCCTATCAATCTCAATGCACGTGTGAAAATGGCGGCGACGCGCGGCTCCTTATATAGAATCCGAGTCTCGCGATAGAATCCGAGCCTCGCGAGAATCCGACAGCGTGATGATGACGTTTGGGCGCGCTCGGGTTAACCGAGCAAGGCGGGAAGATCCGAGTCGCTCGGACCCGTGTAAAAAAACATGAAGTTCGGGCGGGTTCGGATTCAGAGAAACCGAACCCGCTCATCTCTAGTGCTTTCTGTCTAAGCATTAGAATTTAAGCACACACCTCTATGTGTGTACCCCCCTTTACTCTGCTGAGGGTGTCACACAGTCATACATTACTAAACATAACATTTACAGGATTTACATACACAAACTTTTAACGTCTTCATATATTTTTGGAAAGCAAACATTTATTATACATACTTTTAAATGCATTTTTTCTCACCTGTTAAAACAATACTTTAAATAACATGGTCCACTTTTTAAAAACAAAACTATGGGGTATATTTACTAAAATTCGTATTTTCCCGACTGAGGTTAAAGTTCTAACATGAATGACATCGAAAGTGTAACTTTGTAACTTTTTGAATTTATTACGACTAATTTACTAAGCTGTCGTATTTTTCTTTTTCGTGTTTTGCCATGTCGATGTCATTCGTAGTTTTGTAAAGTAGAATGCGGCCGATTTGGTGGTTTTGCGGCCGTGTTGTGTGTTTTTTTTACGACTGCGTCACATTTTAGTCACGGCAGTGTTTGTCCGTTCACGGCCGCGTTTTTTTCCCTAAGTTTCGGTTTTGTCAGTCGTCCGTGATTGGTTAGAATCGTGATGGAGGAGTGTCTGTGCACATTACAATAAAAACGCCCCAAACCGTCCGCACCTCGTGGGATTAGCTAGTGGAGAGGAAGGTGTGTTAGGAGTTGGTGAGTTTTGTGGAGTTTTTGGTGGATTTGTTGCGGATTTTTGCGATTGTTGAGTGCTGCACTGTGTGTGTAAGTAGTCTTGTCATACTTGTTGTGTAGTTTTTTCAAAGTTTGTCTACTTTTTTGTCCTTGTTTTTATTTTCCTGTCTATTGTAATTGTTTGTGAGTGTGTGTGTGTGTGTGTGTGTGTGTGTGTGTGTGTGTGTGTGTGTGTGTGTGTGGTGTGTAGTGGAGGAGTGTGTTTTCTGTTTTTTTTTCTCAGTGTTTTTTGTAGTTTGTCCTGGTTATGTCCCAGTCAGAGGTGAGTGTGGTGGAGGAGGTGAGTGAGAGGGAGGAGGAGAGTGAGGTGGAGGAGGTTAGTGAGAGGGAGGAGGTGAGTGAGGTGGAGGAGGTTAGTGAGAGGGAGGAGGTGAGTGAGGTGGAGGAGGTTAGTGAGGAGGAGGGGGTGCCTGTTGCTGCGTTCTCCAGTGATAGTGATGGTGTTGTGGCTCCGCAGCCACGCACCACTACAAAGACTGGGCGCAATGTGAAATTCAGCTATGCTGAAAATATGGCATTGGTGCGGGAGCTGATGAGGCATCATCGGCAGTTGTTTGGCCATGATGCTGCCAAGGTGTCCACACGTAGGAAGTCTGTTCTGTGGGGGAAGGTCATTGCGGCAGTGAATAGTGAGGGTGTGGTGAGGCGGACCGAGGACACGTGTCGCAAGCGCTTTTATGACATAAAGCACCGTGTCAAGGCAACGATGGCCAAGGAGGCGAAATCAGCCCGCCAAACCGGGGGTGGACACCCCTTCCGTGCTTCTTATCGGGATTGGGAGGAGCCTGTGCGTTCACTTATTCCACCCGAAGTGGTTGGTGCGACTCATGTCCGGGATTCAGACTTGCCAAGGCAGGATGGTGAGTTGTTTTTACTAATTTAAAAGTGTTATCATCTGTGTGTTGTCCTTTGTTGTTAGTAATTTCATCCAGCTAATTGTGATTGTCAGTTTGTTAATTGTTACAATGGGGTCAATTTACTAAGATGGGAGTTCTATTTAAGATGGGATGTTGCCCACAGCAACCAATCAGATTCTACTTCTCATTTATCTAGAACATTCTTGAAGATAATTTCTGGAATCTGATTGGTTGCTATGGGCAACATCACATCTTAAATAGAACTCCCATCTTAGTAAATTTACCCCAATGTGTTGGTGATGTCGTGCAGGCCTGGGCAACCTGTGGCTCTACAGGTGTTGGCAAACTACAAGTGCCATCATGCATTGCCTCAGTTTTGTTATTAGTGAATGCTACATCTGTTGCAGTGCATGCTGGTATATGTAGTTTTACTACATCTTGAGAGGCCCAGGTTGTCCATGACTGATGTAGTGTTAATATTTTTTGTTTCTAAAGGGTTTTTTTTGGTTTGTTGTTTTAATCTGGTTGCCTTGGCCTTTTCCTTGCATTTGTTATCAGTACTAAATCTTTCCAGGTGTATTTAAAAGAAGTGTTGAATATGTTGTTTGCATTTTTTATTTTCAAATTGTTGTATTTGGATTTTTGTTTATTGTGTGTTGTTGTGTGTTTTCCTTTGTTTTTTTTTCTACCTTTTTTTATTTTTTTCTACATTTTTCTGCACATATTTGAGCCTAGTGTTGTTTTTGTTTTATGAAAATTGGTAGCTTAGCGTGCAATATTGTAGTTGTGTCAAGCTATGTTTTTATTTAAAAAAACCATTATAATATTTAGCATTATTTGGCTTTGTGTATGGATTAATTAGTGAAATTGAATCTTATTTAAAGTATACACACCCAATGAAGTCACCCAGAAAAGCTTAATCATCAATTAGTTTACTTATCATCAGGTTCCAGATGTTTACAGCACAATAAGGAATTTAAGATAACAATGAAAAATAAAAGTATGTTCATCAGGTATTTTTTCAAATTTCTACAGTACGCCAGAGAAGCAGCACAGCCAGGCAACAGCCAACACTGCCAAGTGATGCAGATGGTGGGAATGCAGGTAAGAATTCACTGTAATCACATATGCAGCAAACGCATAGAAGCACAAAATATTAATGTCTCTCTTATCACATAGGTTCTTCTTCTGCAAACCCTCCTCCATTAAGGCACCCATCACAGGGCTCGGTGAGTGTGCCTAGGAGGCCAACCAAGAGACGTCGTCTTGAGGCTGAGTCTGCTGCTCCTTCATCACCACCCCAACGGCGCATCTCCGCAGTGTTGTCCCTGCCACCACAAGCAATTTTGGCAAGTCCACAAAGCGAGGAACCACAATCACCTCAGCTGTCTGGTGAGTAAACATAAAAGAAAATTGTCACAAAAAAATAAAGCAGTGTGGTCTATGAATTAACCTGGATAAGGCATAATGCTTTGAAAAACCACAGATATGTTGAAGGTGATGAAGGCCTAAAAAATTCTTAAAATAAAAAACAATATTCTGCACGCCCCTGTTTGGCTTGTGCCTTTATCACCTTGCACATATCACTGGTTTTTCAAATCCTTAGGTCTTCTCCAGGTTAATTCATCTGCACCACTGTTTGTGTAGTGTCAAATTTATTACATTTGTTTAATTTTTTTTTCCAGGCAATAATCACAAACAACAAGCACAAGGTATTTATGTCATTTTTGGGGTTACATTTTCATATGTGATGTTGCCCATAGCAACCATTTAATTTACCAGGAATTTAATCAAGAAACAGCAACATAAATGTAATCTATAAGCCAATTGTTTGCCATGGCCAACATCACCATTTCTAAACATAGGCCACCTTAAGACATTTACATGCTTTTAGAATAATAAATGTGTGCTTTATTTATTTGGAGTAATTTACACACACAACACTGACTGGCTTGAGCAATTTATGAGTGTGTTTCAAAACACATTTAATGCATTGTGTGTGTTTAACAAAAGGAAGGGTCATACACAATCTGGAAATGCATTCATTTAAAATGGCGAAAGTTCTTCGTGTTTGCAAATTCATTATGGCTTAGAGTCTGTCAATTCCCAAATTCTTGTTACTATTGAGTATGGTAAGTTAGAAGGCACATGTGTTTCAAAAGGTAAGATTCCTAGGTAATTTTAGGCCACAATCTCTGTATCATTTTCAACATGAGTATTAAGTAAGCCATGTTTTGGTCAAGCAAAGAAATATTATAACAACTAAATAGTGGCTGTTATCAACCCCATACAGAACCACCCATCATGGTCGAGGACGCACAGCAGGAAAGTGACCAGCAGCCTACCTACACACTGCTCCTGCAGCCCATCGATCCTACCCAGCCAACCACGCAGCAGGACATAACACAAACACCCCAAACATCCCATAGCCCACAATTGATGCCAACAACACCCCAGCAACAAATGGCCCCTGACTTTTGGAACAGTTGGGCCACACAACAGGCACAAAACTATGCCTGCCTGAACACCCACACCCAACACCTTGCCAGTCTGCCCCATCATCTTCCTCGCCTCAGTCGGAACTCAGGCAGACTGATAGTTCAGGTTGGCAGAATTGCCAATTCAATGGAGCAAATGAGGGCAGACAACAGTCAAATGCAAGCAAATTTGCTCAGAATCATGGATGAACAACAGCGGCAGCAACAAGCCCTCATACAAATAATACAACACAACCAACTGGTCAACGAAAATCTATCCAGAATTATTGGCAGCAACACTGCCACAAATACCCAACTGACTGCAAGCATACACAACCTCAGCCAAAGCATTAATGTGTTGGCATCCCAACAAATCAGCTCAAGCTCCAGAACTACAACACCAGCCAGACCCCAGTTACCTCCCCTGTTAGACGCTCCAGCAGAACACGGGCCAACGACCCAGGTCAATCCTCTGCACCCAGCACACACAAAAAAAAATAATGAAGGATGCATCAAATGGTTGTAACAAAATAAATGTTTTGGTATTGTTTCAAAAAAAATGCCTGTGTCCAAGCAAATCATTTTTCAACACGCAATATGTGTATGGTTTAATGTCCTAATGAGTGACACTAAGTTATTCAAAATTCAGGATAAATGTAAAGAACAGTATAAAAAAACATACACTAACGCAACACAAAAAACATTCACACCTACAATACATTTTATAAAAGTGGTTAGTCAAGGTTATTTTAAACTAAATAATACTTACCGTTAAAATAACGCAAAATAACTTCTTGCCTTACCTGCCTCCCTACATCTGTACTCACACTGTCACCAGATGTTTCTAACTCACCTACTTGCTGGCTGTTTTCTTCATCACCAACATGTGGCAGATGTTGGGTCAAACACAGATTATGAAGAAAACAGCAGCAGAACACAATCCTAGTCATCTTGGAGGGACTATACAACAAAAGCCCAGCAGATTTATCCAGACACCGAAACCTAGATTTCAGCACCCCAAAACATCTTTCTATCACATTCCGCGTAGACTTATGTGCATGATTGTAATTGTGTTCAGCAGGAGAATCAGGTTGGGACAATGGAGTAAGGAGCCAAGAGTAGCAGCCATAACCACCATCACCTGAAATACAGATATAGCCAACATTAGGACATGTGTATTATGAGAAGAAAAAAAAAAACACAGGAGTTTGAAGTTACCACACATACACACAACACACTTGGAACATACCCAGCAGCCAGCCATCAGGCATTTGTCCGTCCTCAAACATATCGAACAGTGATGACTGACTGAGGATGAAGGAGTCATGGCAGCCGCCAGGGTAACCTGCAACCACACTCATAATTTTGAGATTTGCATCACAAACCACCTGGACATTAGTTGATTGGTGAAAATGTCTATTGGTGAAAACATATTGCCTGCCCCTAGGTGGTCTCAGCTCAACGTGTGTGCAATCTATGGCACCCAGCACATTGGGCATGCCAGCAAGGTCATAGAAAGCTACCCTGACTGCATGCCACTGCGACTCCTGGGTAGGGAAGCAGATAGAGGCATCTATATGGGGGTCCAAGACATCCAAAACCTGAGTGGACATTCCAAAATATAAGGTGAGTGTCATGATCTGTAATCAATACAATACTGTGTTATAAGACATAACAGAAGCAACACTTACACATAGACGTGTATGTATGTTTCAACTCACCTGATTTAAATATTTGGAAAAGGTGGGCTGGGAGATACCAATTACGTCGCCTGTCACAGCCTGGAAGCTCCCAGTAGCCATAAAGTGCAACAAAGCCAGGAGTTTGTGCAGGCCTGAGACAGAGCGAGAACGTGCTGTCTCAGGGACTAGGTCCAGTTTGACAAGGTCATACAGACGGAAAATGTTGTTTCTATTTAGCCAAAACATCTGTATGACCCTATCATCAGACAATGCATTTAAGTTTAAACGACCCCTAAAAAAACGAGGCCTGCGCAGCCTCCGCGGCACCTGTACAACCTGCTGACCATGTTCACTTACCTGGCCATGATTTCTTGTAGACTCATTCAGCAGTCTCAGGTATCCCCCAGCAAACAGAAAATCAGTAGTACACACAGCAGCAGCCATTTCAGAGTGAGAATTGCTCAAAATGTGCCTGGGACCCTTTTATAGGGCCAAACATTCAGGTGTGACTAATGGATAATTGAATACACATGTAAACACGCTTATCAAAAGCAGGTCTACTTTTTTTTAGGACTTTTTTACGATTTGTATTTTTTCACGACCGCAAATGCATTTTTACGGTACCCATTACAAATGCGAATGGTTAGTAAATGACCGTGAACCATACCTAAACAGCCGCGTTTGTCCGAAGGTGTATTCATTCGTATTTTTTTCCTAGGACTTCCAAAAAAATACGAAAACTCTCAACACTGCCGTGATTTGAGTTTAGTACATTCCCGAGATGACACTTTGAAGAAAAAACACCATCTCGGTCAAAATCGGGACCTTAGTAAATATACCCCTATGTTTATAGGGATAAAAATGTAAAATTATGTTTGAAAAATAATAATAATTATGAGTCACAGACTATTTTGTCTATAAAGAGGTTAAAAAACAGTTGACACTCATTTAGGTTGTTACAGTTAAAAGGGGATTTTTTTGTATTTACTTAACAGGATGAGGTGGCTACCACTACATGAAAACCAGGAAGTACCTCTGGAGGGATTATCTATTTCAGCTCCATCTTGAATAACGTGCAGTGGACCGGTGCTGCACGTCCTCCTCCTGTCCTGCGACCCTAGTGGCGCTCAACAACCATCTAGCCTTTCAGGGACCTCTTGATGTCACCAAATCTCTTCTTGACATTAGAGAGGTCCTGATGGCAGGAGTTCACCACCTTCACTTCATCTTGGATCCACCTCCAAATGGCCTTCTTCTGGGACTCAGGGGTCTTGTGTGCTTGGGCACCCAGCAGGCATAGAAATACCTGCATCATTTCATTGACCCAGGGGTGTAGCTCGAGTGGCTCTGGTGGAGCACGGATGCCGGAAAAGATAGAGGGCGCGCTGCCTGTCCCCCCTCCATCCACCCCGCAATCCCTCAGACCAGCATACGGGCAGACACAGAGAAGGAGGAAGAGAAGCAGAGGGGCGCACATTGACTCAAACTCAGAGACTAGGTAGGGAACAGGGCAGGCCAGGGGCGACAGCAGGAGACACTGACAGCCGGCACATGCCGAAGCTCTGCAGCCCTCTTTATATGTCTACTATCTGCTTGTAGCTGTGCAGCAGGGTTACTTCTGTCCTGCTACACCACTCTCTGCCCCCGCTGTTGCTGCAGCACCTCTTTCTGCCATGTCTGCTGCAGCACCATTCTCTGTCCCAGATGCTGCAGCACCTCTCTCTGCGTTAGAAGCTGCAGAGTAACATGTATACGCGACTGTACTGTGGCATAACATGTATAAACGGCTCTACTGTGTTGTGTAATGTGTATAAACGGCTCTACTGTGTTGTATAAAGTGTATAAAGGGTACAACTGTGTGGGGTAATATGAATAATGGTCACTACTGTGGGGTAATGTCAATAACGGACAATACTGTGCGGTGTGATCTGAATTGGTACTATTCTGTGGTCACGGCCCTTCCCCATGAAGCCACATCCCTATATATTTGTTGCGCGGCCTTCAGCGCACACTGTCCCTATTTTAAACAATTGGTGGCACCCAAAGGAAACTTTCGACCCGAGATCCACCAAGTCTAGAACCGGCCCTGTTACCGATGTAGGATTTTTAAATATTTTTTTCTTTTCAAATGTAACATGAACCCAATTCAGTACAGGAGAGGGGGCACTTAAACATACCCTTGCTCTGGGCACCATAGCACCTAGCTACACCTCTGCATGGACCAGGGCACAATTCTCATTGTATGAGAATCTGGCATTGTGCCATGTCTACATCTTGCCAGGTGCAGATGCAGCAGCCTCCTCTTCCTCATCATTGTCCTCCACAGCACTGTCCTCCACTTCCTCCTCCTCACTCTCTTCCTGCTCTGTGTCATCCTTAAGCTGCTGCTGGATCATGACCTCCTTCTCTTCCTCCATATTCCTCTCTCTGACAACTCTCCTGGATGACAAGTCTGCTCCAACTCTCCAAAAAGCACTCCAAAACAATCTCTCTTTCTTATTCTGAAACCACCTCCTCCTTCTCTCAAAAACGCCTACTGCTATGGTGTGGATCATCAAATCGACAGTATCTAGGTCGACAATGTTTAGGTCAACCACTATAGGTCGACAGTCACTAGGTCGACATGGATGGAAGGTCGACAGGGTTTCTAGGTCGACATGTGGTAGGTCGACAGGTCAAAAGGCCGACATGAGGTTTTTGGGGGGGTTTGTGTGTTTTCTTCGTAAAGTGACCGGGAACCCCAATTAGTGCATGGTGTACTGTCGCATGGCTCGCTTCGCTCATCATGCTTCGGGCAAGGTGTCTCGCTCCGCTACCGTTTCGCTCGGCACAGATTACCGTTCCAATCGTAGTCCACGTGGATCGTTAAGTATGAAAAAGTTCAAAAAAAATAAAAAAAATTGAAAAACTCATGTTGACCTTTTGACCTGTCAACCTACCACATGTCGACCTAGAAACCCTGTTGACCTTCCATCCATGTCGACCTAGTGACTGTTGACCTATAGTGGTCGACCTAAACATTGTCGAGCTAGACAGTGGCGACCTTCAGACCAGATCCCCTACTACCTATCAAAGGACAAAATGGAGGATGAAAGGTTTAGATAGTGTGTGTGATTCTTAAATCAGGAGACTTGTGTGCCAATGGGTGACTTTATTCCTCACTGTACAACTCAGATAATAAAATTCACATTTTGGTTTGTTTAAAAACACAGATGTTTCCTTGTCTGAAATCTCATGAGAAGTTGCATGCGAGTTTTGTTTGGTACTGAAAACTCGGACCCTATTACATTACCCGAACTGAGTCTGTGTGAGTTTATCTTGCACAGTAAACTTGGACCCTATTACATTTTGCCCATTGTATTGCTATCAATAATACTCTATTACAAAATAGATCAAATTAAAGCCAGGGCTGTAACTAGAGGAGTAATTCAGCTTGTCACCTGACCCAGATGAAGACCAGTTGGAACACTAATGGGTATATTTACTAAACCTTGGATGGAGATAAAGAACCAGCCAATCAGCTCCTACCTGCCATGCCACAGGCTGCGCTTTAAAAATAACAGTTAGGAGCCGATTGGTTGGTACTTTATCTCCAGCGACTTTATATCCATCCAAGGCTTAGTAAATAGACCCCTATGTGCTGGAGCACCACAACAAACCAAACATGTTGTCGACTGCCACCTGTTCACGGCACATAGCGGCACACCGCGCCAAAGTACCCAGGACTACATCCCAGAAGTTTTGTTTCTGGAGAGAACGGACCTGCGACTTGACTCCTTCCCAATGTTCCCACTCCCTGGTGACCGGCACCTCCTGCTGTGCCCGCTGCCTGGTTGATGGCTTCTCCTGCTATGCATACTGCCCTAGTGTCCGGAGCCTCCGCTGTGCCCACTACCCGTGCCCCATCTCCTCACACTGGTACACGCTACCCATGCACAAATTCCATGCTACCTACCAAGGGAATGGATGCGCATGCCAGGTTTGAGTTTAGAATGAACTTTTTGTCTGGGGCTGAGCTGTGCCAAGTGTTCAGAACTTACCAGCTTTACCACCCACTGCACACTTTGCAACCATTTCTGGGTGACTGAGACTCACCCTTCAATTTATTTAGTATTATATATTTGTACATTTTTTTATATTTTTATTTAGTGTGATATAGCTTTTGAAAAACAGAAATCACACTAATTTATTGCTTAATACCTTATAGTTATACAAATTATTTGGGTAAATAGAATTGCTATTAACTCACTATTTATTATCCTGCCAATTGTGGGTTTCTGTTTCTAATTGTAGTAGTTTTCTGGTTTACTGCGCAAAAAGGTTCCTTTCAACTATAGATAAGCGGGTACGGTTCCCGGGGAACCGAAACCCCCTCCTCCGAACTTTGCCATCCGAGCTTGGATCCGAGTCTGACTTGGGACTTCCCGCCATCTGCGGATCCCAAAATGAGGCAAAACGTCATCATCCTGCTGTCTGATTCTCGCGGGTTTTGGATTCTGTATAAGTCCCGGTGATCGGCGCCATCTTCACTCCGGCTTTGGATGTTGTACAGCACGAATGTGTCCGTGCTGTCTGTTGCTGTGGGCTCACATTTAGGGGCTGGTGTGACATCTATGGGGGTGATGTGGGCTCACATTTAGGGACTGCTGTGTCATCTAAGGAGCTGTTGTGTCCTCATACAAGGGCTGCTGTGTCCTCGAGGGGCTGCTTTGTCTGTCAAGGGGGTGCTCTGTCAAGGGAGTGTTCTCTGTCAGTCTATCCAGAGGCTTCACCCCAGTGTTAAAAAAATATATACATTTATCTTTTGTTCTGTACCCCAGTATACATCCAGAGGCTGCTGCTGTTGGTCCAAAAAGGGTCTGCTCCGTCCATTGGGCCTAATTCAGAGTTGATCGCAGCAGCAAATGTGTTAGCAGTTGGGCAAAACCATGGGGGTCATTCTGAGTTGATCGCTCGCTGGCTAGTTTTAGCAGCCGTGCAAACGCTATGCCGCCGCCCACTGGGGAGTGTATTTTAGCTTAGCAGAAGTGCGAACGCATGTGCAGCCGAGCTCTGCAAAAACAGTTTGTGCAGTTTCTGAGTAGCTCTGAACCTACTCAGTGTTTGCGATCACTTCAGCCTATTCGTGTCCGAATTTGACGTCATACACCCAACCAGCGAACGCCCACCCACGCCTGCAGTTTTTCAGACATGCTTGCATTTTTGCAAACACTCCCTGAAAATGGTCAGTTGACGCCCAGAAACGCCCCCTTCCTGTCAATCTTCTTGTGGCCGTCAGTGCGACTGAAAACTTTGCTAGAACCTGTGCACAACCACAATGGGCTTTATACCCGTACGTCACGCGTGCGCATTGTGGGGCATACGCATGCGCAGAAATGCCATTTTTTCAGCCTTATCACTGCACAGCGAACAATGGCAGCTAGCGATCAACTCGGAATGACACCCCCCCCCCCCAATGTGCACTGCAGGGAGGGGGGGGGGCAGATATAACATGTGCAGGGAGAGTTAGATTTGGGTGCGGTGTGTTCAAACTAAAATCGAAATTGCAGTGTAAAAATAAAGCAGCCAGTGTTAACCCTGCACAGAAACAAAGTGACCCACCCAAATCTAACTCCCTCTGCAAATGTTATATATGCCCCTCCTGCCGTGCACATGGTTTTACCCAACTGCTAACAAATTTGCTGCTACGATCAGGTCTGTATTACCCCCATTAAGGAGTGTTCTCTGTCCGTCCATCCAGGGGCTCTGCCCCAGTGTTAACAAATAGAATTACATTTATATATTTATTTTATTTTGTGCTGTACCCCAGTATACTTACAGAAGTTGCTGTTTTTGGTACATCAAGGGGCTGCTCCGTTCATTAAGGGGTGCTCTGTCAGTCCATCCAGGGGCTCTGCCCCAGTGTTAAAAAATAAATAAAAGCTAAAAACAAAAAGCCTAAAATGATAAAAATATATATTTTTGTTTGTGCTGTATCCTAGTGTACTGTACAATTATTATTTTATTTTCATAAGTACTGTGACTATTATTTCCTACTGATACACGTATTGTGCGACGCTGTTGGTGAAGTCAACTGCAGTGTGTAATTATTAATATTATATATATTTCTGACTTATTTGTGCCATGCTGTCGGTGAAGTTCAACCCCACTTTCTGTTGATAATAGAGGCTACTACTAGTGCTGAAGCTGCTGCCACTAGTCATGACATTGACAATGCAAGTCCATCAATGTCATTTGCTAAGGCAGATGCCCAGGGTCATAAAAGGCTTAGGTCAGGGTATGTAAAATTATTTAATTATAGAGTGGTAAAGAAAAAAACAAAACAAGAGGAAAGTTAGCTGCAGAGGCAGTAAGAGGATCGACTTGCTTGACCAGTGCTCCAGCCCTCCACACTTTCACTCTCCTGGCCTCCTATGCAATCAGTGCTGGCAGAGAGAGGTAAGGCGCTGTCCATCCTGGACTGTAGTCTCTCCTCACTCACGCGTCTACCACCGCGGCAGCTCCCGATGTCAGCGATTCCCACACTTCACCGAACTGATTTCGACGGGGGTCACCTCCTTTACTCATAAGAGATCCCCCTGTCCTCCATCACTGCTCCTCACTGTTTCACAGGCTACCGGCTCTTTTCCAACTGCCGCACCAGCAGCCCCTTTTATAACCTCCTCTCTAACTGCTCGTGACTCCTGCTCCCCGGCTATGGCATGCGGATAATGCTGCCGTGGGGACAGTCTAGCAGCTTCTTCCCCCTCCACTGTATTATAGCAAACAAATTAACATTATTAACATTACACATACACATATACTAATATAGCTCCCTAATAGTAACCATGGATTACACTCTCCCCCTGGGGATTCCAACTTCATAGAAGGTGGAGATCACCATTACATGAACATAGCTATTACAACTATAACTTTATATTAGTCAAACTTACTAGTCATGGTTAAAATAAGGCCAAGGCATCAGTGCATAGGGGTGTAATACCAACGGAACTTCAGTAGGGGTCCCTAACGTATCATATGTGAAAATTTGTGGGGGCCTACGAATCCGTTGGGGCCTTGGGAGGGCCGCATGGGCGGCTTCCTCAACATTATACTCATCGATGACACTCTCTCCCAAGGGAGGATCACAAGAATGGTCCCATCCTCTTTCAGAAAATACGCTACTATCTCCCCTCCCCCACTCATCATTAGGGTTATTTAATGATGGCTCTGGGGGATTCACGGGAGTACCCATTTCGCCGACAGGTCCTAACAGGTTAGAGTCTTTATAATAACTCCCTGAACCATATTGCTCATCGAGTTCCATATCCATCTCTCCTCCTCTCCTGTCATCATCTAGATGGGAAGGAGCATCTTTTGGTAGCACTACCAATTGGCTATCTTCCTTCACTTCTTCTTCTGTTTCTTCCCACCTAATGTCTTGGGCTATTGGCAACAGATGGTGCCGATGATAAGTTACTAAAGGCCCTGGTATCAGCTGATATACTGGAAGGTCATTAAGTTGTTTTACGACAATGTAAGGTTTGAACTTCCATCGGTTATTTAATTTCTGACGACGGGGTAATCCTAGAAGTTTAACTAGTACCTTATCCCCAGGAAGTAATCAATGTTCCTTTACGTGACTATCATACCGCAATTTGTTCCGCTCCCCTAATTTCTTAGCTTCACGTTGAGCCAGTTGAAATGCCTCGTTCAGCTGCTGTCGTAATTGCTTGATATATTGACTGTGTGAAGTCCCAGATGACGAGCTAACCTGTGTTCCTAAGCTCACGTCTATGGGTAATCGAGCTTCTCGCCCAAACATTAGTAAATAGGGTGTGTATCCAGTAGCTTCATTCTTCGTGCAATTGTACGCATGCACTAAGTGTGATATGTATTGTTTCCAACAAGGTTTTCTTTTAAGACTCAATGTACCTAACATATTTAAAAGTGTTCGGTTGAAACGTTCAGGCTGAGGGTCTCCCTGAGGATGGTATGGTGTTGTTCTGGATTTCTTGATACCACAGCAGTTGCACAGTTCCCGAATTAATGCTAGTACAGGGGCTTCAGTTAAACTCTGTTTTAATTTTTGGAAAGCATCTTCACATTGTATATTCCATCTTTCTCCAAAGGGTTCATGTGGCCTGAAATATCTGTGCTCACTCATCTGCTTTGATGTTATCTTCTTATTATTGGGTGGATAACCCTTAGTCAGTTCGGTCAGAGGCTGAACAATCTTAGAGTAGAGTGGAACAAATTTTCGGTAATAGCCGCAAAACCCTATGAAAGACCTCAGATCTTTCAAGCTGTTGGGTCGAGGCCAGTTCACTACAGCGGTAACCTTGTCTGGATCTGTAGAAATTCCTTGCCTACTAACAATGTGTCCCAAATACTTCAGAACGGATTGACACAACTGACATTTCTCCACCGACAATTTCAACCCTCTGGCTTGAAGACGATCTAATACCTTTAATAACCTCTCATTATGTTCTTCCAGGGTGTTTCCAAATACAATTATATTGTCAAGATATACAAGTACCTCACGGTAACACATGTCCCCCACGGTTTTCTCCATCATTCTCTGAAAAGTAGCTGGAGCTCCTTTTATACCTTGGGACATCTTGAGGAATTCAAAAAATCCTATCGGACAGATGAAAGCGGTCTTGGCTCTATCATCAGCACTCATGGGTATTTGGTAATATCCGCTTCTTAAGTCCAACACAAAAAACCACTGGCTTCCCTGCAGACAATCCAGAGCTTCATCAATTTTGGGCAATGTATACTGATCAGGTATTGTATGGTTATTCAAGGTCCGATAGTCAATACAAAGCCTGATCTCTCCATTCTTCTTCCGAGCCACTACAATAGGGGATGCATAGGGGCTTTCTGAATCCACAATTACATGATTCTCTAGCAAGCCCTTTAGATGTTTCCTTTCCTCACATCTTCAAAATCAGCAGGGGCTAGCCGTCTCGACATTTCTCTAAAAGGGGTATCATCCATCAGTTTAATATTATGTTCCACCCCCGAGGCTGTTCCTAGGTCCCAGTCTCCTTTAGAGAATACCGATTCTCGTAGTTGTAGCTGGGCAAGCAACTTTATTTTACTATCATGGTCAATGTCACTACCATGAAAGCATGTGTCCAGAGCAGGAGATCCTTGATCTATACCCTCGCCAGTGGTTGCCTCACTCCCCGATGCTTCTAGTATACTGTCAATTTTCTGGCATATGTAATCACCGTTGAAGGAGTTCCCATGGCCTTTGTCCACACCCTGCTTATCACACCAAGTACTGAGATTTTTTAAACATATTGGTGTTAGTACCTACTATCACTGGTAACTTGCCATTGTCCCCAGGGGAATCAGGACAAACGAGGGCAACCAAAAGAACAGTCTCATTCGGAGTGATCAACCCAGGTTCGAATGTTATTCGGGTAACTACATACCCCAAATAGGGATACTTCTGCTCGCTGAGACCCCAGATGGTGAGTCCACTGAGGGGTTGGATAGGAACATCAGTCAGATGGGATTGGTACCAGGATTCAAAGATAATAGACACCTGAGATCCACTATCTATCAGTACTGTACATTCATGCCCGTTAACCAGGGCTTTTACCAATGGGGAGGGACCCATTAGACTGCCTGGAATGTTATCAGACCACAGAGCACTCCCCATAGCATGGACATTTATTATTGGGGAGCCTGTGAGGGGGTCACAGCGCTCCCATTGGGAGTTTTCCACCGGTTCTGTTCTCCGGCGAGTATAAGTATAATTCCCTCCTCGACTATTACTATTTACTGGACATTCAAAAGAGCGATGACCGGGCTGTACACACGAATAGCAGATAATAGGAGACCTATTTCCCACTCGTCGATTCACTCCCCGTCCCATACCTGAAGGCAGATCTTACCTAATACTACTACTACGATCCTCCTGAAGAGCTATCAGCTGGTCTATTTTTTTATTTTGTTCTTCTAATAACTTTAATAATCTTTCATCCAGAGTGGTTTTATCAGTAGCAGGTAACACCACCTTTACCTTTTTTATGGTCTTCTCATGATTTTCAATCTGTACTTCCTCCAGTTTAACCTCCCTTACTAGTTCATTTAAAGTCGGTGGGGTAGTCTTTGACAAGGTGCATCGTAACTTCTGCGCAATAGGGCTATTAGTAAGGGCCCCATTGAGCACTTGTTTAATCCGTCTCTCATCCACTTGCTCTTTATCAATACCCCCTTTATCAACAATCTTGTATATTAATCTATCTACTCGGTAAATGTAGTGCGTTAGTGTTTCTCCATACTCCTGATACGTGCTATTTAGTCTAGCTAACTGGTCTCCCACATCTTCCAATGTTCCATACGAGAAGTCTAGAGCCTCTATGCAGTCGGTTAGAGTGGCCTGGGTATTGCTCCTCCTGGTGGCTTGTATCACTCCCATGGCTGGACCCCTCAAACTTTCCACAACACGTTGCCGTTTTATGTGCTCAGGACACTGCCATTCTTCCGAATGCTGGATGGCAGCCTCCCTCCATAGTTCATAGGTCTCCTCTCCCGCCGGAACAGGTGTTATTCCTGAGAATATCCGTAGTTGACGATATCCTCCTTCAAAGTGCCACCTCTCCAAATGACTTACAACTTTATCTACTACTGCTTCGGCATGTGAAGCTATTGTGGGTTCTTTATCACAGGGTGGCTCTTGTCCTAAATGGTTATTGTGGGAATCTCCCCCAGAAAAGGGTGGTCGGTTATCATTGCTATCAACTGGGGAAGTCCCTTCCTCCCCATCATCGGGCCACAGCAGTTGAAATTTTATTCCAGGGACATTCTCCACGATGATCATGCCAGTAAGTAGTATGGGATCTAATAATGCATTATTGCTGATGAGCAAAGCAAAGGTATCCCCAACTTGTCCCCTCCACCGATCCACAATGTATGGTTGTATCACACCATATAGTTTTTTTATTTCCTTTAATACCAGTTCATCCCGAACGGCAATGAAATTTCCTCCTAACCCAAAACTGCACAAGGGATCTACTCCCTTCTCTTTACACCAACGATAAATGTCTTTTCCAGTCACCGCTTCCATTATGAATTATAGGTACACAGGAGAAGTCCGCTTATCTTAGGATCTCAGCAGTGCCTCCATAAATGTAACCCTCTTTCCACACTAATCTATTGATTGATTACCCTAAATGTGCCTCCACCCAAGCTATGAGATTATTTTGGTTGGGCTTGCTTGGGTAAGCCCTATCCCCTAATAAGGTGATTCTTCAATATATATTCATGTGCATGTAAATACAACTTCCCTTTGACTTTAATATACCTGTTCTCTTTTCCAGCTCTCTCCATACGACTTCCAGCAACACTAGGAAAAATGGTAAGTATAGTAGTTTTAATGTCACAGTAATAAATATTTAATAACATTACATAGCCATATATGAATATATAAATATATTTCTTAATATACTCCTTTTTCCCTTTCTAAACTATTTGCCTTAGTGTGCCTATACAATTATAAATGCATGCAACACAAAAAAACTCTCCGCCTTCTCTTAGGCAACAAATAACCCGGGTACCCTTGTCCTGTTAGTGCACTCGTTGGGGCCCTGGGGTTCCTGAGTTAGAGTTATAGTAGTATCTGGAAGGATATCTTTTCATTACAATGTTGCAATCCTGCTATAAATAGCAAATCAGGTAATCTCTACTGAATATTAATGGGGTCCATGGGGCCGATATTCCCATCTGTTGCTCTAACTGTGATCTGAATAATCTGTAGATACTTCCCCTTAATAATTTCCGGCACTGTCTTTGAAGTATCAGTTTTCTCTGGTACAGAAAGGATAATACGAGCCTTTGTTTACTGTTGTAGCATTTTGTGTCCAATAAATTATGACTTGCAGCTATGTAGAATTCAGTGTCTGCTAGACTGCGACTGCTACTTATGTTTCCTTTCTAGCTGTCCAAAGGGAAGTTTTTTTCATAGGTAACAAAGTCTTCTGTCTAACTAGTAACCAAATTGTTTCTCACAGACTGGTGACTGCAGCAGATGTCCTTTTCTGTACTATGCAGCCTCCAACAGATGATATAAATAACATATGCAGTAGTATCTATATGGGAAGCTGTAACCTTTAATATGTCTTACAATTGTCCAGTATGTCATGTATAGCAAAGGTTTCAGCAGTCTCTTGTATGGTATCTCGGCCAATATGCTATATAATGGTTACTATTAATGTATTTAATCCTTTCACTAAATATCAGCATCATCTTATAATACTGTATAATTGTATTCAGCAGGTATATAACTGATTCTGCTATAAGCAATGCCTGTATCTAAGGTTATATGTACAACTCCTGTAGCTACATTGATAAGTGTCATGCAGCTGGGGTTGTATAGTGCATAGTGGGAGTTTACTTAACCCCACTTCTCAGCTGCTGTGCTCCCTCTGTGACTAGGCCACTCCCCCAACTCTATGCTGAATGACTCACCCAGTCATACCACACCGAATTTGGGTCTATGGGTCTGTGCTGTAGCCTAGCCCCTTCGATTCTTTAGGGAGGCTGTCCCTACTTCTACCAGCCACTGAATTTGGAGGATCGACTTGCTTGACCAGTGCTCCAGCCCTCCACACTGTCACTCTCCTGGCCTCCTATGCAATCAGTGCTGGCAGAGAGAGGTAAGGCGCTGTCCATCCTGGACTGTAGTCTCTCCTCACTCACGCGTCTACCACCGCGGCAGCTCCCGGTGTCAGCAATTCCCACACTTCACTGAACTGATTTTGACGGGGGTCACCTCCTTTACTCATAAGAGATCCCCCTGTCCTCCATCACTGCTCCTCACTGTTTCACAGGCTACCGGCTCTTTTCCAACTGCCGCACCAGCAGCCCCTTTTATAACCTCCTCTCTAACTGCTCGTGACTCCTGCTCCCCGGCTATGGCATGCGGATAATGCTGCCGTGGGGACAGTCTAGCAGCTTCTTCCCCCTCCACTGTATTATAGCATACAAATTAACATTATTAACATTACACATACACATATACTAATATAGCTCCCTAATAGTAACCATGGATTACAACAGCCTTGCCCCCGGTGACTAAAAACCTAGTTTTAGTCCTGTTAAGGCACATGTATTAACTACAATAATTATCTAAGACAGTAATTATCATTATAAGGCCGCTTCACGGCAGGACACAGGATCAGACACTGGAATCAACACTGGAATCGACACAGGAACCGACACTCAAAGCAGCTAGACAGACACTGCTAGACAGGAGCTCAGAAACTGGCAGGGACTAGCTCAGAACTCAAGAACTCTGGAACCCAGGAAACCTGGAAATCTGGAAATATCACCAGCGTCTGTGAATTGCACTGAGCCAGCATATAACAGAGAGTCTTAATTAATTATGTCGTGCAGCTGCCCTGCTGCACAACTGAGAGGTGCAATCAACAGACAGGTGAGGCTGAACACATGGGAACAAGCTGCAATCACACAGACTCACCACTGGCAGCAAACAAGAATCTTCTTAAACCAGAGCAACAGGAAATCCTGGCCTGCAAGACTACTTATAAACATAAAATAGGAATGAACCACTACCTGTGGTTCATAACAGTACCCTCTCTTTAAGGGTGGGCTCCGAACACCCCATGATACCCACGGGGAACAGAAACAGAAGTATAACATAAAATACATAACCAAAAATGCAAAACAGGAATGAGCCACAGCCGTGGCTCATAACACCTATAGGCTTCTATCGCACTGCCCCTTCTTACCACAAGAGCTGTCCTTTGTGATTTTCTTCATGCATATGGCATTAGTAAATGCTGATATGCACTCTGAGAGTGGGGGGATGCTTTCTCAATAGGTGCCGAACCAAGGACCCCTTGGGACCCATAAGGCCCTAGGCAGGCGCCTAGGTTGCTTTGTGGGAAATCCGGCCTGCATGCAACTTAGTCATCCACATGTGCCCCTAATGGCCTAATATTGGCATCACCTCCTTACTGTATGTACCGTAATAATCCTGGTCCACTGCAGAGTTCAGAGTAGAGCCATACATGTCACACCCATATAAAATAAATTAACCATCAATGTAAATAAAAATAAGAATTTTATAATGTATAGTACATACTATATGACTGATTTAGGTACAAGCAGATGATCATGTAACACTAACAAATACATTAGGTATATAGCACCTATTATTTAATTAAACAAGAAAATGAGGAGCTGAATCCTACTTAAGTACAGTAATTAAAAATGAAAAAAAAAATATTTTGACAAGAAGATTGCGAGGGAGTCTAGTCAACTTCCTGTTGGTGGGCAGCTGTGTGTAGATATCCAATATATTTCGGCTACAGTATATGGACAGCCTTTTTCAAGTATAGACTTCTCTATGTCCCCTTTCATTTTCTGCTTTCCTTTTTTTTATCTCATTTTATTCTCAACTCTAACTACTGCTATAATCTATCACATTGCTCTTTTTGCTATTTTTTTTTGTATACCTCTCTCTTTTTTGTTCACCCTACATAACCTTAATCATTAAAAACATTTTCTTTATCCTTGATTAAACAGAATTCAGTTCATGACAGGCAAAGATTTAGTTCAGACAGCAAATAGTCACAGGCAGGAGTCAGATACCAGCAGACAGGATACAAAATAGCACAAAGCAGGAGTATGGAAGCACTAGGATGTGAACACTATGGGATAGATTTACTAACTACCCCTACATGTATACCTGGCAAGGTCTGTCTGAAACAGATTTCTATGTAATGTATCTGTCACCAGTAAACATCAGGTATGGGCCAGTCCTAGATGACATAATAACATATGACTGAATTCTACTTAGAGCTACAAGGCAGGTACAAAACACAAACAGCATCAGTTAATGTATAATTACCAAAATATCTGCACAGATAGACAGTTTCTTGCTGTTTCAAACATCTTGCACTTCTGTGTGTTTCTCAGATGCAACCTTGTTCTTCAAGTGTTCTTTATTGTCTCTGTAATGGTTTAAAACTAGTCCCTAAGACATACTGTAGCTTCCAAAACATAGTCCTCAAGGCACCTTGATGGTCTAGGTTTTAAAGATAACCAAGCTTGGACACAGGTGACTTAATTTGTATCTCAATTAAATCTATTTAACCATCTGTGCTCATTAGCCATGGATATCCTTAAAACCTGGAACGTTAGGGTGCAGAAGACCGCATTTGGGTTCCACTGCAGTAAGAAATTAGCTATTTAAACTGCTTGCAAACCTTCGTGCACAAGAACATTATTTAAATACTAAATAAAAAAGACATACAATGGCTACAAAGGTGTTCACTACCCTTGGGCTATTTTGCATTTTTCTGTGCTACAACATGGAACCATGATGGATTTAGAATTTAATAGAAATGTATTCCCATTAATCAGCACAATGTAATTTTAATCCAGCCATTTGTCAAAATTAATTAGGAATAAAAAACTGAAAATAAGTGATTGCATTAGTATTCACCACACTGCTCTTGTATATCCATACTAGATTTATTTTTATGTAACCAACTATCTTCACAGCTTAGTTTATTTTAATCCACCTGAGTGCAGGTAAGGTGTGTCAGATGGCTTCATCATTAATACACCTGTCTCTGTTTGTCCCCCTGGGAAGAAGACTTCAAAATGAAGACAAAGAACATTCCAAGAAGATCTGGAGCAAGATTATTAAAATGTATCAATCAGGAGAGTACAAATATATTTCTAAGGCATGGTTAGGTCCATCATAAACGAATGAAGAAACCATGGAACAACTGTGAATCTGCTTAGAACAAGCCATCCTCCAAAACCGAGTGCCTGGGTGAGAAGTGCTGTAACAATGGAGTCAACATGAGGCCAATGGCAATTCTAAAGGAGTTACAGTCTTCCATGACAGAGTTGGGTGTAACTGTGCATGGGACAACCATAACACATACATTTCATACATCTTGGTTGAATGGGACGTAGAGGTTTTGTTGAAAAACTTACATCAAGGCCTGTCTACAATTTACCCAAAGACATGTGGGAGGCATGACCTCTAAGATTCCATGGTATGATGTCCAAAACGGATAGACACTTATACAAATAGACTCAAAACTGTAATTGCTGACAAAAGTGGCTCTACCAAGTATTAAATCGGGGTAAAGGTGGTGACTTTTACTGCAATCCCTTATTTTCAGCTTTGTTGTTCCTATTTAATCTTGAGAAATGGTTGGATTAAAATATATTTCTTTTTGCACATTTCTTTTTACACATCGACAACTTTGTGTTGATTAGTGTGAATAGGTTTCAATTAAATTCATCATGTCTCCATGTTGTAACTAACACAGCAACATGTGTATAAACGAGGGATGTGCAGTCAGGGGAGTGCCTGCCCTGTCATTAATGATTAAAAAAATACAAAGAAGATACTTATGACTAGTGATGAGCGGGTTCGGTTCCTCGGAAACCGAACCCCCCCCGAACTTCACCCATTTTACACGGGTCCGAGGCATACTCGGATTCTCCCGTATGGCTCGGTTAACCCGAGCGCACCCAAACGTCATCATCCCGCTGTCGGATTCTCGCGAGATTCGGATTCTATATAAGCAGCCGCGCGTCGCCGCCATTTTCACTCGTGCATTGGAAATGTTAGGGAGAGGACATGGCTGGCGTTTGAACTTGATTGTGCTTTATTTCTTTATTGTGGGGAGGACTGGGGAGCAGCTGTATAATATAGGAGGAGTACAGTGCAGAGTTTTGCTGATCAGTGACCACCAGTTTTATCCGTTCTCTGCCTGAAAAAAACGCTCCTTATCTGTGCTCAGTGTGCTGCATATATCTGTGCTCACACTGCTTAATTGTGGGGACTGGGGAGCAGCTGTATTATATAGGAGGAGTACAGTGCAGAGTTTTGCTGACAGTGACCACCAGTATACGTTGTCTGCCTGAAACAAACGCTCCTTATCTGTGCTCAGTGTGCTGCATATATCTGTGCTCACACTGCTTAATTGTGGGGACTGGGGAGCAGCCGTGTTATATAGGAGGAGTACAGTGCAGAGTTTTGCTGACAGTGACCACCAGTATATGTTGTCTGCCTGAAAAACGCTCCATATCTGTGCTCAGTGTGCTGCATATATCTGTGCTCACACTGCTGTATTGTGGGCACTGGGGACCACCAGTATATTATATAGGAGGAGTACAGTGCAGAGTCTTGCTGACCAGTGACCACCAGTATACGTTGTCTGCCTGAAAAACACTCCATATCTGTGCTGCATTGTAGTATATAGTAGGAGTACAGTGCATAATTTTGCTGACCACCAGTATATAATATATAGGAGTACGGTACAGAAGGCCACTGCTGTACCTACCTCTGTGTCGTCAAGTATACTATCCATCCATACCTGTGGTGCATTTCAGTTTTGAACAGTTTGCTGACCACCAGTATATAATATATATAGCAGTACGGTACAGTAGGCCACTGCTGTACCTACCTCTGTGTCGTCAAGTATACTATCCATCCATACCTGTGGTGCATTTCAGTTTTGTACAGTTTGCTGACCACCAGTATATAATATATATAGCAGTACGGTACAGTAGGCCACTGCTGTACCTACCTCTGTGTCGTCAAGTATACTATCCATCCATACCTGTGGTGCATTTCAGTTGTGCACAGTATATATAGTAGTAGGCCATTGCTATTGATACTGGCATATAATTCCACACATTAAAAAATGGAGAACAAAAATGTGGAGGTTAAAATAGGGAAAGATCAAGATCCACTTCCACCTCGTGCTGAAGCTGCTGCCACTAGTCATGGCCGAGACGATGAAATGCCATCAACGTAGTCTGCCAATGCCGATGCCCAATGTTATAGTAGAGAGCATGTAAAATCCAAAAAACAAAAGTTCAGTAAAATGACCCAAAAATCAAAATTGAAAGCGTCTGATGAGAAGCGTAAACTTGCCAATATGCCATTTACGACACGGAGTGGCAAGGAACGGCTGAGGCCCTGGCCTATGTTCATGGCTAGTGGTTCAGATTCACATGAGGATGGAAGCACTCATCCTCTCGCTAGAAAAATGAAAAGACTTAAGCTGGCAAAAGCACAGCAAAGAACTGTGCGTTCTTCTAAATCACAAATCCCCAAGGAGAGAGAGTCCAATTGTGTCGGTTGCGATGCCTGACCTTCCCAACACTGGACGGGAAGAGCTTGCGCCTTCCACCATTTGCATGCCCCCTGCAAGTACTGGAAGGAGCACCCGCAGTCCAGTTCCTGATAGTCAAATTGAAGATGTCACTATTGAAGTACACCAGGATGAGGATATGGGTGTTGTTGGCGCTGGGGAGGAAATTGACAAGGAGGATTCTGATGGTGAGGTGGTTTGTATAAGTCAGGCAGCCGGGGAGACACCTGTTGTCCGTGGGACGTATATGGCCATTGACATGCCTGGTCAAAATACAAAAAAAATCAGCTCTTCGTGTGGAATTATTTCAACACAAATGCGGACAACAGGTGTCAAGCCGTGTGTTGCCTTTGTCAAGCTGTAATAAGTAGGGGTAAGGACGTTAACCACCTAGGAACATCCTCCCTTATACGTCACCTGGACCGCATTCATCAGAAGTCAGTGACAAGTTCAAAAACTTTGGGTGGCAGCGGAAGGAGTCCACTGACAACTAAATCCCTTCCTCTTGTAACCAAGCTCCTGCAAACCACACCACCAACTCCCTCAGTGTCAATTCCTCCTTACCCAGGAAAGCCAATAGTCCTGCAGGCCATGTCACTGTCAAGTCTGACGAGTCCTCTCCTGCCTGGGATTCCTCCGATGCATCCTTGAGTGTAATGCCTACTGCTGCTGGCGCTGCTGTTGTTGCTGCTGGGAGTCGATCGTCATCCCAGAGGGGAAGTCGGAAGACCACTTGTACTACTTCCAGTAAGCAATTGACTGTCCAACAGTCCTTTGCGAGGAAGATGAAATATCACAGCAGTCATCCTGCTGCAAAGTAGATAACTCAGGCCTTGGCAGCCTGGGCGGTGAGAAACGTGGTCCCGGTATCCACCGTTAATTCAGAGGCAACTAAAGACTTGATTGAGGTACTGTGTCCCCGGTACCAAATACCATCTAGGTTCCATTTCTCTAGGCAGGCGATACCGAAAACGTACACAGACCTCAGAAAAAGAGTCACCAGTGTCCTAAAAGATGCAGTTGTACCCAATGTCCACTTAACCACGGACATGTGGACAAGTGGAGCAGGGCAGACTCAGGACTATATGACTGTGACAGCCCACTGGGTAGATGTATTGCCTCCTGCAGCAAGAACAGCAGCGGCAGCACCAATAGCAGCATGTCGCAAACGCCAACTCGTTCCTAGGCAGGCTACGCTTTGTATCACCGCTTTCCAGAATAGCCACACAGCTGACAACCTCTTACAGAAACTGAGGAACATCATCGCAGAATGGCTTACCCCAATTGGACTCTCCTGGGGATTTGTGACATCGGACAACGCCACCAATATTGTGCATGCATTACATCTGGGCAAATTCCAGCACGTCCCATGTTTTGCACATACATTGAATTTGGTGGTGCAGAATTATTTAAAAAACGACAGAGGCGTGCAAGAGATGCTGTCGGTGGCCCGAAGAATTGCGGGCCACTTTCGGCATTCAGCCACCGCGTGCCGAAGACTGGAGCACCACCAAACATTCCTGAACCTGCCCTGCCATCATCTGAAGCAAGAGCTGGTAACGAGGTGGAATTCAACCCTCTATGTGCTTCAGAGGATGGAGGAGCAGCAAAAGGCCATTCAAGCCTATACATCTGCCCACGATATAGGCAAAGGAGGGGGAATGCACCTGACTCAAGCGCAGTGGAGAATGATTTCAACGTTGTGCAAGGTTCTGCAACCCTTTGAACTTGCCACACGTGAAGTCAGTTCAGACACTGCCAGCCTGAGTCAGGTCATTCCCCTCATCAGGCTTTTGCAGAAGAAGCTGGAGACATTGAAGGAGGAGCTAAAACAGAGCGATTCCGCTAGACATGTGGGACTTGTGGATGGAGCCCATAATTCGCTTAACCAGGATTCACGGGTGGTCAATCTGTTGAAATCAGAGCACTACATTTTGGCCACCGTGCTCGATCCTAGATTTAAAACCTACGTTGTATCTCTCTTTCCGGCAGACACAAGTCTGCAGAGGTTCAAAGACCTGCTGGTGAGAAAATTGTCAAGTCAAGCGGAACGTGACCCGTCAACATCTCCTCCTTCACATTCTCCCGCAACTGGGGGTGCGAGAAAAAGGCTAAGAATTCCGAGCCCACCCACTGGCGGTGATGCAGGGCAGTCTGTAGTGAGTGCTGACATCTGGTCCGGACTGAAGGACCTGCCAACGATTACTGACATGTCGTCTACTGTCACTGCATATGATTCTCTCACCATTGAAAGAATGGTGGAGGATTATATGAGTGACCGCATCCAAGTAGGCACGTCAGACAGTCCGTACGTATACTGGCAGGAAAAAGAGGCAATTTGGAGGCCCTTGCACAAACTGGCTTTATTCTACCTAAGTTGCCCTCCCTCCAGTGTGTACTCCGAAAGAGTGTTTAGTGCAGCCGCTCACCTTGTCAGCAATCAGCGTACGAGGTTACTTCCAGAAAATGTGGAGAAGATGATGTTCATCAAAATGAATTATAATCAATTCCTCCATGGAGACATTCACCAGCAGCAATTGCCTCCAGAAAGTACACAGGGACCTGAGATGGTGCATTCCAGTGGGGACGAATTAATAATCTGTGAGGAGGGGGATGTACACAGTGAAAGGGGTGAGGAATCGGAGGATGATGATGAGGTGGACATCTTGCCTCTGTAGAGCCAGTTTGTGCAAGGAGAGATTGATTGCTTCTTTTTTTGGTGGGGGCCCAAACCAACCAGTCATTTCAGTCACAGTCGTTTGGCAGACCCTGTCGCTGAAATGATGGGTTCGTTAAAGTGTGCATGTCCTGTTTATACAACATAAGGGAGGGTGGGAGGGCCCAAGGACAATTCCATCTTGCACCTCTTTTTTCTTTCATTTTTCTTTGCATCATGTGCTGTTTGGGGACAATTTTTTTGAAGTGCCATCCTGCCTGACACTGCAGTGCCACTCCTAGATGGGCCAGGTGTTTGTGTCGGCCACTTGTGTCGCTTAGCTTAGACACACAGCGACCTTGGTGCGCCTCTTTCATTTTTCTTTGCATCATGTGCTGTTTGGGGACAATTTTTTTGAAGTGCCATCCTGCCTGACACTGCAGTGCCACTCCTAGATGGGCCAGGTGTTTGTGTCGGCCACTTGTGTTGCTTAGCTTAGTCACACAGTGACCTTGGTGCGCCTCTTTTTTTCTTTGCATCATGTGCTGTTTGGGGACAATTTTTTTGAAGTGCCATCCTGCCTGACCCTGCAGTGTTACTCCTAGATAGGCCAGGTGTTTGTGTCGGCCACTTGGGTCGCTTAGCTTAGCCATCCAGCGACCTCGTGAAAATTTTAGGACTAAAAATAATATTGTGAGGTGTGAGGTGTTCAGAATAGACTGAAAATGAGTGGAAATTATGGTTATTGAGGTTAATAATACTATGGGATCAAAATGACCCCCAAATTCTATGATTTAAGCTGTTTTTGAGGGTTTTTTTGTAAAAAAAAACGAATCCAAAACACACCCGAATCCGACAAAAAATTTTCAGGGAGGTTTTGCCAAAACGCGTCCGAATCCAAAACACGGCCGCGGAACCGAATCCAAAACCAAAACACAAAACCCGAAAAATGTCCGGTGCACATCACTACTTATGACACATATTCTGTGTCATAAGTATCTCCTTTATATTAATGTAATAATTTTTACTGTTAAACTGGGTTTGGGAGGCACCCGCAGGGGCCATAGCGGGGGGCAGGGCCATGCCACGGGCTGTAAAAGCCCATTGAAAATCTATTGGAAAGCGGTACCAACTAAAGTGCTGCCTTGATACAGGGACGTGCTTTCAACCCATGAAAGCACGCCCCTGTCAGTGGGGCCAGATGTCACTGGATCTGCTGTCATCACTGTGTGGGTGCAGGCAAACCAGCGGGGACACGGTGAAGGTGCGGGCGTCAGTGGTGGTGGAGGTGATAGCATTAGCGGCAGGCAGGGATCCGAGATCCCTGCCTTCCATTCTGCAGAGTTTGGCAGCGGAGCGGTACCAATTTAAAAAATGGCGCCTCAGCATCATTTTTGAAATTTAAGAGGGCTGCTCTGAGCCAATCATGGCTCACCGCTTCATCACCCCGCCCCCTCTGGCTGACTTATATAAGTCAGCATGAGGCAGCGGCTGTCAGTCCGAAGGCGGAGGAGCATTGAAGAGCTCCTGGAAGTCCGAGATGGGCGGTGGCCATGAAAAAGAGCTTAAAGGCCACCTGGGGGTGGTAGCCTTTAAGCTCTTTTTCATGGCTGCCATCCCCCAGGTGAAGATGCCAGAGGAAGATACCAGAAGCCCTGGGGAGGTGGCGGCCATTAAAAAGAGCATAAAGTCCGCCGCCCCCCAGCTGACAATGCTGGAAGCCCTGGGAAGGCAGCAGCCAATGAAAAGAGCTTAAAGTCCGCCACCTCCCAGGTGAAGACGCTTTAGGAAGACATCCAGAGCCCTGGGAAGGTGATGGCCATGAAAAAGAGCTTATAGCCCCCCCACCCCCCCCCCCCCCCGGGTAAAACGTTTTTTTTTTTAAACGTGAGTTGTTTTTATTTCAAGATTTTCTTTACAAGCAGACTACAGGTGCCAGCGGGCCCTTTATGTCCAGGCATTCTGGCACTTGTGGTTCTCTAAGAGCCAGCATGCTGGGGAAGGCTTGCTGGGACCTGTAGGCTGCCTGTAAAGAACAATATTAACATACAATGAACCCCACACCCACCACCACCAGGGGTGCAGGGCATAGTTGGTTGTTGCTCGGGAGGGGGGACCCCATTTTTATTTTTTAGGGCCCCTCTTTCTGAGGAATTCCAGCCCTGGGCTGACTGGTTTGGGGGGCTGTTTAATGTTATGGCAGGGGAATCCCACACTGAGTGTCTCCCCTGCTATGGCATCATCCCCTGGCTGGTTCAACCTGGTGCTGGTTTTAGTGATGTATGAGGGACTCTACACTGGTACTGGTTTTAGTAATGTATAAACCCAAGGTTGGGTGAATACCTTTTATAGGTAATGCAATTCCAATTATTTATTATAACCAATGCATACATAAATGCATATATAAAAATATTTTTTTTTGTGGAAAACACATTAATCAGCTTATTAAATCACATTTGGAAAAGGAATTGTGATCTAAAGCATATCAAGAAAAATATGTGTCTAATTACATTTCCAAAGATCAACTCAACTGCTGCTGAAATCTTAGTATGGGCCTAATTCAGACTGGATCGTTATTGAGACAGAAATTGCGATTTTCTCAATCCTGCTCTGCTAAAAAACACATGTGAAGAGCCGCCCAGAAAGATAAAAGACGCCCACTGATGCATTTGCAAATTTGTGTATGCATTCTCATAATTGCGATGCATATGAAGAAATTGAGTACCATCGATAATTCCGGTTGACCCATGCATGTGCAGTCATGTTTTTAATTACAGCAATCACAGGTGACGTCAGATGCACGCCCCAAAAACAGCCATGACACGCCTGCATTTTCCTAACAACTGCCCACAAATGACACGTAGCCTCCCATAAATGATCACTTCCTTGCAATCACTACACAATCTCACTTTGCTGGGCCTGCGATCACTTTGCGAACACATTTCGGCTTTCTCTCAATTTGCAAATTTTCAATTTTGCAACTGAAGCTGAATAAGGCCCTATATTCCTATAATCTAATCTAATTTCCTACTATATAGTACAGCACCTTCCAATTTTTAATTAAGAGAGAATTAGGGCTTTCAAAGATCTTCTCATGGAGATAGACCTGCTGTGACTGGTCATTGACTCATTGCACCCCTGTTGTTTTTTCTTGGTTTTTCTGTTGATTCTTTTTTTTTTTTTTTTTTTTAATGGAACAGTGCCCCACATGAAGATACATGACAACTGGAAAGTTGTATCCTCATGACAAGAAAATTAATATATTAATAAATGAATATCAGAATTTATTTTTCAGATTTCTATCTTCATTAATTCTTTTTAACCTTTTTTTTTTCGTATTATTTTAATTTGATCTTTTTTATGTTTATTCACTTTTTCTTTTTTCTTCTGTTGTTTTTTTTCCCTCTTGAGGACTAAGCCTTGGATTCAGCCTGGGCAGGAGGTATTAAAATAAGACCCTGTGACTCAACAGCTGAGACTCAGGTACTTCAAGTTACACTCTAAACTAGTGATGTGCACTGGACATTTTTTGGGTTTTGTGTGATTTGGTTTTGGATTCGGTTCCGCTGCCGTGTTTTGGATTCGGACGCGTTTTGGCAAAACCTCCCTGAAAAATTGTTGTCGGATTCAGGTGTGTTTTGGATTCGGGTATTTTTTTACAAAAAACCCTCAAAAACAGCTTAAATCGTAGAATTTGGGGGTCATTTTGATCCCATAGTATTATTAACCTCAATAACCATAATTTCCACTCATTTCCAGTCTATTCTGAACACCTCACACCTCACAATATTATTTTTAGTCCAAAAATTTGCACAGAGGTCATTGGATGACTAAGCTAAGCGACCCAAGTGGCCGACACAAACACCTGGCCCATCTAGGAGTGGCACTGCAGTGTCAGACAGGATGGCACTTCAAAAAATAGTCCCCAAACAGCACATGATGCAAAGAAAAAAAGAGGTGAACCAAGGTTGCTGGATGGCTAAGCTAAGTGACCCAAGTGGCCGACACAAACACCTGGCCCATCTAGGAGTGGCACTGCAGTGTCAGACAGGATGGCACTTCAAAAAATAGTCCCCAAACAGCACATGATGCAAAGAAAAAAAGAGGTGAACCAAGGTCGCTGGATGGCTAAGCTAAGCGACCCAAGTGGCCGACACAAACACCTGGCCCATCTAGGAGTGGCACTGCAGTGTCAGACAGGATGGCCGATTTAAAAAATAGCCCCCGAACAGCACATGATGCAAAGAAAAAAAGAGGTGCACCAAGGTTGCTGGATGGCTAAGCTAAGCGACCCAAGTGGCCGACACAAACACCTGGCTCACCTAGGAGTGGCACTGCAGTTTTCTAGCGAGAAGATGAGTGCTTCCATCCTCATGTGAATCTGAACCACTAGCCATGAACATAGGCCAGGGCCTCAGCCAATCCTTGCAACTCCGTGTCGTAAATGGCATATTGGCAAGTTTACGCTTCTCATCAGACGCTTTTAATTTTGATTTTTGGGTCATTTTAATGAACTTTTGTTTTTTGGATTTTACATGCTCTCTACTATGACATTGTGCATCGGCCTTGGCAGACGATGTGGATGGCATTTCATCGTATCGGCCATGACTAGTGGCAGCAGCTTCAGCACGAGGTGGAAGTGGATCTTGATATTTCCCTATTTTACCCTCCACATTTTTGTTCTCCATTTTTTAATGTGTGGAATTATATGCCAGTAATACATCAATAGCAATAGCCTACTGTACCGTACTGCTATATATTATATACTGGTGGTCAGCAAAATTATGCACTGTCCTCCTACTATATATACTGCGCACAACTTAAATGCACCACAGGTATGGATGGATAGTATACTTGAAGACAAAAAACCACTTCACTGCTTACAACATATTTCCCTATTTTACCCTCCACATTTTTGTTCTCCATTTTTCAATGTGTGGAATTATATGCCAGTAATATATCAATAGCAATGGCCTACTGTACCGTACTGCTATATATTATATACTGGTGGTCAGCAAAATTATGCACTGTCCTCCTACTATATATACTGCGCACTGCTAAACTGCACCACAAGTATGGATGGATAGTATACTTGACGACACAGAGGTAGGTAGAGCAGTGGACTACTGTACCGTACTGATATATATTATATACTGGTGGTCAGCACAATTATGCACTGTCCTCCTACTATATATACTGCGCACAACTTAAATGCACCACAGGTATGGATGGATAGTATACTTGACGACACAGAGGTAGGTAGAGCAGTGGACTACTGTACCGTACTGCTATATATTATATACTGGTGGTCAGCAAAATTATGCACTGTCCTCCTACTATATATACTGCACACAACTTAAATGCACCACAGGTATGGATGGATAGTATACTTGACGACACAGAGGTAGGTAGAGCAGTGGACTACTGTACCGTACTGCTACATATTATATACTTGTGGTCAGCAAAATTATGCACTGTCCTCCTACTATATATACTACGCACAACTTAAATGCACCACAGGTATGGATGGATAGTATACTTGACAACACAGAGGTAGGTAGAGCAGTGGCATACTGTACCGTACTGCTATATATTATATACTGGTGGTCAGCAAAATTATGCACTGTCCTCCTACTATATATACTGAGCACAACTTAAATGCACCACAGGTATGGATGGATAGTATACTTGACGACACAGAGGTAGGTAGAGCAGTGGACTACTGTACCGTACTGCTACATATTATATACTTGTGGTCAGCAAAATTATGCACTGTCCTCCTACTATATATACTACGCACAACTTAAATGCACCACAGGTATGGATGGATAGTATACTTGACAACACAGAGGTAGGTAGAGCAGTGGCATACTGTACCGTACTGCTATATATTATATACTGGTGGTCAGCAAAATTATGCACTCTCCTCCTACTATATATACTGCACACAACTTAAATGCACCACAGGTATGGATGGATAGTATACTTGACGACACAGAGGTAGGTAGAGCAGTGGACTACTGTACCGTACTGCTATATATTATATACTGGTGGTCAGCAAAATTCTGCACTGTCCTCCTACTATATATACTGAGCACAACTTAAATGCACCACAGGTATGGATGGATAGTATACTTGATGACACAGAGGTAGGTAGAGCAGTGGCCTACTGTACCGTACTGCTATATATTATATACTGGTGGTCAGCAAAATGATGCACTGTCCTCCTACTATATATACTGCGCACAACTTAAATGCACCACAGGTATGGATGGATAGTATACTTGATGACACAGAGGTAGGTAGAGCAGTGGCCTACTATACCGTACTGCTATATATTATATACTGGTGGTCAGCAAAATTATGCACTGTCCTCCTACTATATATACTGCGCACAACTTAAATGCACCACAGGTATGGATGGATAGTATACTTGATGACACAGAGGTAGGTAGAGCAGTGGCCTACTGTACCGTACTGCTATATATTATATACTGGTGGTCAGCAAAATTATGCACTATCCTCCTACTATATATACTGCGCATAACTTAAATGCACCACAGGTATGGATGCATAGTATACTTGACGACACAGAGGTAGAGCAGTGGACTACTGTACTGTACTGCTATATGTATACTGGTGGTCACAGCAAAATTCTACACTGTCCTCCTACTATATACTACAATGCAGCACAGATATGGAGCGTTTTTCAGGCAGAGAACGTATAATACTGGTGATCACTGGTCTGCAAAACTCTGCACTGTCCTCCTACTATATAATACTGGTGGTCCCCAGTCCCCACAATAAAGCACACTGAGCACAGATATTTGCAGCACCCTGAGCACAGATATGGAGCGTTTTTCAGGCAGAGAACGTAGATATTTTCAGCACACTGAGCACAGATATTTGCAAGCACACTGAGCACAGATATTTGCAGCACACTGAGCACAGATATTTGCAGCACACTGAACACAACTGAGAGAACGCTGCACGTCCTCTCCCTATCATCTCCAATGCACGAGTGAAAATGGCGGCGACGCGCTGCTCCTTATATAGAATACGAATCTCGAGAGAATCCGACAGCGGGATGATGAAGTTCGGGCGCGCTCGGGTTAACCGAGCAAGGCGGGAGGATCCGAATCTGCCTCGGAACCATGTAAAATGGGTGAAGTTCAGGGGGGTTCGGATTCCGAGGAACCGAACCCGCTCATCACTACTCTAAACATATTTAAAAATGTTAATTTAACATCTCTATATACAGTACATACTATATCTCTAGAAAGAACATAAATTACTTACAATTATACAATTACCTGAACAAATACAGTACATATACCGTTTATTGGGCCTAATTCAAATGATGTCGTAATGCGGCTATTGTACGCAAATTGGTCAATGTTTTCTTACTGCATATGCATCTGAGCAGCAACTGCGCACATGCAATGATTGAATTGGGATGGAAGTCGCACCAAGGACTTAGTTGCAAAGTGAGTGACAGGTAGACAGCAATTGGGGGTGGGAATGAGGAGTGGTTGGGTAAACACAGGCATGTCATGGCTTGTCAGATGGTGTTTTCTGGGTGTGCATAAATTAGCTGTTGCAATATTACTTGCTACTGGAGAGCCCTCAGCATCTCTGGAGAGCAGCTCAGACTGCGCATCGTTAGAAGCACTCAGAGTCAGAGACATGACCCGATTTGCAATGATGATACCGATGTACCAGCTGTTGTATGCCTGCAGGTGGAAATGATACGACAGCAGTGGGCGTCCATGTGCTCTGGTTAGCGTCTGCTCATGTTAGCATATAATTGCAACGGCAAAAGATATTTACAGCAATCACAAGAATTATTTTATTGCAAAGGAAATTTCTCTATGAAATATAAACATTTACTTACCCCCCATACCCCCCAGAGTATCATTTCTTGACAACATTTGAAAAACTGCAATCATAACTTTCCCTAGCAGATATGAATGACCATTTATATAAAGAGAACCTCAAAGCTCTTGTATATTGGGATATTTGTTATATATATATATATATATATATATATATGATGTTTAGCAAGGAACGCACTCACCAGACTTCTTCAAAGTGAAAAAAATTATTCTTTTTATTCCACTCTCAAAGTTTTACCACTTTGTGGTCAGCGGGTGACCGAAAGTAACCTCACCGCTGACCACAAAGTTCCCACCATTGGTTACAATGGAGCGCATAGGCGCTACATTGTAACACTGCCGTGTGCCGCCTGTCAGACAGTACAGGAGCACACAGCCGATCAGGAGGGTGCCACAACGTGGCGCTCCCTGATTGGCTGATGGAACCCTCTTAGACTTAAGTCAGAGGGGGTTTCTGGCATTCGGGGAAAGGGGTCCCATGTGAAAACATGGGGCCCCTTTCAGTTCGTGGTCGGGTGTCCGTTTTTTTATTTTTACAAGTACGTGGATTACAAATGGATTACCCGAGGAGCCCTCTACACTGGATTTGGTGAGTAGAATTTTTTCAACAGGTACACCATGGATTCTACATGGAGAAGAGGACCGACCCTCGTGTGAACATAAGGTAAGTATGTGTATATGGTGGTGTGTATGTATGCATTAAAGTTATACTTTCAAGGTGTGTGTGTAATGTCTTTATTGGGGTATTTTTTTAGTAGTAGTACTACAGGTACCAGCGGGCCCGGTTTTCTGCCGCATGCTGGTACTTGTGGTTCTCCAAGTACCAGCTTGCGGGGGAGGCTTGCTGGGACTTGTAGTGCTGCTACTAAAAACAATATTCATAACTTTCAACAAAGGCTATCAGCCCCCCATCCACAGCCCATTGGATGGGTTGTACAGCCTCGGGCTTCACCCCTGGCCCTTGGGTGGCTGGAGGGGGGGGACCCCTTGATTGAAGGGGTTCCCACTCCACCAGGGTACCCCGGCCAGGGGTGACTAGTTGGGTATTTAATGCCACGGCCGCAGGGCGCTGTATAAAGTGACCCCCGGCTGTGGCATTATCTGTCCAGCTAGTGGAGCCCGGTGCTGGTTTCAAAAATACGGGGGACCCCTACGCTTTTTGCCCCCCGTATTTTTGGAACCAGGACCAGGCGCAGAGCCCGGTGCTGGTTGCTTAAATATGGGGGAACCCCAGTCAATTTTTTTCCCATATTTTTGCAACCAGGACCGGCTCCAAGAGCCCGAGGCTGGTTTGGCTTAGGAGGGGGGACCCCACGCAATATTTTTTTTAAGTTTAAACATTTTTTTATTTTTTTTACAAGGTGCACAATGAAGCCCAGCACGGATCTCTCAGATCCGGCCGAGATTCATTGTATTAAAGTCGGCAGTGTTTTACAAGTCACTCACGTAAAACACTGCCTAAAAAAACGAATGACATCGACATCGGAAAAACCGAAAATGCAGAATACGGCAGCTTAGTAAATTAGTCGTAATCAATTCAAAAAGTTGCATATTTACACTTTCAATGTCATTCGTGATTGAACTTTGACCTCAAATGGGAAAATACGATTCTTAGTAAATTTACCCCATTATCTGAGTTCCAAAGCTCATTGATGTATATATTTGTTATTAAAAGGATATGGATTCAATATATTACAATGTACAGTATACCTATAGTTACAACTCATACAGTAAGCAGTTAAAACATACAGTTACATACAGTTACATACAGTTACAGTTACAGGCCAGCGATACAATTACCATATCTTTCTCATATAAATTTGTCCCTCCATATGACTCTCTCTCTCTCTGTAAAATCATGCAAGAACTCCATCATCGTCTGGGACTGATCAGCAACTGACCTCCTGTGTGGTCAGCAATGTGTTATCTAGTTTCTGGGGGAGGGGACTCCCTCATTCATGATGAGTCACTAGTCTCTTTGTATATGCTGAACAGGTTCAGCCTTGGGGATGTCCAAAGGGGCTGTCATGAGCTTCCTGTCCACTACCTGTTTGGAATATCTATTGTTCTAATAAAAGTGATTTTAGCTTACATACATTTAATCATAATTATTTGTTGCAATGTCCTACAACTTTATAACAAGTATCAAATGAATCTACACATTAATCTGGTTGCTTTAATAGTAAATATGACCGGTCTATCTTGCGTCGTTCAAATAATACACATACATGACATTACTTCATTATATAATTTTAAATCATCATGATGTCTGGCGCTTGATTTATTATAATTATGTACTGCATGAAATAAATGTTGAATCCATCTCTGTGGCATGTCTGTGTAAATGCATGTGTTACCATATATCGCTGTGCGTATTTGCAAGTATAGCGACTGATATGTGTGTAGTTTGTATGTTCTTTTTATGTAATTTTTTTACTTCGATAGTCCACCCTTTGGCAGCAAACAATAACTGCTATCAATTATTAACATAAGGAAAACAAAATATTTCATACAATAAACGGTGACCTAGACACAAGTATATATTAATTTTGCAAATCAGACACTTGTCTATATTTGGGGAAGACAGGGAGGAGGACGAGACATCCTCTATATGCAATCGGCGGTCACGGGACCACTGGTTGGGTGTGGGACAACATTCAACCTATAGAGTATGCTGGGACAGTGCTTTGGCCTATAATGTCTGATTTGCGACGAACATTTCACACATACATGTACCTACATCTTTGTACACTGATGTTTGGATTCGATTGAGGTTCTGCTGGGTAGATGAAGAAGACACAAATCGTGACAGTGACATATAAAATTTTCATGATCTACATATTCATGATCTACATATTCCTATCATTTTCTGAACATTGTTTCCATTTCTGGAACATATGCTAGGTCTGTTTAATCATTGAACAAGGGTTATAAGTAGTGTCCTTCCTAAATATCATAAACCTTCGGAGTTCAGGGAGAGCCACTCATAAACCTTTCTTCCACATATATTAATGAGTTCTTTATCTGCAATGTGTGAATAGCCATTGTCTGATTGTTCCTGATTACCTCTGAACTCCATAACTACTAGACCTTTGATTTTTCTCTGACCTTAACAAACTGATCGGCTAATCCTGGGATCCTATAAGGAAATCACTTCTTCCTCCAGAACCAGTTCCAGACCCACACTCAACTCCTCATAACCCCCCCCCCCCCCCCACAAAAATAGAATATCCTGAAAGAAAATGTTTGTCAGCGGGAAAGAGAGAAAAGAGAAATAGAACAAAACAACTCTTGTTCATAACAAATCAATTACAATGACTGGTCTTTCTGCAATCCTTTAGTATGCTCAGGTAGTGTTCAACAGTGCCGTCTCTCAGTCTTCACGAAACAGAGTCTCTGGTGATACTTTTGCGATCTCACTCCAATTACGAGTTCCTTCCGGACTACCGACTTTCCTGCAATGGGAATCGTGGACCCAAGTCTCTCTCTCGGCTACTTTCACTGGGATAGTGCTTTCAACAAAACTTGGTATGGTCCTTCCAACATGTCTATTAGGCAACCTGAGCGTAAGAACAATCACACAGTCTCTTGGTTCACAATCAAGACAGTTAGCATTTGGCATACCAGGAATCAACAGTTTCAAGTTCTTTTGTCAACTTCTCAAATGCTGGCTCATCTCAATAAGGTACTGTACTGTCACCTCATTGGTGCATCTCTGATCATTGTGAGGATCAATCATGACATTAGGTTGTCTTCCAAAAACAACCCAAAAAAGATACAAATACCAAAACAAAAACAAAAACAAATTTCGAAGAGGGTGATTCGTTGAGTGAAGATCTGGGAGTGGTTCCGAAGCTACATAATACTAGTGGCAGTATCTATGATCACAATAGTACAATTTCAAGCTTTGCTCCTACTTCTAGGGGTACCATTATCTACACACAAATTTCTGCACAATTTTTCTTTGCGGTAAACACAGCAGCATCCGTAGCGGCAGGAAATTCCTCTACCCAGTTTGAGAAAACATCAGTGCACACCAATACATAACAATAATTCCTAAAGGGTGTTAACTGTACGAAGTCGATTTGTATTTCCTGAAAAAAACCGTCTGCAGGAGGGATGGGATGGCTCTGTTGGTATTGCTTTACCAATATTCTTCCCCAAGCAAGCAAGACAGGTCATTGCTCTCTTACCTGCATGAGAATAGAATCCTGGTGCACACCAGTAGGCTCTCATCAGCCTGCACCTACCCTCTTTGCCTAGATGAGTCAGACCATGTGCCACCTCAGCTAGACTTGGAAGGTATGCTCTGGGGGCTACTGGCTTACCGTGTCCACCTGCCCACAGTCCTGAGGACTCCTGGCCATACCCCTTTGTCCTCCAGAATGCCTCTTCCTGTAGGGAACACAATTTTTTTTGTATCTTAATTTAACTATCGTGTGTTTGCAATGTAGAGTACCATGAGCATAACTCAAAAAAAAAAAAAAAAGGAAACATCTCTAGAGGAGAGAAAGAAGAAGAAGATTAAAAAGAAAATGTCAGGTTTGCCATTCACCAACAGGCATATCAGTGTCTATACAAAATTTCCCTTCACCAGTATTCCCATTCTCCACCCTTTGTGCATGACAAGGCACACTGCAGTAATACTGGTGTCATCGTGCTGTTGAGATATACTGGGTTTGGGCAGAACTCTGAAGGACCTAGGCATGTGGAGTTTGAACTGTAATTGGGTCCATGTATTGTACCACCCTGTGTGAACGCAAAAGATGAAGAGGAAACTGTAGAGAAACAGAATAGAGGTTGGTGACAGATGAGTTTGTAGAGGTGAAGAAGATTTTATAAAAATTTGACAACTGGGTTGGGCATTACGGGGAAGTGATTCTCTACTTGGTCTACTCCCCTTAGAAAAAAATTCTGTGTTTGTCTTATCGCTATTGGGACTATCCCAGCCATCAATCCAGTGTCCTGTCCATCCTAAATTCATAGGGAAACCCGGTATCTGTGAGATAATTTCCTTTACCTGTGATGGACATGCATCTAGAACAGTAGAATGCGACATTAGTCTTCGTGGGTGTCTAAAATACTTTGTACTTCCTGAGCGGGAGCATAGTATATGTATATGATATCTAACAAAATTAAATTAATCAGGGGCCATTTCTGCTAGGAAAAAGAAGCAAAAGTTTAGAGGCCCCATCTTAACCCCAGCAAGTTTTGTCAAAGGGTAATGTTGCATTTATTTTGTTCTTCCCATTAGCCAAATCTGTGTTTTCTATATGGCTTATGATATCTTACTATATGTCCCTTGGTCCCGTCTATGGGGTAAATTTACTAAGAATCGTATTTTCCCGTTTGAGGTCAAAGTTCAATCACGAATGACATCAAAAGTGTAAATATGCAACTTTTTGAATCGATTACGACTAATTTACTAAGCTGCCGTATTCTGCATTTCCGGTTTTTCCGATGTCGATGTCATTCGGTTTTTTAGGCAGTGTTTTACGTGAGTGACTTGTAAAACACTGCCGACTTTAATACAATGAATCTCGGCTGGATCTGAGAGATCCGTGCAGGGCTTCATTGTGCACCTTGTAAAAATAAATAAAAATGTTTAAACTTAAAAAAAAAATTGCGTGGGGTCCCCCCTCCTAAGCCAAACCAGCCTCGGGCTCTTTGAGCCGGTCCTGGTTGCAAAAATATGGGTAAAAAATTGACAGGGGTTCCCCCATATTTAAGCAACCAGCACTGGGCTCTGCGCCTGGTCCTGGTTCCAAAAATACGGGGGACAAAAAGCGTAGGGGTTCCCTGTATTTTTGAAACCAGCACCGGGCTCCACTAGCTGGACAGATAATGCCACAGCCGGGGGTCACTTTTATACAGTGCCTTGCGGCCGTGGCATCAAATATCCAACTAGTCACCCCTGGCCGGGGTACCCTGGGAGAGTGGGGACCCCTTCAATCAAGGGGTCCCCCCCAGCCACCCAAGGGCCAGTGGTGAAGCCCGAGGCTGTCCCCCCCATCCAATGGGCTGCGGATGGGGGGCTGATAGCCTTTGTTGAAAGTAATGAATATTGTTTTTAGTAGCAGTACTACAAGTCCCAGCAAGCCTCCCCCGCAAGCTGGTACTTGGAGAACCACAAGTACCAGCATGCGGTGGAAAACCGGGCCCGCTGGTACCTGTAGTACTACTACTAAAAAAATACCCCAATAAAGACATTACACACACACCTTGAAAGTATAACTTTAATGCATACATACACACCACCATATACACATACTTACCTTATGTTCACACGAGGGTCGGTCCTCTTCTCCATGTAGAATCCAAGGTGTACCTGTTGAAAAAATCCTACTCACCAAATCCAGTGTAGAGGGCTCCTCGGATAATCCATTTGTAATCCACGTACTTGTAAAAATAATAAAACGGGACACCCGACCACGAACTGAAAGGGGCCCCATGTTTTCACATGGGACTCCTTTCCCCGAATGCCAGAAACCCCCTCTGACTGATGTCTAAGTGGGTTTCTTCAGCCAATCAGGGAGCGCCACGTTGTGGCACCCTCCTGATCGGCTGTGTGCTCCTGTACTGTCTGACAGGCGGCACACGGCAGTGTTACAATGTAGCGCCTATGCGCTCCATTGTAACCAATGGTGGGAACTTTGTGGTCAGCGGTTGACCGAAAGTGACCTCACCGCTGACCACAAAGTTCCCACCATTGGTTACAATGGAGCGCATAGGCGCTACATTGTAACACTGCCGTGTGCCGCCTGTCAGACAGTACAGGAGCACACAGCCGATCAGGAGGGTGCCACAACGTGGCGCTCCCTGATTGGCTGAAGAAACCCACTTAGACATCAGTCAGAGGGGGTTTCTGGCATTCGGGGAAAGGGGTCCCATGTGAAAACATGGGGCCCCTTTCAGTTCGTGGTCGGGTGTCCCGTTTTTTTATTTTTACAAGAACGTGGATTACAAATGGATTATCCGAGGAGCCCTCTACACTGGATTTGGTGAGTAGGATTTTTTCAACAGGTACACCTTGGATTCTACATGGAGAAGAGGACCGACCCTCGTGTGAACATAAGGTAAGTATGTGTATATGGTGTTGTGTATGTATGCATTAAAGTTATACTTTCAAGGTGTGTGTGTAATGTCTTTATTGGGGTATTTTTTTAGTAGTAGTACTACAGGTACCAGCGGGCCCGGTTTTCCGCCGCATGCTGGTACTTGTGGTTCTCCAAGTATCAGCTTGCGGGGGAGGCTTGCTGGGACTTGTAGTACTGCTACTAAAAACAATATTCATTACTTTCAACAAAGGCTATCAGCCCCCATCTGCAGCCCATTGGATGGGGGCGACAGCCTCGGGCTTCACCCCTGGCCCTTGGGTGGCTGGGGGGGGACTTCTTGATTGAAGGGGTCCCCACTCCCCCAGGGTACCCCGGCCAGGGGTGACTAGTTGGATATTTGATGCCACGGCCGCAAGGCACTGTATAAAATGACCCCCGGCTGTGGCATTATCTGTCCAGCTAGTGGAGCCCGGTGCTGGTTTCAAAAATACGGGGGACCCCTATGCTTTTTGTCCCCCGTATTTTTGGAACCAGGACCAGGCGCAGAGCCCGGTGCTGGATGCTTAAATATGGGGGAACCCTTGTCAATTTTTTCCCCATATTTTTGCAACCAGGGCCGGCTCAAAGAGCCCGAGGCTGGTTTGGTTTAGGAGGGGGGACCCCACGCATTTTTTTTTTGAAAAATTATAACATTTCCCACCCCTTCCCACTGAAAAACATGCACGGATCTCATGGATCCGTGCATGCCTATACAAACACGGGATAAAAAAGCAGGTCTGTTTTTTTTTAGCACTTTTTCACGATTTGTATTTCATCACGGCAGTGTTTGGCTATTGTCGGCAGTGTTTGTGTTTTGCACTTTTTAGTAAATTCACGATTTCTAGCAAATTGCAGGCGTATTTGACCGATGGTGTATTGATTCGTGATTTTTTCCTAGGACTTCCAAAATATTACGAATGCCCTCATCACTGCCGTGATTTTTGCTTAGTAAATTACAGAGATGACACTTTGAAGAAAAAACGGCATCTCGGTCAAAATCGGGACCTTAGTAAATATACCCCTATGTGTTTAATAATGTGGCTTGTGTTTTCTGTCTAGGAGATCTATATTGACTATATGTCCTACTACTCCTACAATCTCTGGCAAAATGCCCTTCCTTCCTACAAGTGTAACATATTATTGACCATTAGGGATCTGGGGTTTGGACTGATAGGTCTTTCCTGTATGTGCCAGTATACTTACCGTCCTCAACCTCTCCACCTGTTGTTCTCTGCGCTTAGCACTATTCTTGTGATGTTCAATAGCACACTATCTAAGATTAGCTACTGTGACCCCTTTCCAATTTTGCAAAGAAGTCGCACCCTGACACTCAATGCCTTATTGAGCCCGTCCATTTGCATGGAGACAGCCATCTCCCATTTGCCGAATTAGTGTTTACCAGTGATCTTATCCAGATGGAGAGTTTTCTATTTCTGCAAGAGACAAAAACAAAAAAAGTTTAACAAGCTTCTAGGTCCAGCGAAGTATTCATTCAATCCTTCTTATCCCGTATTAAGGGTCTGTACATGGTCCAACAAACATTTCCGAGCTCATCTTGACTAGGGGCATTACTAGGAATGAATACTTCTTATATGGTAACTGAAAGAAATACCCTGGGGTTACCTTGTCTCTGTCCGCTTTCCTACTGGCAAATACTAATGTGCGGACAGGTTTTTCTCCATTTCTGATGTTACTTTCTTGATTGTTTTTGTTCTATTTTTGGGTTTTACTATATATGTACACGAATGATGCCATACTTACCTGTTCCACTGGTCTCAGCCACTTCCCCCACAGGCTACTGCTCTTCTTTTACCGGTTGGATACTCCTCTGGGTGCATGATAAATGGCTGAAAACAATCAGGTCACTTTCTCCTCCTAAATAAAACTTCAACATTCATTAGTACATATATAGGTTACAGTCATATTTTTCATATTTTTATTATTTTCTATAGTTTGTATGCTGGCCGTAACTGTTTCCACATCTACATAAGGCGGTGTACTTGCATTCTCTCTTTTTTTTCTTCCTACTTGTTTATTGTTGCTACAAGTTCAAACAGTTCTTATATTTTCATTTTTGTCTTATATGACTTTGGTTAGACATACCACCTGCAATACCTTAGGATCAAACTCACCAACCCCTCTTGCTGCCACAGGTTTAAGCAATTTGTATGTCTGACCCTTTGTTTTCGGGATTTTATCAGACATATTCTTATCCTTAAGTTCTGCAGTACCTCTGGTTCAAAGCTGCCCACCCTTAGGGAATGGTACCCTATCTTTGTCAGTCATACATAACCATTCATTGCAAAAAGCCTCCGTGTGTGAACCATACTTTTCACACATAATAAACCTTGCTGACCCTCTCGGTCGCAATTATGACCTTCTCGGTCCCGAGTCTGACCTTCTCGGTCCCAACTCTTCTTCAGCCTGAACCCTAGCTACCAAATGCCCACTGCTTGTGCAATTGGATCCCATCGCGGACTTTTTGCCAATAAACGCAATCCCCAATGCACACCGCAAATAGACGGTGAAAGACACCTAGCGCTTTCACTCGCTCCTTCTCCGCTGAGTACCACGACTCACTCCAAAGTGAACACCGCGTACCCAGTGAGGCCCTATTGGTTTCTATTTACTGGAAGTGTTAGGAGTGACTTACCTTTTCCAGTAAATATCTGCCGCTGGAGATTTACCTGAGAGAGACCAGCGAAAACTCCCTATACACTTTTTATACACAAATCACGCTTGCGTATGCTGTATACAGCGTTAATGATACCGCAATTTTACGCAAAAGCTCGTAAAAGGGGTATCAAGTTGCGATATCTATCGCACCCACAAACGCGCAGTCCAATCGTATAGGTACTTGTTAACTATCTGCTGTACAACCATGGGTCAATGTACAAACTGTGACCCTCAGCTCGGAGCGTAACAAAAAACTTTTTTACTTCAATACTACACAATGCACAATTCCCTATTATGCTCCTCTGCAAATCTCACGATTTGCATATTTCAATCTATATTAACATGAGTCAGCCGCCTCACGCCACCAAGCCTCCACTTACTTGATGTACCACACTACGGGATCCCGAATTCCTTAGGGTTCAATATCCACTCACTCCTACGTTCGCTCACTCAAATACACTTTGTTTTTTGTTTTTTCTGTACAGAAAATTTCAATTCATTCAGATAGTCAGCTTTACCCCAGAGGCAATACAGTTTAAACAAAAGTTTTATACTAATCTGCTTTAGAAACTGGGTAGTTTTGTGCTATTGTATTAAATGTCTACTATCCCACCTTTGAACGAAATGACACTATTGTATAATTTGTACTTAGCGCCCGCATTCTTACGCACTTTGCGTATACACGCGACCGTGCGTGTCTCTTACGCTGCGTGCGCAGTCCTGTACTTTGTCCGAGACACGTGTACAAAACCCTGCGTCCGCAATAAAACAAATCACCCAGCTCTATAAATGTGAACAATACTAATTACTATTGCCCACTAGACACAACTTGTTCTGTATAAACTTTTATGCAGACCTGCGTTTGTGTCTTTACACTTACTTCCTTAAAATACTGTTATTTCAAATTTACCTATATAGCAACAAATGTATCCTATTTCACACAGATCTATAATGACTCTAGCAATAATCAATAATTTAAATGATATGATTCAGATTGGATAGCTATCTTGCAGAACATACGCTGATATAAATGTACACATAATTATAATAATATTATATATATGTACCATTCACTGGTCTCCTATGAGACACCTTACCTCTTATTTGCATATCAAAGCTATTTGCTTTTCCCTGCTAAAAAAAAGCAGTTACACAGGTTAATTTGCATTTCAATGGCTATCTTATAGCAAGCAGATTCTACAAGCCTTGGAAGGAAAAAGAGAAAATAAAACCCAAAACCCTTTCTTTCCTTTTTCTATATGTGCAACTTCTTACCCCAAACCAAGCATTTATCTCACCATTTATTCTCACTAGGCCCAATTGAAACTATTTGTAATTGACTATGGCATGGGTTAAATAAATGCATTGGTAGCTCATAAATGGTGTTTGATGTGACCAAGGAAAGCTGATTGTTCTGAGCAGAGTAAAAAATCAGCTATTTAGAAAAGGACCTTCCTAAAATGGCCACTGCTCCTCCCCCTTCCACATCCATGAGGTTTACACAAAATGGTGGACAGACCATGTGGTTAGTCCAAAATGGAGGACAGACCATGCGGCTTCCTTTGTCACAAAGAAATCACACATTATACAAGCACCAGAAGTTATTTTAGGCTTGAGTTAAAAAAAAAACTATATCAAGGCTATGCAGCAACTTTTAAACGTACTTTTAAACCTACTTAACAGATAAACAATCCAATCTGAATCAAACACAATATGACTTATTTGAACTTTGTTTTGCAACAATAAAATTACATTTTACATCTTAAATATTATGAGAAACGCATTGTCCCTTGAAATTTCATATCATTGGCTTACTGATATCACAACAATACACGTGGATGTTATTTTCATCAGCGTCGCAATGCGTTAATCGGAGCCAGTCGATTACAGCAGCGTTTGTAATGTACAGTGCATCATTAAGACCCTGATATCCCGGATGAGCCCCCATCTGTGAATGCCAAATTGCTTTCTCACAAATATTTTAAATGCCCGCTCTAATATATATTGCAGACGCCAGGCACATCTTATTACCATATACGATAAAAGTGTGCTGTACATCACAAAACACTGCATCCCATAAGAGAAAACGATACACCCACACATTATCTGAGTTCCAAAGCTCATTGATGTATATATTTGTTATTAAAAGGATATGGATTCAATATATTACAATGTACAGTATACCTATAGTTACAACTCATACAGTAAGCAGTTAAAACATACAGTTACATACAGTTACATACAGTTACAGTTATAGGCCAGCGATACAATTACCATATCTTTCTCATATAAATTTGTCCCTCCATATGACTCTCTCTCTCTCTCTGTAAAATCATGCAAGAACTCCATCATCGTCTGGGACCAATCAGCAACTGACCTACTGTGTGGTCAGCAATGTGTTATCTAGTTTCTGGGGGAGGGGACTTAATTAGATTCCTAAAAGTAGAGGGGGTGTTTGTCTTTATGTTAATCCATTGTTAAAATAGTATTTAAAGGAAGTTATTTACAAGTGGACTGCAGACGACGTGGAGTCATTATGGGTTGAGATTTTGAGTGGGGGTAAAGATACAAAAAAGCTTTTAATAGGGACATGCTACAAACCGCCAGATATTAGTGTGTCTGATGAATTACAACTCTTGCAGAAAATCCAAAAAGTTGCAGGAATGGGGAAGGTCATTATCATTGGGGACTTTTATTAGCCAGACATAAATTGGAACACCGAAACAGTAAATACAGCTAGGGGTAACAGGTTCTTAAACATACTAAAAGATCATTACTTGTCCCAGGTAGTTGAAGAACCTAGACTAGATTTAGGACTATACTAGTACTAACTAATAATGTGGAGATGATATCAAATACTAAAGTAGAGGAGACCTTGGGAAATAGCAATCATAATATGATCACACTCGATATCAGCTTTCAAAAACAACACTTTAAGGGTCTAACTAAGACTTTTAACTTTAGAAAAGCTAATTTCAACATGCTGAAACAAGCAATGAAGGACATCAATTGGGAAATTGTATTTCATGGTAAAAATACAGCTGAAATGTGGGATGTTTTTACAACTTTGCTCAATAAGTATGCTCATTTGTTCATTCTCAAGGTCAGCAAAAACAGGAGTAGTAAATTCAAACCGATGTGGCTTAATAAGAAGGTCAAGGAACTAATGGATAAAAAGAGGTGTGCTTTCAAAGCATTTAAGTCTGACAGGAAGGTGGAATCATTCCAGTACTACAAGGAATGTAACAAAAAATGCAAAAAAGAAATCAGAGCAGCTAAAATAGAAAACGAAAAACAAATCACAAAGGAGAGTAAAACAAACCCCAAAAAGTTATTTAAGTATATAAACGGTAAAAGGTTAAAAAAGCAGAATATTGGACTATTAAAGTGTGAGTTGGATGTCTTGATTAAGGATGATAGTGATAAAGCAGATTTATTGAACAAATTCTTTTCATCATTTTTCTCAAGAGAGGACTGGCTGTCGGGAGTAGTGCACAACATATGCTGTGATAACGACCCATTGCTAAGTACTTGGTTAAACAAGGAAGTAGTCCGGGAGAGACAAAGTAAAATTAAGATAAATAAATCACCTGGGCCAGATGGACTTTACCACAGGGTTATTATGGAACTTAACGCAGCGCTATCGAGGCCCCTATACTTGATTTTCAGTGAGTCAATTACACTAGGAATGATACCGAAGGTAACTATAGACCGGTAAGTTTGACATCTATAGTGGGGAAAATACTGGAAGGTATAATAAGGGATAGCATTCTTGAGTTCTTGGATTCTTCCAAGGGTATTAATAGGAATCAGCATGGTTTTGTGAGGGAGAGGTCATGTCAAACTAACCTAATTAGCTACTACGAGGAAGTGAGCGACAATATTTATTAGGGTAAAGCAGTGGATGTGGTCTTTTAAGACTTTGCTAAGGCCTTTGACAAAGTCCCACATAAGAGACTTATTTTCAAGTTAAGTGAGCTTGGGGTAGGAAACACAATTTGTACTTGGGTGAGTAATTGGCTGTATAACAGGGAACAGCGACTGTGGCCTTAGTGCTTAGTGGAATACCGTACTCAGGCCACTGCTGTTTAACATATTCATTAATGACCTTGGAGTGGGCATGGAAAGCTCAGTGTCAATTTTCGCAGATGATACTAAACTGTGTAACGTAATTAATTCAGACAAGGATGTTGAGTCTCTATGGAATGACTTTACTAGACTGGAGGTCTGAGCAGACAAATAGAAAATAAGGTTGAATACAGATAAATGTAAAGTTATGCACTTTGGAACTAAGAACAATCAGCAGCCTATAAATGAAATGGGGAAAATGTAGGGATAATGGTAGTTGAAAAAGATTTGTGAGTGCTCATCAATAATAGACTTAGTAGTAGTACGCAATGTCAAAATGCAGCAACAAAAGCAAATAAGGTGTTAGCATGCAATAAACAGGGAATGGAGACAAGGAATGAGAGTGTAATCCTGACACTCTATATATCATTGGTACGGCCACACCTAGAATATTGTGTACAGTTCTGGGCACCTCACTACAAATAAGATATCTTGGAACTTGAAAGGGTTCAGAGGAGAGCCACCAAACTGGTTAAGGGGTTAGAGGCACTGAATTATGAGGAAAGACTTACAAGGTTAGATATGTTTACACTGAAAAAAGTGTGCTCATTCCAAATGTAAAGGCTAGAGGCTAGCCCTGGCCAGGAATATGCTAAGTGCCTCTGGTTACTACAGGTTGAGCTTGTGTGAGATAGTGCACCTGCTACCTTTTCCCTCTGTACACTTTACTAAGTCTCAATCAGAGTAGCACCTCACTACCTAATTAAGGTGTGCAAATTAGGGCCCTTTTCCCTCTGTAACTGATGTATTCATACATTTTTGAAGGTAGGAGACACCTTCACCCTAATTTAGCACCCTGCCCCACCCACCCCTCTGATTTTAAATAGTCCAACACTCTAGCCTTTACATTTGGAATGAGCACACTGAGGTAAGACTCCTACATTTTGTTTAATATGGCAGTCCATAATGGGGGGAATTCTCCGGGGTGTGGGGCTCCCTGTGCCTGCCATGTCTGGGTGTCCCTGGGGCATCTCAATTTAACACTATTTCATCACTCCATGGCACTTATAGTTTGTTTTATATATATGTAACACCTTCACATAATTTTCTTTTACTCCTCACATTATTCACACATGCAGCAGCAGCAGCTGCTCCTACGTCTTTAACCCTATATTTTTATCACTCCTGCGATGCCCTGGGGTTGTCTGGCTGAGTGGCTGGGTGGCTCTGGGGTGTCCTGCCCCCCGGACCTGAACCCCTATAGTTAGTGTTAGGGACTTACCCAATGATGTTAGGGACTTACCCAATGAGAGGCTACCTTGATGCGGTGGGTAAGCTCATAGCCCTGGCCAGGAATATGCTAAGTGCCTCTGGTTACTACAGGTTGAGCTAGTGTGAGATAGTGCACCTGCTACCTTTTCCCTCTGTACACTTTACTAAGTCTCAAGCAGAGTAGCACCTCACTACCTAATTAAGGTGTGCAAATTAGGGCCCTTTTCCCTTATATTCTGTATGGAAAATGCTATTCTAAATCTGTAGGTCAAATTGTGATTCTTTAATTAGCAAGCCAAGTGAATAAATGACAGTAAGCCACAAGACATTTGGGTATAGTAGTAAAATATGTGTGTGTGCTATACACTGCAGGGGGCTGTGTGTGGGCTGGGAAAATCTCACCTTCTCTGCATTGGATACAACCTGTGTGGCTGCATAAGAGACTACAACAGGGCCAACTCTTTTGAAGTCAAAAGGGAAGTACAGATAATGGGTTCTGACAATGGTGGTCATTCCGAGTTGTTCGCTAGCTGCAATCGTTCGCTGTGCAGCGATGAGGCAAAAAAAACATCACTTCTGCGCATGCGTATGCGCCGCAATGCGAATGCGCAATGTATTTCACAACGGCCGATGCAGTTTTACACAAGGTCTAGCGAAGCTTTTCAGTCGCACTGCTGGCCGCAGAGTGATTGACAGGAAAGGGGCGTTTCTGGGTGTCAACTGACCATTTTCAGGGAGTGTTCGTAAAAACGCAGGCATGCCAGGAAAAACACAGGCGTGGCTGGGTGAACGCAGGGCGTGTTCGTGACGTCAAAACAGGAATTGAACAGTCTGAAGTCATCGCAAGCGCTGAGTAGGTCTGAAGTTATTCTGAAGCGGCACATTTTTTTTTTGAAAGCCGCTCTGCGATCCTTTCATTCGCACTTCTGCTAAGCTAAAATACACTCCCAGAGGCTGGCGGCTTAGCGGTTGCACAACTGCTAAAAACTGCTAGCGAGCGATCAACTCGGAATGACCACCAATGTTTCACTCTTCAGAAAGGACAGTTACATCTGTAGATCAATGGCTTCTAAAATGTGTCCTACCATATGTCTATCTAGTCATATATCTATGGTCAGAAGCTACAGTATATGGACACTTCTGACACAAATGTTGTTAATTCTCCGTAGGCCCTGATGTTTGCCATAGAAACCCCTTGTTACAAGAACAAAGGAACTCTTTACACACACAGGACGCAATGAAAATGTGTTAATGAAGTGGTTATAAAAAAGGGTAACGATCAAGGAGCAGGACTAGAGAGATAAATATGTCTGTTTAGCTGAATCTAGTGTGCATTGTTTGGAGGACAGCTGCATGTTGAGAATGCCCCTTACCTCTTGTCTCTATGAAACCTTCGGTAACAGAAACCTAAGGTCTTTGTAGTAAGTTCTGCATTACTTTATTCCTTTTATTTTAATTTCTGAAACTATTGCAGTCATAACCTGTATGTTACTCTTATTAACTATTTAGTTAATTAAGCTTTGGAAACATATTTGGATGAAATACATTTAATCTAGCGTATTTTCTGTGAATCTATTAAACTTGCACCTGTGAGGCGCACGCTACTCTTATCATTGAAATATTAATAACTGTGTATGTAGTTAGAAGTGCTACCTAGTGTCATAACATTGAATATTCCCCTTGCTGGTGGCAGTTACAGTGTCTGATTACCTGCACAAGCTGAAGTAACCATAAGTCACTAGTGGCAATTTTCAGATTGATGTATCAGGAGATTGGTTAGCCAGTTATGATATATAGTAAAACTCCTTTCAAACATAAACCCCGACTTTAACCCGGCTCATACTGGACACTGAACACAGGTTAAAGCTGGGATTTCAGTAGTTACCCCCTTTCAAACCTGGGTGATGGACCCAGGTTATTCCTGGGTTATCGCCATTCACACTGGTCCCAGGTCTTTCACTGACCCGGGTTTTCCATCTCACAGTGGACGCTTGAAGATGATGTAATCTCAAACGCTACTGCACCAACCAATCAACTCCTTTTAGACACGACCCAGGTCACTGTGATCCAGGTCATGTCTTTCAGACCGCAGGTGACATGGGTCAGTCCCGAGAATAACCCTAGTACTAAGCATGGACACCGGACACCCAACCCATGTTGGATCTGTTAATGCATATTGTAGCCAAGACCCGGGTCGAGCCACAATTACTGGCAAAATAGAAAGGGTAAGTGTGAAAAGGGTATTAATGTTTTTCCTTTACTGTTGTATGAGGACTTAGGGATCTATTCCTGAAGCAGTGAAAAGTGTGGAGAAGTGAGCTAGTGGAGAAGTTGCCCATGGCAACCAATCAGCATTGAAGTAACGTTTATAATTTGCATACTATACAATTGTACGGAGCAGCTGATTGGTTGCCATGGGCTACTTCTCCACAGGCTCACTTCTCCACTCTTTTCACTGCTTCATCAATAGACCCCTTAGAATTTAGGACCAGTACAAGAAGACACACACTTTTTCAAAATAAGAAATTATTTTATAGTCTATCCCAAGCTCATATGATTCACATACTGCAATGGCTTGGCACTTTTCCTGGATGATAGACATTCTTCTTTGTTTTGATAGCTCAGACACTTCAGAAGGCTATCTATTCATAATCATGGCTGAGCAGTTTCAGTTAGCTTTCAGATGTGTGAATCAAGCTTTCACACAGTAAGCCAAATCTCTGAGTTTTTTACAGATGATCCCCTAGTTGTTATTTGACAGAGTGAACTGTACATTTTTCATTGGCTATCAAGGCATGTAGTGGCTACTCAGGAGATTATTCAGAACAGTATGCGTTTAAAAATCGACCATCGGGATTCCGGTGATTGCAATACCGATGCCGAAAACCCGACATGGGTGAAATGCCTTCGCCGGAATACCGGTGAAGTAGGTGATTCTCCCTCTATGGGTGTCCACGACACCCATGGAGGGATAATAGAGCCTGTGGCGAGTGAAATGAGCCAAAGCGCCCATAGCCTTGATGCGCTCGCCCCACTGCCGGCATTGTGGCAGACGGGATGCCACTGTCGGTATAGTGAAAGCTGGCACCTCGTACGCCGGGATCACATACGGATCCCTTCAAAAGAATATATTTAAACATATAAAAAATAAATGTGTGTGATTCTAAATTGCTCAGCCATACAATGCAGTGTACAGATGGAGCCTCCCTTATCGTTGTAGTTTCTCCACCTGAACGGAGTATTTGTTGCACCTTAGCTATAGCTCAGTTTGTTGAGGTGTTGCATGGAAAGGCACATTAGGGTGCGACAACATACACAGCATGCAATACACATCTTCACAACTGGGTGACAACTGTTCCACTAATCTAGTACTGTAGAACAAATAGTGACAGATGGATATACAGTACAGTAAACTAATCGTACTGTGACAGTGTACCCTTAGCAAGTCCTGGCAAATTGCCAGTGACAACTATAATGTTATACACACAGACCAACGGTCAGACGGAGAGAGCAGCTTATGCTGATTTAAATGATATGCAGCTAGGGTCGGACTGGACCACAGGGGTACAGGGGAAACCACCGGTGGGCCCCACTGCCTGGGAGCCCTCCTCCTCCTCTAGGGATCAGGTTCCAGACTGTGTTCTTGAATTATACATTATACATACTGTATGTTACATTATACTGCACAAGAATACGAGGTATTCTCTACAGTGCATTGCCAATATTTATCTGATACATTATCATGCACGCACTAGCACTATTTATATATTTATCAAGGGGCCCAGCCCATGCACTCTCTAATGGTTAGGCAAACCAAAGAAGCCACTCGCCACACCCCCTCTGGAGACTGACCACACCCCTAAGCATGGGCCTTTACCACGGCATTCCACGGTGGGCTCTTCATCACCAAGTCTGACATTGTATGCTGCATGGCTATAGTTACTGTGTAATTGTAACTGTATCTAATTATGTTACAGTGTAGGGCTGGAATCAGAGGCATAGCTAGGGTTTTCGGAGCCCAGGGCAAGATGGAAAATGGCACCCCCCCCCAAAAAAAAGAAAAAAAAAAAGAAAGAAGCATGTGCGCGCGCCGATGTCGCGTGCAGCAAAAAAGAACGGGCGTGGTCACACACCAGAAGGGGTGTGGCCACTGAAAATGGCCCACAGTGCCAGTTACATTGCCCCACAGTGCCAGATACAATGTCCCACAGTGCCGGATACATGCCCTACAGTGCCAGATACATGCCCCACAGTGCCAGATACAATGCCCCACAGTGCCGGATACATGCCCTACAGTGCCAGATACATGCCCCACAGTGCCAGATACATTGCCCCACAGTGCCAGATACATTGCCCCACTGTGCCAGTTACATGCCCCACAGTGCCAGTTACATGCCCCACAGTGCCAGATACATGCCCCACAGTGCCAGTTACATTGCCCAACTGTGCCAGATACATGCCCCACTGTGCCAGATACATGCCCCACTGTGCCAGTTACATGCCCCACTGTGCCAGATACATGCCCCACTGTGCCAGTTACATGCCCCACTGTGCCAGATACATGCCTCACTGTGCCAGTTACATGCCCCTGGCCCCTGTGCTTCCCCGGTAACTCACCGCTTGTGTTGATATGTGAGGGGAGGAGAGTGCAGCGCCTCTCCTTCCCCTCACCGCTCCAGGTCTCTGGCGGCTGTGTGGCGCCGGTTTGCTAGCCAATCAGAGCCCGCGGACCGGCAGCGAATCAGGAGCCGGTCTGCAAGCTCTGATTGGCTAACGCTGCCGGAGACCGGACACACGTAGCGCTGCTGGCAGCGGCGGTGAGGGGAGGGAGAGATGCTGCGCTCTCCTCCCCTCACATTTTGGCGTGACGGGGGCGAGTGGGGCATGATGCCCTGGCCGCCGCCGGCACCCCCCTCTCCTGGGCCTGCCAAGGCGCCCAGGGCACCTGCCCCACTCGCCCTACCCTAGTTACGCCTCTGACTGGAATACACTGTAGCATAACATTTTGTATGAAAATACAGTTGCTATTACACAGAATATAGGCATGCTGCATATAATTTTAAACAGCAGGAGCTGCTTGTGCGTCCTATTCGCAACGCTTCATTTTAGAAGCAAAAGTATGGGGGGGGGTAATTCCAAGTTGATCGCAGCAGGAATTTTGTTAGAAGTTGGGCAAAACCATGTGCACTGCAGGGGAGGCAGATATAACATGTGCAGAAAGAGTTAGATTTTGGTGGGTTATTTTATTTCTGTGCAGGGTAAATACTGGCTGCTTTATTTTTACACTGCAAATTAGATTGCAGATTGAACACACTACACCCAAATCTAACTCTCTCTGCACATGTTAAATCTGCCTCCCCTGCAGTGCACATGGTTTTGCCCAACTGCTAAAAAATTTCCTGCTGCGATCAACTTGGAATTACCTCCTATGTGCCTATATTCTGTGTGTAATAGCAACTGTATTTGCACACAAAATGTTATGCTACAATGTATTTCAGCTAAACACTGTAACACAGGGCCGGTGCTAGGGTGTTCAGCGCCCTCCTGCAACCTATCAATTTTGCGCCTATCTACAAATACAAATGTGACCGATCTCTTCCTCAGAGCTGTAACTAGACATTTTGTTAGTCACATTACACCGCATAGCAGTGTCCGTTAGTCACATTACACCTCATAGTAGTGTCCACTAGTCACATTACACAGCACAGTAGTGTCCGTTAGTCACATTACACCTCATAGTAGTGTCCGTTAGTCACATTACACTGCACAGTAATGTCCGTTAGTCACATTACACCGCACAGTAGTGTCCGCTAGTCACATTACACTGCATAGTAGTGTCCGTTAGTCACATTACACTGCATAGTAGTGTCCGTTAGTCACATTACACAGCACAGTAGTGTCCGTTAGTCACACTACACCGCACAGTAGTGTCCGTTAGTCACATTACACTGCACAGTAGTGTCCGTTAGTCACATTACACTGCACAGTAGTGTCCGTTAGTCACATTACACCGCACAGTAGTGTCCGTTAGTCACATTACACTGCACAGTAGTGTCCGTTAGTCACACTACACCGCACAGTAGTGTCCGTTAGTCACATTACACTGCACAGTAGTGTCCGTTAGTCACATTACACTGCACAGTAGTGTCCATTAGTCACACTACACCGCACAGTAGTGTCCGTTAGTAACATTACACAGCACAGTAGTGTCCGTTAGTCACATTACACCGCACAGTAGTGTCCGCTAGTCACATTACACAGCACAGTAGTGGCCGCTAGTCACATTACATCGCACAGTAGTGTCTGTTAGTCACATTACACTGCACAGTAGTCTCCGCTAGTCACATTACACCGCACAGTAGTGTCAGTTAATCACATTACACTGCACAGTAGTGTCCGTTAGTCACATTACACTGCACAGTAGTGTCGGCTAGTCACATTACACAGCACAGTAGTGTCTGCTAGTCACACTACACCGCACAGTAGTGTCCGCTAGTCACATTACACAGCACAGTAGTGTCCGCTGGTCACATTACACAGCACAGTAGTGTCCGCTAGTCACATTACACTGCGCAGTAGTGTCAGCTAGTCACATTACACTGCATAGTAGTGTCCGTTAGTCACATTACACTGCACAGTAGTGTCGGCTAGTCACATTACACAGCACAGTAGTGTCCGCTAGTCACATTAAACAGCACAGTAGTGTCCGCTAGTCACATTACGCAGCACAGTAGTGTCCGCTAGTCACATTACACCGCACCGTAGTGTCAGCTAGTCACATTACACTGCATAGTAGTGTCCGTTAGTCACATTACACTGCACAGTAGTGTCAGCTAGTCACATTACACAGCACAGTAGTGTCAGCTAGTCACATTACACTGCACAGTAGTGTCAGCTAGTCACATTACACTGCACAGTAGTGTCCGTTAGTCACATTACACTGCACAGTAGTGTCGGCTAGTCACATTACACAGCACAGTAGTGTCTGCTAGTCACACTACACCGCACAGTAGTGTCCGCTAGTCACATTACACAGCACAGTAGTGTCCGCTGGTCACATTACACAGCACAGTAGTGTCCGCTAGTCACATTACACTGCGCAGTAGTGTCAGCTAGTCACATTACACTGCATAGTAGTGTCCGTTAGTCACATTACACTGCACAGTAGTGTCGGCTAGTCACATTACACAGCACAGTAGTGTCCGCTAGTCACATTAAACAGCACAGTAGTGTCCGCTAGTCACATTACACAGCACAGTAGTGTCCGCTAGTCACATTACACCGCACCGTAGTGTCAGATAGTCACATTACACTGCATAGTAGTGTCCGTTAGTCACATTACACTGCACAGTAGTGTCAGCTAGTCACATTACACAGCACAGTAGTGTCAGCTAGTCACATTACACTGCACAGTAGTGTCAGCTAGTCACATTACACTGCACAGTAGTGTCCGTTAGTCACATTACACTGCACAGTAGTGTCGGCTAGTCACATTACACAGCACAGTAGTGTCCGCTAGTCACATTACACAGCACAGTAGTGTCCGTTAGTCACATTGCACAGCACAGTAGTGTTGGCTAATCACATTACACAGCACAGTAGTGTCCGTTAGTCACATTACACTGCACCGTAGTGTCCGCTAGTCACATTACACCGCACAGTAGTGTCAGTTAGTCACATTACACTGCACAGTAGTGTCCGTTAGTCACATTACACTGCACAGTAGTGTCGGCTAGTCACATTACACAGCTCGGTAGTGTCCGCTAGTCACATTACACAGCACAGTAGTGTCCGCTAGCCACATTACATCGCACAGTAGTGTCCGGCTGGGCAGCCTTGAGCATGTGCAGAGATGAACATAGATCCGGAAGCGTATGCAGCGATCTGCGTTCATCTCTGAATGCCCCCCTATTCCAGGTACAACCTTCATTCCCTCCACAGTGCGGCCCCGGTACCTGCAGGAGGTCCCGGCTCGGGCGCTGCTCCTCCTCTCCCTTCTTCTCCGGTTTCTCACAGGATCTGTTACTCCAGTGGCTCTGTAGGATGTTGTCAGTGACCCCGAGAGGGGGAGGGAGTGGGTACTAATTACTTGGGCCTGGGACTGATGGAGGGGCCCTGGTCCCCTGCACTCCCAACCCCCTCCCACCTTACTGGGCAGCAGCAGCTCTCATGTTGGCAGCACAGCACATACTGCACAGTGTGTTGTGCTGCAGAGAGGCTGCTGCTATTGTTATTGTTCCTGTATGGGTGCAGAGCCGGCCCTAACCAATATGATGCCCTAGGCAAGATTTTGGCTGGTGCCCCCTAGCACCACCGCTGGTTCCGCCTCTGACCTTGCACCTCTTTCCCAGCACCATCACCCCTCACCCATAGCAGTCCTTATTTTGGTGTTTGTACCCCCTATATTTTAAATACAGTAGGAACAGTTAGCACATTTGACGCACAGCCCATAAAGGGGTGTGTTTTTGCTGGCAAGGGTCATGGCCACACAATAGTAACCCCAATTCCAATTACACCACACAGTACTGCAACTTTATTCACATTTTATCATGCGATAGTGTCCATAATTCATATTACATCCCACAATAGTATCACTTTACCTTATAAACGTTACTCTTCACAGTAGAGCCCCTTATTCACATTACATCACACTGAATTGCTCCTTATTCACATTACAGAATACCCTATTGCTCTTTATTCACATTAGACGACACAGTAGTGCCCTTTCTATACACAATGCCACATAGTAGAGCACCTTATACACATAATGCCACACATTAGTAATGCATTTATACACATAATTCCACACAGTAATGCCCCTTACACATATGAGACACATTATTAATGTCCTTATAAACATAATGTGCCTTACACATTATGACAACCTTTATTAATGCCCTTTTACACATAATGTCCCTTACACATATGCCGCACATTATTAATGCCCTTATACACATAAAGACACACATAGTGCCCTCTACACATTTGCTGCACATTATTAGTGCTCCTATACACATAATGACACACATACAGTAGTACCCTGTTACACATATGCTGCACATTATTAATGCCCTTATACACATAATGACACACATAGTGCCCCTTACACATATGTTGCACATTATTAAAGCATTTTTACATGACACACATATTGCTCCTTACACATATTCCGAACACTACTGCACAACCAACCCACTCACATGCACACAGCACTCACACTGCCACTAACACTGTGACCTCTGCCTCTGCTTGGATACAGATGTGTCCTCATAAATCTTGCCTCAATGCTAATGTTGGGCACACCTTTTTTATGAAAATTCATCTTATTTGCATTGCTATGTGGCTAGGATGCACAAGCAGTTTCTGCTGATTAAAATGATATGCAGCATGCCTATATACTGTGTGAGACTGTGGCTGTATCTGCATGTGAAATGCTACACACAGAATATAGGCATGCCGCATATCATTTTAATCAGCAGAAGCTGCTGATGCCCCTAGGCATATCAAATGCCCTAGGCAATTGCCTAGTTTGCCTATGCCTATGGCCGGCTCTGTATGGGTGGGTGGGGGGATTATGATCACAGTGATCACACTCCCCCCTCGAATTGACCCTGGCTGAGGTGCTCAGGGAGTACACCTACCATGCTCTGTACAGCAAATACTTGTTTTGAAAACAATTTTTCCCTATAAAGGGGCGTGGCCACGGCACCCGCGATTAGTCTACGCCCCCAACCCGCTAGGCAACTCTGAATGTCAGTGGCAGCGGCGCTGTGTGTGGGCCGAGGCCGCATACTGTGTGCACGCTGTCTGGGAAGGAGGAGAAGGGGGGTGAGCCGCGCTGCTCGCTGCCAGGTGCCAGCGCCGCTACCTGTCATCCAGTGTGACAGGCGCAGCGGCAACTGGCAGCAGCAGGGATGCAGAGCAGGGAGAGGCTGAGCGTCTCTTCAGTTTGGCGCCTCCCTGCACTGCATCCCTTTGCTGAGCGGCTAGCGCCGGCTCTGCTGTAACATAAGATTCAGTCCCAATTACACACTGAATATAGCCATACCTCATATCATTTAAATCAGCATAAGCTGCTTGCGTGTGTACATTTATATGCCTAAATTACACAATTCCTTGGGAAAATAATGTAAAAATGACATGTACAGTATGTGGAGCATTTTTACCCATCAAAGTTTTTTGTTTGTTTTTTTCAAGTGTCAAAATGTATTGAAAAGTATTTATTTGTTTCAAATGTACTTGGGTTGGTATTCTTAGTTGGGGTGCTGATGACTTTAAAAATGATTGTGGAGCCCAGCAGTCATCTTTAAGGCATGTTAAGCATTGTGTGAGATCACTGCATATTATGACGCACAAGTCGCAGTGTGTAATAACATGAGACTGGCAATTGACAGCATAATATACTGTAAGAGCTTTATATCCAGCATAAAATTTATAACAAAATGGCAGAGTATCATTGAGTATTATGACACACATATTATAGGGCACATATCGTAGAGTGTAATACATTATTATAACTTTACATCACTTCTGACATTCTGAGAAACATGTCTTTTTAACATACAGTAAAGTAGTTCTTCCACTATAGGGGTGTATTCAACAACTGTCGGAAGCTGCCGTCTTGTTGGAAAGATGGCAGCTTCCTACAAAAATAGGTCGGAGGGGGTTCTGACCTATTCATTAAAGGCAGTTTTTTCAGCGGAATAGCCACCGATCCACGTGCTTCTGTCGGAAATCGGGCCAAATCCGACAGGTTTCGGCCCCCTTTCCGACAAACTCATTCTGACTTGAAAACAACTTGTTTTGAGGGGCAGGAGACGGGGGCGAGATGTAATAACCTGTCCCGCCGCATTAACTGCTTTACTCTGCGCTCCCCTGATATTGTCCACGGTAACCTGCTGTCTCCAGCTACCCAACCCCCTGGCGCTGCTATTTGCTCCCTGTTTACACAAGCACCACCGCAGCCACTCAGGTCTCAGCTTTATTAAAGCTCAGAACTGAGTAGCCGTGGCGGTGCATGTGTAAACTAGGAGCAAATAACAGCACCGGGGTGTGGGGGGGGTAATAAGGGGAGCTGGAGACAGCAGGTTACTGTGGACAATATCAGGAGAGCGCAGAGTAAAGCAGTTAACGGGGTGGGACAGGTTAGTATATCCCCCCCCCCCCGTGGTGCGGTGTGGCTGGGGGAGCTGGGATTGGCGGGGGGAGCTGGTGGCAGGGGGACATGTCTGCGGCAGTAGGGGGAGGCACTGCAGGGAGAGAGATGCCTGGCCGGGGGACAGCCAGGCACCTGTCTCCCTGCAGCGCCTCCCATCGCAGACATGTCCCCCTGCCGCCAGCTCCCCCCACCGGCTGCCGATCTCAGCTCCCCCCGCCGCCCACTGCCATCCAGCTTACCTTCACCGCCGGCCCACTCACCCCCCGCTGCCCCCCCCGCCATCTGCACCCTGCCATCTGCACCACGCACCGCTGCTGTCAGCACATCCACAGCCGCTGACAGCAGCGGCAGGACAGGACCCTGGGTATGGCCAAATCCAACAGTCGGATTGAATAGGGGTTGTCGGATCTATTCCGACAATTGCATGCCGGAATGGATCCGAATCTTATTGAATATACCCCATAGTGTATTTCAATGGAGATCTCACGCATACGCAATGGTGATTTTATAAAGCGACATCTGGTGGATGATCACTGATATTACACTCACCGGTAACGCCATACGCCACACCATACACCATGCTATGCGCCACCCTGCAACAGCGCGCTGCTTTGCGACCAGGCACACTGCAACTCTGTGATTGGGACAAACGCCATAGACAGTATAGATGAGCAAAGATTAGTGGTGGAACTTGCGGCACTGCAGGTGGTTTAGTGCACTGAGGCCTGCCGCAGTTAAGGGGCCCAATGCCTACAGCATTACAGGCAGACTGTAATGAGTCAGGCTGACTCATTATAGCACACTGGCAGCTGCTGCGTGACATGGGTCATGCTGTGTAATGGACATAGTAGAGGGAAGAGGCGGTCCTGTTGAAGGAGAGAGGGGCCCCTCCCTCATTTCCCTATTGGCTCCTCCCTTGGGTGGTTATCCTGCTGTTGCCGCTTCTAATCTACTGATATCCCAGGCACCCGCTGTATGGAAAAGAGGGAGGAGATGAGCCATCCTGCCTGCTGCTGCCTGAATGCACCTTAACTGGGAATCATGCTCTTGAGGACATGATGCTTCTGCAGAGCCATCCTGTTGTAAAGGTAAAGACAGGGACCTCCAGGGGATAGGGAGGGGTTTGTCTTCTGCATTGTGGCTTTGATTTCTTTGTCCTCCATCATATCCAGGCCCCTGGTAGCCCCCTCTGTTACTTCTGTCCTCACCACAACTCTTTTCCAGTCTGATGTCAAGTGTGAATAAGCGGCACCACTGTGTGGAGTAACATGATTGTGGACACCCCTGTGTGGAATATCATTATTCACGTTACAACACACAGTGGTACCCACACCATACATTGGTTTCCACAATAATGTGGAAACCAATGTATGGTGTGGGTACCACTGTGTGTTGTAACGTGAATTGTGGGCAACATTGTGTGATGTAATATGATTGTGGGCACCACTGAGTGATGTATTGTGAATTGTGGGCACTACTGTGTGATGTAATGTCATTGTGGGCACTACTGTGTGGTGTAATGTGAATTGTGGGTGCTACTGTGCATGCGCGCAATATTGTATATGCGCACCAGCTAGGGCCTGCCGAGGTCAGTGTATTATCAACTGGGCACCTCCATAAGGGCAGAGAGCATTTTAGTGCTTTAACTTGTTTGTGTTGGGGCCCAATGCATATTATTGCACCTCCACCCACCACACTCTAGTTTCTCCACTGGCGAGGCTCCATCTGTAATTTAATTCAGAGATTTCTATGGGGGGAAGGAACAGAGAAAAAAACTTACACATATCCCTAAATCTAGTTGTTGTCCATTACAAAGGTTGTAGTTATGGAAACTGTATTTCTGTGCAGGCAGAGGAAAACCTTCTTTGCATGGAGAATGATTTACGTATACAACAAATTCTGTTTTTTATTTCCTTATATACAGTATTACAACATAATTTCTTGTCCTTGGTCCATCAACCACTTACAAATGCGAAAAACACATTGTACAGCTGCTAAGACTTCTGTGCGTAACAATTTTTTCTCCTGCATGTTACTTGAACATGTTCAAATTCTGTTTAATGGAATGGAAAAAATGCTTTAGCTAGCCATACTTCCATTTCATTAAAGGCATCGCTGATGAGCCCTTTAGCAAATATTGTATGTAACTGCTACAAAAAAGAAACTCTCTTAATATTTATATCCATTTTAGTTTGACCAGTATATGTCCAGGTATAAATTGTATCACAGTGGCCATGGCTAATTTCACTGCCACTGGATATAGTAAATAAATAAATAAATATATATATATATATATATATATGATAAAAGAGTTATACCGGCACTCCAAACAACAATAGGTTACTTAGCTGCGGTGCCCTCCAGGTGAGACGATGACTAAAAAAGCTGGAAATATCGGCGGTACTCAAACAGACTGGTAAAAAGATGCAAAATAGTGTCCCTTTATTAGCCAATTAGCTAATAAAGGGACACTATTTTGCATCTTTTTACCAGTCTGCTTGAGTGCCGCCGATATTTCCAGCTTATATATATATATATGTATATTAGAGATGAGCGGGTTCGGTTCCCTGAGAACCAACCCCCCCCCCCCGAACTCCACGTGTTTTACACGGGTCCGGGGCAGGCTCGGTTGTTCCCGCCTGACTCGGAAAACCCGAACGAAGCAAAACGTCATCATCCCGCTGTCGGATTCTCGTGATATTCGGATTCCATATAAAGAGCTGCGCATCGCCGCCATATGCACTCGTGCATTGTAAAGAGAGCAGAGAGGACGTGGCTACATTCTCTCAGTGGCAAATCTCAATATCAGTGCTCAGTATCAGTGCTTATTGCTGCTCAGTAATACAAGTACATTGTCTCTCTTGTGCTGCATCTTGCTGCTCAGTGTCAGTTCTCAGTAGTATCATCATTAGTGCTCAGTATCACTGCTCATTGTCTTGTGCTGCATTGTGGTGCTCAGTAATACTACAGTACTAATACTAGTACAGTGTCTTGTGTTGCATCTTGCTGCTCAGTGTCGGTTCTCAGTAGTATCATCATCAGTGCTCAGTATCACTGCTTGTTGTCTTGTGCTGCATTGTGGTGCTCAGTATACTACAGTACATTACTAATACTAGTACAGTGTCTTGTGCTGCATCTTGCTGCTGTAGTGTGCTGTGTTAGTGTCCTGTCACTGTGCATAGGTCATCATCATTCCAGTCACAGTGGTGGTATCTGGTATCTATCTAGTGGTATCTAATTCCAGACATTACTGCCGTCTAATTCCAGATATATTACTGGCATATAATTCCACACAGTAAAAAATGGAGAACAAAAATTTGGAGGGTAAAATAGGGAAAGATCAATATCCACTTCCACCTAGTGCTGAAGCTGCTGCCACTAGTCATGGCAGAGACGATTAAATGCCATCAACGTCGTCTGCTAAGGCCGATGCCCAATGTCATAGTAGAGAGCATGTAAAATCCAAAAAGCAAAAGTTCAGTAAAATGACCCAAAAATCAAAATTAAAATCGTCTGAGGAGAAGCGTAAACTTGTCAATATGCCATTTACGACACGGAGTGGCAAGGAACGGCTGAGGCCCTGGCCTATGTTCATGGCTAGTGGTTCAGCTTCACATGAGGATGGAAGCACTCATCCTCCCGCTATAAAAATGAAAAGAATTGTGCGTTCTAAATCACAAATCCCCAAGGAGAGTCCAAATGTATAGGCGGGAGCGATGCCTGACCTTCCCAACACTGGATGGGAAGAGGTGGCTCCTTCCACCATTTGCACGCCCCTTGCAAGTGCTGGAAGGAGCACCCACAGTCCAGTTCCTGATAGTCAAATTGAAGATGTCACTGTTGAAGTACACCAGGATGAGGATATATGTGTTGCTGATGCTGAGGAGGAAATTGACGAGGAGGATTCTGATGGTGAGGTGGCTTGTTTAAGTCAGGCACCCGGGGAGACATCTGTTGTCCGTGGGATGAATAAGGCCATTGACATGCCTGGTCAAAATACAAAAAAAAAATCACCTTTTCGGTGTGGAATTATTTCAACAGAAATGCGGACAACAGGTGTCAAGCCGTGTGTTGCCTTTGTCAAGCTGTAATAAGTAGGGGTAAGGACGTTAACCACCTAGGAACATCCTCCCTTATTTGTCACCTGGAGCGCATTCATTAGAAGTAATTGACAAGTTCAAAAACTTTGGGTGACAGCGGAAATAGTCCACTGACAACTAAATCCCTTCTTCCTTTTGTAACCAAGCTCCTGCAAACCACACCACCAACTCTCTTAATGTCAATTTCCTCCTTAGACAGGAACGACAAAAGTCCTGCAGGCCATGTCACTGGCAAGTCTGACGAGTCCTCTCCTAACTGGGATTCCTCCGATGGATCCTTGAGTGTAACGCCTACTGCTGCTGTTGCTGCTGATGCTGCTGTTGTGGCTGCTGGGAGTTGATCGTCATCCCAGAGGGGAAGTCGGAAGACCACTTGTGCTACTTCCAGTAAGCAATTGACTGTCCAACAGTCCTTTGCGAGTAAGATGAAATATCACAGCAGTCATCCTGTTGCAAAGCAGATAACTCAGGCCTTGACAACTATGTTGGTGTTAGACGTGCGTCCGGTATCCACCGTTAGTTCACAGGGACTTAGAAAATTTCTTGGGGTAGTGTGTCCCTGGTACCAAATACCATCTAGGTTCCACTTCTCTAGGCAAGCGATACCGAGAATGTACACAGACGTCAGAAAAAGAGTCCTCAGTGTCCTAAAAAATGCAGTTGTACCCACCGTCCACTTAACCATGGACATGTGGAAAAGTGGAGCAGGGCAGACTAAGGACTGGACGACTGTGACAGCCCACTGGGTAGATGTTTTGCCTCCCGCAGCAACAACAGCGGCGGCACCAGTAGCAGCATCTCGCAAACGTCAACTCATTCCTAGGCAGGCTACGCTTTGTATCCCCGCTTTCCATAAGAGGCACACCGCTGACAAACTCTTACGGAAACTGAGGAACATCATCGCATATTGGCTTACCCCAATTGGACTCTCCTGGGGATTTGTGATATCGGACAATGCCACCAATATTGTGCATGTATTACATGTGGGCAAATTCCAGCACGTCCCATGTTTTGCACATACAATTAATTTGGTGGTGCAGAATTTTTTAAAAAATGACAGGGGCATGCAGGAGATGCTGTCGGTGGCCCAAAAAATTGTGGGCCACTTTCGGCATTCAGCCACCGCGTGCCGAAGACTGGAGCACCAGCAAACACTCATGAACATGCCCTGCCATCAGCTGAAGCAAGTGGTGGTAACGAGGTGGAATTCAACACTCTATATGCTTCATAGGACGGAAGAACAGCAAAAGGCCATTCAAGCCTATACATCTGCCTGTGATATAGGCAAAGGAAGGGGAATGCACCTGACTCAAGCGCAGTGGAGAATGCTTTCCATGTTGTGCAAGGTTCTCCAACCCTTTGAACTTGCCACACGTGAAGACAGTTCAGACACTGCCAGCCTAAGTCAGGTCATTCCCCTCATCAGGCTTTTGCAGAATCAGCTGGAGAGAATGAAGGAGGAGCAAAAACAGAGCGATTATGCTAGGCATGTGGGACTTGTGGATGGAGCCCTTCATTTGTTTAACCAGGATTCACGGATGGTCAATCTGTTGAAATCAGAGCACTACAATTTGGCCACCGTGCTCGATCCTAGGTTTAAAGCCTACATTGTATCTCTCTTTCCGGCAGACACAAGTCTGCAGATGTTCAAAGACCTGCTGGTGAGACAATTGTCAAGTCAAGCGGAACGTGACCCACCAACAGCTCCTCCTTCATTTTCTACCGCCACTGGAGCTGCCAGGAAAAGGATAAAATTTCCAAAACCACCCGCTGGCGGTGATGCAGGGCAGTCAGGAGCAAGTGCTGACATCTGGTCCGGACTGAAGGACCTGCCAATGATTACTGACATGTCGTCTACTGTCACTGCATATGATTCTGTCACCATTGAAAGAATGGTGGAGGATTATATGAGTGACAGCATCCAAGTAGACAGTTCGTACGTATAGTGGCAGTACAAAGAGGCAATTTGGAGGCCCTTGCTCAAACTGGCTTTATTTTACTAAGTTGCCCCCCCTCCAGTTTATACTCCGAAAGAGTGTTTAGTGCAGCCAGTAACCTTGTCAGTGATCGGCGTAGGAGGTGACTTCCACAAAATGTGGAGAAGATGATGTTCATCAAAATTAATTATAATCAATTCCTCCGTGGAGACATTTACCAGCAATTGCCTCCAGAAAGTACACAGGGACCTGTGATGGTGGATTCCAGTGGGGACGAATTAATAATCTGTGAGAAGGGGGATGTACACAGTGAAAGGGGTGAGGAATCGGACGATGAGGAGGAGGTGGACATCTTGCCTCTTTAGAGCCAGTTTGTGCAAGGAGAGATTGATTGCTTCTTTTTTGGTGGGGGCCCAAACCAACCAGTCATTTCAGCCACAGTCGTGTGGCAGACCCTGTCGCTGAAATGATGGGTTTGTTAAAGTGTGCATGTCCTGTTTATACAACATAAGGGTGGGTGGGAGGGCCCAAGGACAATTCCATCTTGCACCTCTTTTTTTATTTATCTTTGCATCTTGTGCTGTTTGGGGACTATTTTTTGAAGTGCCATCCTGTCTGACACTGCAGTGCCACTCCTAGATGGGCCAGGTGTTTGTGCCGCCCACTTGGGTCACTTAGCTTAATCATCCAGCACCCTTGGTGCAAATGTTAGGACTAAAAATAATATTGTGAGGTGTGAGGTGTTCAGAATGGACTGGAAATGAGTGGAAATTATGGTTATTGAGGTTAATAATACTATAGGATCAAAATGACCCCCAAATTCTATGATTTAAGCTGTTTTTGAGTTTGTTTTTTTTAAAAACACCCAAATCCAAAACACATCCGAATCTGACAAAAATCTGAAAGGGTGGTTTTGCCAAAATGCGTCCGAATCCAAAACACGACCATGGAACCGAATCCAAACCCAAAACACAAAACACGAAAAATGCCCGCTGCACATCTTTTATATATATATATATATATATATATATATATATATACATAGGAGTGCGCACGGGGGGTGCCTGGTACGCACAGGCACCCCCTAATGTCCAGCACCACCTGCATGCCTGCAGCACAGTGATCGCATAGTGCTCATGCCTGTTCCTCCTCCCTCCCCCGCTGCGCCTACCGTGCCCACCTCGCCCGCCGCATAGTCAGGAGTCAGAACTGACTGTCTGGGACTGACCGGCAGCTGCACTGGGTGACAGTGGATGCGGTGCACTGAAGTAAAAAGCTTCACCCCGTGTCGCGATGTGACATCACGCTGCCCTCCCACACTCGCACTCTCTCTCCCTCTATTGTGTGCCACTGCCACCACAGTCGCACAGCATGGCATTCGACACCCAGAGGACAAATTCAGCTCAACTCAGACGGTTCATAGACTTAGACTGATTGATAAAGTAACTGCCACGCTCAGCTCAGTCAGTGTCTAAAGTAAGTAAACTACTGCTATGTTGCAGCTGAGCCTGTTCCTGTTTTTTTATATACACTGTAAATGAAGTTGCCCCCCCCCCTCAATAATTAAATAAATAAATAAATAAATCTGGAAATGTACTCAGGACAAAAAAAATTAAACAACAGAAAATAAGGGTTATAAAAATATATTACCTGACTCAAGCTCTTAGTTGTTTTCTGAGTGGGGTTTTAAGGGTATCTGGCACTGGGGCATACCATGTGGCGTAATGTGAATGTGGATCATACCATCTGGCATAATGTGAATGTGGCGCAATGTGTATTTGGCTCATATTGTGTGGCATAATGTGAATTTACGCTCATACCGTGTGGAGTAATGTGAATTTCCGCTCATGCTGTGTGGTGTAATGTGAATTTGGCTCATACTGTGTGGCGTAATGTGAATTTCAGCTCATACCATGTGGCGTAATGTGTATGTATGCTCATACCGTGTGGCATAATGTGAATTTACGCTCATACCGTGTGGCGTAATGTGAAATTATGCTCATACCGTGTGGTATAATATAAATTTCGGCTCATGCTGTGTGGCATAATGTGAATTTAAGCTCATAGCATGTGGCATAATGTGAATATACGCTATAACATGAGACGTAATATAAATTACCGCTCATGCTGTGTGGCATAATGTGAATTTCCGCTTATACCTTGTGGCGTAATATAAATTTTGGCTTATACTGTGTGGCCTAATGTGAATTTCAGCTCATACCGTGTGGTGTAATGTGAATAAGGGTAACTGGTGAGCATGGGGACATGTGTCCTGCGGACAAGGGTCTGATGGCATTGAAAGAGGCAGATGTGACTCTAATGGCACATGTGTAAATGTTAAACTTTACATGTGTTCTATTAAAACTCAAACGTTCGCCCGCCTAAATCTCCTGTACTTTTCAGAGTGGCCCACTCAAAATCAGTGTGTTGGTGCTGGGGAGTGCAAGGGGTAGGGTGTGTGTGTGTGTGTGTGTGGGCGGGGGATGTATATGCACCTATGCTCACCAATCTCTAGTTTCGCTACTAGGTCAGCGATAGGTTGAGAAAGTGTAAGCAGCGATAGGGTGCAGTGGCAGCTAGGACTAAGGGTTATGCCATTGCGGGCAGTCAGTACCAGCTGTTGGTCGCACTATTATGTTTTAATTTATTTCTGTGGGGTGTATTATATTTACTTTATTAGGAACTAGGGAGAAATTAGTTTAAGCCATGTGATTTTTCTGAGGGAATGCTCCCAGCTAAGCCCGGTGCTTTCCGCTCTGCAAAGGGATACAGAGAAGGTAGGCGCCAGGCTGGAGAGGCATCCTCCCTGCTCTGCATCCCTGTGCGTGTGTGTGTGTGTGTGTGTGTGTGTGTGTGTGTGTGTGTATATATATATATATATATATATATATATATATATGTGTGTGTGTGTTTGTGTATCTGTGTGTATGTGTGAATGTGTGAGCATAATGTGAATAAACAGAATTGCTACAGGGAGCATATTGTGCATAAACATAACTACTAAGGGGTGTCGTGCATAAGCATCACTGGTACAAGGTGCATCATGTGTATAAACACCACTGCTACAGGGTGCGTCATGTGTATAAACGTCACTGCTACAGGAAGTGTCATGTGCATAAGCATCACTGCTACGGGGGTGTCATGTGTATAAATGTCACTGCTACAGGGGACGTCATGTGCATAAGTGTCAGTGCTACAGGGGGCATCATGTGCATAAGCGTCACTGCTACAGGGGCCATAATGTGCATAAGCATCACTGCTACAGGGGGCGATATGTGGATAAGCATCACTGCTACAGGGGGCATCATTTGCATAAGCGTCACAGCTACAAGGGGCATCATATGTATAAGCGTCACTGCTACAGGGGGCATCATGTGTATAAGCCTCACTGCTACAGTGGGTGCTATATGTATAAGCGTCACTGCTACAGGGGGCATCATGTGCATAAGCGTCACTGCTATAGGGGGCATCATGTGTATAAGCATCACTGCTGCAGGGTGCATCATGTGTACAAGCATCACTGCTCCAGGAAGCGTCATGTGTATAAGCATCACTGCTACAGGGGTACAGGGGGCATCATGTGCATAAGCGTCACTGCTACAGGGGCCATAATGTGCATAAGCATCACTGCTACAGGGGGCGATATGTGGATAAGCATCACTGCTACAGGGGGCATCATTTGCATAAGCGTCACAGCTACAAGGGGCATCATATGTATAAGCGTCACTGCTACAGGGGGCATCATGTGTATAAGCCTCACTGCTACAGTGGGTGCTATATGTATAAGCGTCACTCGTCACGTGTATAAGCATCACTGCTACAGGGGGCATTATATGTATAAGCAGTGCCCATACTGGGAGCGTTTGAGTGGCACTACTACTGGGGGCGTTATGTATAAGCGGTGCCACTACTTGGTGCATTATGTGTATAAGCACTGCCACTACTGGGGACATTATGTGTATAAGTGGAGCCAATACAGGGGGTGTTATGTGTATAAGCAGCACCACTACTGGGGGCATTATGTATAAATAGCGCCACTACTAGGTGCTTTATGTTTATGAGCAGAGCTACTACTGGAAGTATAAGCTACTACTGTATAAGCGGCATTACTATTTGGGGCATAATGTGTATAAGTGGCATTACTACATGCGGTGTAATGTGAATAAGATTGTGCTACTGTGTGGCATACTTTGAATTGGGCATACTATTCTATGGCCACACCTTTTCCTTGTGAGACCACACCCCTTTTTCAGTTCTCACCAAAGACACGCTTGTAAAGTATGGGAGGGCGCAAAGTTATAGTTTACAAGGGGTTCGCCGAACACCCTAGCACTGGTCCTGCTCCCAGCCACAACCTGTATTCCTTGCCCGCTCACTATTTGTCAGAACTCTGCACAGCGGGAGCTGCAACCTCTTAGCCATAACTAGTATTCCTGGCCTGCTCTTCATTTGCCAGAATCCTGCACGACTGGAACAGCAACCTCTCAGCCATTTCCTGGATTCCTGGCCTTCTCTTGTGTTGGCCCTAATCTTGCACAGTTTGGAGCTGCAACTCTTCAGCCAAGCTCTGTGCTGCTAGTATATCGACCACTTCAGCCAACTCTCTGTACTGTGGAAACTTTGTCCCTCTTGCTCCGAATCCAGTATCCAGTGGTCTCCAGAATGATTGTATAAGCCCTTACTGTTCCAAGCATAAATTCAGATGGCCACCTAAGTACCGGTGAGCATCACTCGCTCTATGGGAACAGCGAGTGACTGTTAGTGGTAGCAGACCTCGCTAGTAGTGAGTCTAAGGGTCTTATGCGAATCAGTTCTGGTGTACTGTAACACTAAGTGGGTCATTCAGACACGAACGCAGCTGCACGTCTGTACGCATTTGGGTGGTCTGTGTACGGGTTGTACCGCTTTCGGGTGGGCCTTAAACATTGCGGCCGCATCCCAGATGGATGCAACTGCAATGTGATTGGGCAGCGATATGGCGTTGGGGGAGGCATGGTGGGCCAAACATGGGGGGTTTTGGGAGCATTTTTCAGGGTGACTGCATGATGTCATACACAGCCGCTCCGATTAAAAAATGGGGTCAACCTTAGTTCAATGTGTTCCACAATTTAATTGCGGATGCATCGTGAGGTGGCACTACACATGCTGAGCGGCCTTGCCCTGTGCTGGCCAGCCCCCAGCATGTGAGGATATGGACGCAGATCTTGCTGCATATGCAGCAATCTGCGTCCATCTCTGAATCAGGATTTAAGTACTAGAGTGCACAAAGCATTATATAACCCAGGCCTAAGATTAATAGGGTCTGAAATGAGACCTTATTATGGGAAGGAGGAATGGTGAGGGGAGGACAACCAAGATGTAGTGTACCAAAAAGGAGAGAAAAAATCTAAAATGATCAGGAAACTGAAAAATGGAGTGAGTACCCATAAAATGGTTGGAAAACAGAGGCTAGGATGCAGTCTGAAAAAATAGCTAATAGGAGTGCTGCCTTGACTCCCAAGTGGCCCAGTGGTAAAGCAAGCAAGCTGATGTTTGCAGCCTGGGGAGAAGTGGTTCACAGAGGTAATGGAAGGACATCCGCCTACAATGCAAAAAGCTCGGTTCCTGAACTATGCTATAATCCTATTGCTTGATAAACTATTGTAACACAGTCCTAATGCCTGAAAGCAGAACCAGCTCCTGGCTATGCCTTGGCCTATTAATTGGTATTTGAATGTATAATGTTGGCCACAGACCAACTGCCTGAGAAAGAATGGTGTTGCATGACAATGGGCCACTCCTGGTCTAGCCACATGTATCACCAATAGGGTAGAACCACAATAGGTATTTTGCTTCATTATGCTGTCTACTGCTTATTTGGCACTGCATCCTGAAGACTTCCAAGGATCTTCAATGTTGATAGTAGTGTCTTCTTTCTTGATCTTGACCTCTTATATCTTGAGCCTAGTGTCTTCTTACCGGGAGCTTTTGACTTGATGAACTCAGTTGTGATACTCACTGGATGTACCTCAGAAAGCAGATGTGAGATGAGGAAACTTTGGCTCAAATGCACGCAGCAAGCTCTCTGCAAAAGCTGTTGGTTGGACAGTAGTGAACCTCTATACAGTATCTGTTTCCAGTACTGTGGAATGGTGTGAACAATGTTGACAGACTCAGGGACAGAACTCCCAGAGGCAATAGAGTCAGTTGCTGCCAGGCTCCAGCCCTGAAGGGAACACCTCCATTGTCTTCATGCCCTTCCTGGTTCAGTAGAAGAGGTAAGTGCCGACTAGCATCAGCACGGCACTTCACATCTGTGAGCTAGACTCAGTGCTTATGGTCGCAGACGTCACTTGACATCCAACAGCGACCCTATCAGCTGGCTCTACTTTGACTGAGGAGCCGGCCTGGGGACTCCATGCGAAGAGGAGAGTCATGCACTGTCACTGGTTGTAGAGGAGGGAGTTGGGAGAGCAGCAGACGTAGAAGTGGGCACTGGCACTCCAAAATAAATTGTATGACCAGGAAAGGGGGGAGGGTGTTTTCCCTCACATAGGGGAAGGAGGGATGGCTTATACAGGGGAAGGGGAGCACAGCTCACCCAGAGGAAGGCGAGGACATGGCTCACATCAGGGGTTAAAGTGGGGGGGTTTGAGGTGGAACTAAGTTACACCACCTGTAATGGCCTTGTATAGTAATTCCAATAGAAAATTCCACCCTGACACCAATAGATGATGCAGATGGTGCTTGTGTCACTGATTAGCTGCAGCTACCTCCCCCTTCCTCAGGTCCTGGCAGCTCCATGGTCCTTCTTCACCTGTGGCTCATCCCTCCTGGTACTCATGCATGAGGTATCTGTCAGATGGAGTTCATTCCCTCCTCAGGTCCCAGCAGCTTCCTTTCCTGGCACTGCGTATGCCATGTCATGCCATCACTGCCGCTGAAGTGAAAAGCCACAAAGAAAAGCAGGCTCTTTGCATGCTGAAGACAAGGTGAGAGGCTGGAGGGACACAGGGCCTAATTCAAACCCGATTGCTGCTGTTCATTTTTGCACAGCGGGCGATCGGGTCTGAACTGCGCATACATGTGCACCGCAATGTGCAGGCGCATCGGTCTGCAGAGACGGAGAGCGACGGGCACCGACGGGATGGTGCAAGAAAAGTGATTGCATGGCCGATCGCAAGGTGACTGACAGGAAGAGGCCATTTGTGGGTGGCATCTGACCATTTTTAAGGAGTGTCCAGAGAAACGCAGATGGGACCAGGCGTTTGGAAGGCGGGTTTCTGACGTCAGCTCCGGCCCCGATCATGGCAGTGGCTGAGTAAGTCCTGGGCTGTGCAAAGACTGCACAAACTTTTGTTTGTGCAGCTCTCTGCACATGCGATCGCATCCCTTCACAGCGATTTCCCCCTCCCCCTTTAGGTGGTGCCTACCTGATCGCAAGGGATGCAAAAAACGCACCCTAGTGACCAGGTCTGAAATAGGCCCACAGAGAGGCAGGAGAAGCAGCTGGAGGGACACAGGCTGCTGGAGTGATATAGCAGTGATGTGTATCAGGGGCACTACTGTGGGCAGTATAAGGGGCACTTCTGTGTTCATTATGAGTAGAAGTGCCACTTCTATTGGCATTAAGTGGGGCACTACTCTACTATTGTAGGCTTTATGTGCATAATCGGCACTAATACTGCAGGCATTATGTATAAGGGGCACTGCTGCTGTGGGAATGGTGTATAAGGGGCACTACTGTGGCCATTGTGTATAATGGGCACTACTGTGTGGCATAGCGTGTATAAGCGGTACCATTATGCAGCATAATGTGAATAATGGGCACTACTGAGTACCGTAACTTGAACAAGAGGCATTACTGTGTGTTGTAATGTGAATAAGGGGCACTACATGCAGTTTAATGGGAATAAGATTGTGCTACTGTGTGACATAATTTGAATTGGGGGTACTATTGCGTGACCACGACCCTTCCATGTGAGACCACAGTACCTGTATAAAGTACTGTATGGGAGGTAGGGCAAATTTATAGTTTGCATGGGACACTGAAAACCATAGCACTGGCCCTGGCTCCGCCAAAAGGGGGGTGGGGGCCAGGGGTAGGTGGTGGGCAAAATATGAGTTCCACCACCTCTTTGGGACCACTTTAAGCTCTGGCTCACACAGGGGAAGGGGAGGACAAGGCTCACAGAGGGGAAATGGGCATGGTTCACGGAGGGGAAGGGGGACATGGCACAGGGGAAGGTGGGCATGGATTACACAGGGGAAGGGGTGATTTCATTCACACAGTTGAATAAGGTGCATGGCTCACACAGGGCTTTGGGAAAGGGGGACATTGCTTACACAAGGGGAAATGGTGACATCACACACATAGGATAATGGTAGCATGGCTCACAAAGGGACCAAGCTATCATGGGAAGGAATGGGACTAGAATCACACAGGGGGCAATGACACAGGGGCCCCTAGTTATAATATAATGGAGAGATACACCAAACAGCCACATGAGGGAAACCACATCCTGAGGCTTAGACACAGTGTGGTCATTGAGATTATAAGATTTGATTTTTCTCCTATCGGTGCTGATGTGTGTTATTTTCCCTATCTGTGCAATTGTGTTTGTTATTTGTCATGTGAAGTCAATGTGTTTTATTATTTTCACTGTGGTGGCCTATGTGCTTTATTATTTTCCTATAGTGTCCTATGTGGTATATTGTTTTTCTATTTTCCTGCAGGGGACTATGTGCTTTTTGTGATGGCCTACGTGCTTTATTATTTTTCTATCAGTGCCAATGTGTGTGTGTGTGTGTGTGTGTGTGTGTGTGTGTGTTTTTCTATCTGTGCCAAAGTGTGTGTGTGTGTGTGTGTGTGTGTGTGTGTGTGTGTGTGTGTGTGTGTGTGTGTGTTTTTACCTACAATGAGGTCAGTAATGTAGTGTAGGGTATAGAAGGGTTTGTAAAGTAGTGTAGGGTACAATGGGGTTAGTAATGTAGTGCAGGATATAGAGTGGTTTGTTATGTAGTGTAGGGTACAGTGGGGTCAGTAATGTAGTGTAGGATACAGAGGAGTCAGTCATTTAGTGTAGGGCATAAATTAGGGGTGTGTACTGGGCCATTTTTTGAGTTTTGTGTTTTGGTTTTGGATCTGAATCTCCTTCGTGTTTTGGATCTGAATTGGTTTTGCCAAAACCGCTAAAATCCCAGAATTTTGGCCTGTTTTTGTTCCTACAGTATTATTAATCTCAATAACAGTTATTTAAACTCATTTCCAGTCTATTCTGAATACCTCACAATATTGTTTTTATCCAGTTTGGGCCAAAAGGTTGCACCAAGGTAGCTGGATGGAGCAGTAACAGCCGTTGGATGTATATACTGGGATCACAAAATATTAATAAAAAGAATGTATTTAAAAAAAATTACGCATTAGGCAAGGCTCAAGATTTTAGTTCACAAAAAGATGATTAAGGCAAAGAATAAAAAATACAATATCTTAGATTTAATTTATTAAATTTAATTTAACTTTGATCAAAATTTTCTGTTCCTCAAAGATATATTTGATATGCAGAATGTGAGAGAGAAAAAGATGATTAAGGCAAAGAACAATAAAAAAAGACAATATTTTATATTTCATTTATTTAATTTATTTTTATTTAAATGTATTTTAATTGAATTTATTTAGTTTAATTTATTTTGGATTAAATTCTTCTGTTTTTCAAATACATATTTGATATGCAGAAGGTTCGCTATACAAGTGTGGAGAGTTTATTTATATTAATTTAATTAAAATTTTGTTAATTTATAATTATTATTATTATTAATAATAATATTAATGTGAATTAATCACAATGTGGTGATAAGAAGAATTATGAAACTAGGACAATAAGTATAGCATAAGAATATGAGTTACGAACACAGCACTCTGAAATACGGAGCACACCTGGATGTATACTTGGAGGATACAGCACAAAATATATTAAAAAAATAAATTTTATTTTGGGTGTACTGACAGAACACCCCTAGATGGATGGAGCAGCTGCAGTCCCTGGATGTATACTGGGATGACACAGCACAAAATATTAATTTAAATAAATATATATATTATTTTTATATCACACACTGGTTGCAGTGTCGCACAAATGAGTCAGAAATATATATAATAATTACACACTGTGGTTGACATCACCAACAGTGTCGCACAAATGAGTCAGAAATATGTAGAAGTATTTTTATATCACACACCGGCGGTTACAGTGTCGCACAAATGAGTCAGAAATACATATAATAATTACACACTGCGGTTGACTTCACCGACAGTGTTGCACAAATGAGTCAGAAATGTGTAGAAGTATTTTTTATATCACACACCAGCGCAGGGCCGTAACTACGTGTGTGCCAAGGGGGCTTGGCACACAGCGCAGTTGCCCTGGGGGCGCACGGCCAGCGGCATGTAATGAGTCAAATTGACTCATTACATGCCGCCTCTGAAGTCTCTGCGCCGTGCGCCGCAGCCGCGCTAGATAAGAGAGCAGCACCGGGCAGGAGGAGGGAGGGGGAGCAGGGAGCCGCAGCAGCGCTATTTGATTGGTAGTAAGCGCCGCTGCAGCATCCCCCTCTCCTTCCGTATTGGTTGCCTGGCGGTGCTGTGGATGCTGGGATGCATCCCAGCATCCACAGCAGCGCCAGGCAGCCAATACAGAAGGAGAGGGGGATGCTGCAGCGGCGCTTACTACCAATCAAATAGCGCTGCTGTGGCTCCCTGCTCCCCCTCCCTCCTCCTCCTTCTCACCTCGCTCACTGCCTGCACCGAGAGGAAGCTGCACGAGGAGCCTGTCAGCGGGGAGAAGGTAAGTATATCCCTCTCTCTTTCTCTTTCTCTCTCTTTCTCTCTCTCTCTCTCTCTCTCTCTCTCTGGAGGACACCGTCTGCCGCAATGTGTAAAAAGGGGTCCCATCTGCCGCAATCTGTAAAAAGGGGTCCCGTCTGCCGCAATGTGTAAAAAGTGGTCCTGTCTGCCGCAATGTGTAAAAAGGGGTCCCATCTGCCGCAATGTGTAAAAAGGGGTCCCGTCTGCCGCAATGTGTAAAAAGGGGTCCCGGCTGCCGCAATGTGTAAAAAGGGGTCCCGGCTGCCGCAATGTGTAAAAAGGGGGACTGGCTGCCGCAATGTGTAAAATGGGGCCCTGTCTGCCGCAATGTGTAAAAAGGGGGACTGGCTGCCGCAATGTGTAAAAAGGGGGACGCTGTCTGCTGTAATGTATAAAAGGGGCTCTACCTGGTGTAGTGGCGCTACTGTGCAGCGTAATTTGAATAATGGAGACTACTGTGCACCGTAGTATGAATTGCTATTATTTTGTGGCCACGCCCCTTCCCAGTGAAGCCACGCCCCCATATATGTTTTTTGCGCGCCTGTGGCGCGCACTGCGCCTATCTTGTACGGGGGGGGCGCCAATGTCGGTTCTTGCACACAGCGCTAAAATGCCTAGTTACGGCACTGCACCAGCGGTTAGAGTATTGCACAAATTAGACAGAAATATATATAATAATTACATTTTCATAAGTACTGTATTATTTCCTACTCATAAACATATTGTGCGATGCTGTTAGTGACGTCAACCGCAGTGGTTGATGTCACCAACAGCATCGCACAATATGTTTATGAGTAGGAAATAATACAGTACTTATGATAATAAAATAAAAATTGTAAAGTACACTGGGGTACAGCACCAACAAAAAATATATATTTTTTATAATTATAATTTTAGGCTTTTTATTTTTACCTTTTATTATTTTAATATTACACTGGGGCAGAGCCCCTGAATGGATGGACAGATCACCCCTTTCACATACGGGCATCGCAGGCAGAGGGAGAACCCCTTTTTCAGTTACAGCAGACAGACAGAGCACCCATTTCAGATACAGCAGACATAGAGGGCACCCCTTTTTCAGATACAGCAGACTGAGAGAGCATTCCTTTTTCAGATACAGCAGACAGAGAGAGCACCCCTTTTTCAGATACAGCAGACTGAGAGAGCACCACTTTTTCGGATACAGCAGACAGAGAGAGCACACCTTTCAGATACAGCAGACAGAGAGAGCACCCATTTCAGATACAGCAGACAGAGAGCACCCCTTTTTCAGATACAGCAGACAGAAAGAGCACTCCTCTCAGATAAAGCAGACAGAAAGAGAACCCCTTTTTCAGATACAGCAGACATAGAGAGCACCCCTTTTTCAGATACAGCAGACAGAGAGAGAGCACCCCTTTTTTCAGATATAGCAGGCAGAGAGAGCACCCCTTTTTCAGATACAGTAGACTGAGAGAGCACCCTTTTTTCAGATACAGCAGATAGAAAGAGCACCCCTTTCAGATACAGCAGACAGAGAGAGCACCCCTTTTTCAGATACAGCAGACAGTAGCGCACCCCTTTCAGATACAGCAGACAGACAGAGCACACCTTTCAGATACAGCAGACAGAGAGAGCACCCATTTCAGATACAGCAGACAGAGAGAGCACCCCTGTTTCAGATACAGCAGACAGAAAGAGCACTCCTTTCAGATAAAGTAGACAGAAAGAGAACCCCTTTTTCAGATACATCAGACATAGAGAGCACCCCTTTTTCTGATACAGCAGAGAGAGCACCCCTTTTTCAGATACAGCAGACTGAGAGAGCACCCCTTTTTCAGATACAGCAGACTGAGAGAGCACCCCTTTTTCGGATACAGCAGACAGAGAGAGCACACCTTTCAGATACAGCAGACAGAGAGAGCACCCATTTCAGATACAGCAGACAGAGAGCACCCCTTTTTCAGATACAGCAGACAGAAAGAGCACTCCTCTCAGATAAAGCAGACAGAAGGAGAACCCCTTTTTCAGATACAGCAGACATAGAGAGCACCCCTTTTTCAGATACAGCAGACAGAGAGAGAGCACCCCTTTTTTCAGATATAGCAGGCAGAGAGAGCACCCCTTTTTCAGATACAGCAGATAGAAAGAGCACCCCTTTCAGATACAGCAGACAGAGAGAGCACCCCTTTTTCAGATACAGCAGACAGTAGCGCACCCCTTTCAGATACAGCAGACAGACAGAGCATACCTTTCAGATACAGCAGACAGAGAGAGCACCCATTTCAGATACAGCAGACAGAGAGAGCACCCCTTTTTCAGATACATCAGACATAGAGAGCACCCCTTTTTCTGATACAGCAGACAGAGAGAGCACCCCTTTTTCAGATACAGCAGAGAGAGCAACCCTTTCAGATACAGCAGACAGGGCACCCCTTTCAGATTCAGGAGACAGATGGAGCACCCCTTTCATATACAGCAGACAGACAGAGCACCCCTTTCAGATACAGCAGACTGGGCACCCGCCCCCATGCCACACCACAGCACGCTAGACAGCACAGTACTGGAGATGGACAAATCCATCCAGTACACTCTCCACAGCTGGAGTAAAGATGGCGCCGATGCACCTGACTTACTGTATATAGAATCCAAAAACTTCAAGAATCCGACAGCAGGAAGATCCGAGTAAGGTGGGAAGTCCTGAGCCGGACTCGGATCCCACCTCAGATCGCAATGTTTGGTGGGTTCGGTTCCTGGGGAACCGAACCCGCTCATCCCTAGTATAAATGGGTCAATAGATTAGTTTGGGGTATAGAGGGGTCACTGATGCAGTGTCAGGTTTAGATGAACAGAGGAGTCAGTTAAAATGCTAATAATTTTTTGTAAGGGGGGGAGAACATTTATCTTGCCTCCGAGCAACTGGGATGAAGTTACGTCACTGGACAGGCAGGAACAGGAATGTGGACATGGTAATTACTTCATTTTACCACTGGTGGGCCAGCCTTACTCCTGTACTCCTCCACAGTGGCATGGCACAGCAAACAGAGGTGAGTGACACATAATTTTTTTTTTGAGTTTGTAAGGTTTTAGAAGTTGTAAGTGTGAAGTGAAGAAATTTGTATCCCTGCTGGCAGACATGACATGTTGTACTAGAAAAAATTAATTTAGAGGAGAATGAACTGGTAATTCAGGGCAATATAACCATTAATAGTAAGTATTTTTCTGGCATTGGCCCGCTTCATTTTCCCAAATAAATATCTATGTTCTGTGCCAACTTAGTAACGGGTGCAATTATTGAACAATTTAGAAATTGTTTTTGAAGAAGATCCCAGCTTGGAAGCAAACAGTATGCTCTAACACTGAAAGAAAGAAGCTTATGGATCCTTGCTGGCAGTTATGACATACTGTGCTTGACAAAAATACATTTAGATTGATTTTAGCAGAGAATAAACTGGTAATTTAAAGCCATGTAACCTTTTACAGCAAGCATTTTCCTGGCACTGGCCTGCCTCATTTTCCCAAACAAAATTTTAGTTTGACACCATCGGTGGGATATAATGGAAACTGATATCGCCAGAGATGCAGGATTCCAGGTGATCTTGGACATTTTTCAAAGGGGCAATGACTTACAATGCATGATTTTGCCTATTAAGTATTTGCCCCTTTAAAAAAAAGTCTGAGATCAGCCGGCATCCCTTACCTCCAGAGATCTCAGACTCCATTACAACCTGCCGCAAGCTCGTATTTCAGAAATATGTTAATGTCTTTCTATTATGGTAGCATTGCTATTATTAGTCTTTTACGTTTAGGGCACACAAAGTGTCTACAGCACTAAACAAAGTATGTTTGTACATAATAAAAGTGTAGCCTGACATATCATTACATATATAGTAACAACACACTGCAAGTCTGAGTAAGGAATATGGGATAAGTATAAGGCAGCTCACTTTATTTTGTAGGGCAAGTACTGCAAGGTCAGGGATAGGACAGCAGTTTGGCACTCAGTGAGCTTGTAGCCAAGCATACAGTATCAGAATGCTGAATGCGACTGGGAGACAAAGGATAAGAAGCACATTTGGCATGGATATTGATAAGGGAAGAATAAGAAAAAAAGAGGACCATGCCCATGGGAGCTTACATAATAAAGAAAGAGGTGATAAAGTGTAGGTTGAACTAGAAAGCAAAGCAGATCAACAGTAGAGAGGTACAGTAAGCAGAGATTTAGGAGGAGGGCTGGGAGGCTTTGACTACATCTTTAACACTAGCAAGATTGATATAAACTTTGGCTTGGTAAGTGAGTTCTGGATGAGTGGGACGAAGCAGAGGAAATCTTGGAGGTAAGTGTGGCAGGCAGTAACCAGGTTGTTGGTGAAGAGGTAATCAGTGGGGTCTGTGGACAGGAAGTAGCTTGATGTAGGAGTTGGTAAGTGCTCCATATGTTAGGGTGATAAGTTGGGGACATCACTCAATTTATGTGCATGAGCAGCTGCAGTAAAAGCCTCTAGGGTTGCATAGTCTACAGCACCTATAAGCACATTATGGCTGGTGAGTTAGCACAGTATGGGCTTCCTGCTGGAAGATCTTGCCTGCAAATCTCAATCCGGACTGGTAGTCCCAGCGGGAAGAGTTTCCTTCCCCTGAGAATGTCAGCCCTGTGTAAGATTAGCAGGCAAGGCTTGCAATCAGAAGTCATTATACAGTTAACTCCTCCACATGCAGGGCTGCTCTCCTGCTGTACCAGCCCTGAACTAGCATGCACTCAGGAGCAATTGTGATTGCGATCGAGCTTCTGCTGGGGGGAAGGTGGAGTCTAGTGTTTATCTTTTCACTGTTTGCAAGCTTTATACATCCTTGATTGTCTTCAAATTGGTGCCTGAGCTACTGATTCTCCAAAATGCTGCAGTAGCTGATGTACCCAAACAAGTCCTGGGTCTAAACTTACTAAGCTGCTGTACATTTAGAAACCATCAATTGACAGAGTTTTCTATGTAATTGAAAGCATTTACCTAGCAGCAGTTTTGGTATCTAAACCGAATCCACCATCGATTCCTGATGGTTTCTAAATGACAGTCTGCCATGGCATGTTCTATTTGGCAGGGTTTATTTGAAACCACTGCAGATTAGAAGCTATTCTATTCACATTAATTTATTGGTGCTTTTATAGAAACAACATTCAATTGACATAATACAAAAGACCACTGTTAAATACAGTAGAAGCTATTCTATTCAGATTCATTTACTTGTGCTACTCTGTTATAAAAAGCACCATTCAATTGACATCATAGAAACAGTAGAGATGAGCGCCTGAAATTTTTCGGGTTTTGTGTTTTGGTTTTGGGTTCGGTTCCGCGGCCGTGTTTTGGGTTCGAACGCGTTTTGGCAAAACCTCACCGAATTTTTTTTGTCGGATTCGGGTGTGTTTTGGATTCGGGTGTTTTTTTCAAAAAACACTAAAAAACAGCTTAAATCATAGAATTTGGGGGTCATTTTGATCCCAAAGTATTATTAACCTCAAAAACCATAATTTACACTCATTTTCAGTCTATTCTGAATACCTCACACCTCACAATATTATTTTTAGTCCTAAAATTTGCACCGAGGTCGCTGTGTGAGTAAGATAAGCGACCCTAGTGGCCGACACAAACACCGGGCCCATCTAGGAGTGGCACTGCAGTGTCACGCAGGATGTCCCTTCCAAAAAACCCTCCCCAAACAGCACATGACGCAAAGAAAAAAAGAGGCGCAATGAGGTAGCTGTGTGAGTAAGATTAGCGACCCTAGTGGCCGACACAAACACCGGGCCAATCTAGGAGTGGCACTGCAGTGTCACGCAGGATGGCCCTTCCAAAAAACCATCCCCAAACAGCACATGACGCAAAGAAAAAAAGAGGCGCAATGAGGTAGCTGTGTGAGTAAGATTAGCGACCCTAGTGGCCGACACAAACACCGGGCCCATCTAGGAGTGGCACTGCAGTGTCACGCAGGATGTCCCTTCCAAAAAACCCTCCCCAAACAGCACATGACGCAAAGAAAAAAAGAGGCGCAATGAGGTAGCTGTGTGAGTAAGATTAGCGACCCTAGTGGCCGACACAAACACCGGGCCCATCTAGGAGTGGCACTGCAGTGTCACGCAGGATGTCCCTTCCAAAAAACCCTCCCCAAACAGCACATGACGCAAAGAAAAAAAGAGGCGCAATGAGGTAGCTGACTGTGTGAGTAAGATTAGCGACCCTAGTGGCCGACACAAACACCGGGCCCATTTAGGAGTGGCACTGCAGTGTCACGCAGGATGTCCCTTCCAAAAAACCCTCCCCAATCAGCACATGATGCAAAGAAAAAGAAAAGAAAAAAGAGGTGCAAGATGGAATTGTCCTTGGGCCCTCCCACCCACCCTTATGTTGTATAAACAAAACAGGACATGCACACTTTAACCAACCCATCATTTCAGTGACAGGGTCTGCCACACGACTGTGACTGATATGACGGGTTGGTTTGGACCCCCCCAAAAAAGAAGCAATTAATCTCTCCTTGCACAAACTGGCTTTACAGAGGCAAGATGTCCACCTCATCATCACCCTCCGATATATCACCGTGTACATCCCCCTCCTCACAGATTATCAATTCGTCCCCACTGGAATCCACCATCTCAGCTCCCTGTGTACTTTGTGGAGGCAATTGCTGCTGGTCAATGTCTCCGCGGAGGAATTGATTATAATTCATTTTAATGAACATCATCTTCTCCACATTTTCTGGATGTAACCTCGTACGCCGATTGCTGACAAGGTGAGCGGCGGCACTAAACACTCTTTCGGAGTACACACTTGTGGGAGGGCAACTTAGGTAGAATAAAGCCAGTTTGTGCAAGGGCCTCCAAATTGCCTCTTTTTCCTGCCAGTATAAGTACGGACTGTGTGACGTGCCTACTTGGATGCGGTCACTCATATAATCCTCCACCATTCTATCAATGTTGAGAGAATCATATGCAGTGACAGTAGACGACATGTCCGTAATCGTTGTCAGGTCCTTCAGTCCGGACCAGATGTCAGCATCAGCAGTCGCTCCAGACTGCCCTGCATCACCGCCAGCGGGTGGGCTCGGAATTCTGAGCCTTTTCCTCGCACCCCCAGTTGCGGGAGAATGTGAAGGAGGAGATGTTGACAGGTCGCGTTCCGCTTGACTTGACAATTTTGTCACCAGCAGGTCTTTCAACCCCAGCAGACTTGTGTCTGCCGGAAAGAGAGATCCAAGGTAGGCTTTAAATCTAGGATCGAGCACGGTGGCCAAAATGTAGTGCTCTGATTTCAACAGATTGACCACCCGTGAATCCTTGTTAAGCGAATTAAGGGCTCCATCCACAAGTCCCACATGCCTAGCGGAATCGCTCCGTGTTAGCTCCTCCTTCAATGTCTCCAGCTTCTTCTGTAAAAGCCTGATGAGGGGAATGACCTGACTCAGGCTGGCAGTGTCTGAACTGACTTCACGTGTGGCAAGTTCAAAGGGCATCAGAACCTTGCACAACGTTGAAATCATTCTCCACTGCGCTTGAGACAGGTGCATTCCACCTACTATATCGTGCTCAATTGTATAGGCTTGAATGGCCTTTTGCTGCTCCTCCAACCTCTGAAGCATATAGAGGGTTGAATTCCACCTCGTTACCACTTCTTGCTTCAGATGATGGCAGGGCAGGTTCAGTAGTTTTTGGTGGTGCTCCAGTCTTCTGTACGTGGTGCCTGTACGCCGAAAGTGTCCCGCAATTCTTCTGGCCACCGACAGCATCTCTTGCACGCCCCTGTCGTTTTTTAAAAAATTCTGCACCACCAAATTCAAGGTATGTGCAAAACATGGGACGTGCTGGAATTTGCCCATATTTAATGCACACACAATATTGCTGGCGTTGTCCGATGCCACAAATCCACAGGAGAGTCCAATTGGGGTAAGCCATTCCGCGATGATCTTCCTCAGTTGCCGTAAGAGGTTTTCAGCTGTGTGCGTATTCTGGAAACCGGTGATACAAAGCGTAGCCTGCCTAGGAAAGAGTTGGCGTTTGCGAGATGCTGCTACTGGTGCCGCCGCTGCTGTTCTTGCGGCGGGAGTCCATACATCTACCCAGTGGGCTGTCACAGTCATATAGTCCTAACCCTGCCCTGCTCCACTTGTCCACATGTCCGTGGTTAAGTGGACATTGGGTACAGCTGCATTTTTTAGGACACTGGTGACTCTTTTTCTGAGGTCTGTGTACATTTTCGGTATCGCCTGCCTAGAGAAATGGAACCTAGATGGTATTTGGTACCGGGGACACAGTACCTCCAACAAGTCTCTAGTTGGCTCTGCAGTAATGATGGATACCGGAACCACGTTTCTCACCACCCAGGATGCCAAGGCCTCAGTTATCCGCTTTGCAGTAGGATGACTGCTGTGATATTTCATCTTCCTCGCAAAGGACTGTTGAACAGTCAATTGCTTACTGGAAGTAGTACAAGTGGGCTTACGACTTCCCCTCTGGGATGACCATCGACTCCCAGCGGCAACAACAGCAGCGCCAGCAGCAGTAGGCGTTACACGCAAGGATGCATCGGAGGAATCCCAGGCAGGAGAGGACTCGTCAGAATTGCCAGTGACATGGCCTGCAGGACTATTGGCATTCCTGGGGAAGGAGGAAATTGACACTGAGGGAGTTGGTGGGGTGGTTTGCGTGAGCTTGGTTACAAGAGGAAGGGATTTACTGGTCAGTGGACTGCTTCCGCTGTCACCCAAAGTTTTTGAACTTGTCACTGACTTATTATGAATGCGCTGCAGGTGACGTATAAGGGAGGATGTTCCGAGGTGGTTAACGTCCTTACCCCTACTTATTACAGCTTGACAAAGGGAACACACGGCTTGACACCTGTTGTCCGCATTTCTGGTGAAATACCTCCACACCGAAGAGCTGATTTTTTTGGTATTTTCACCTGGCATGTCAACGGCCATATTCCTCCCACGGACAACAGGTGTCTCCCCGGGTGCCTGACTTAAACAAACCACCTCACCATCAGAATCCTCCTGGTCAATTTCCTCCCCAGCGCCAGCAACACCCATATCCTCCTCATCCTGGTGTACTTCAACACTGACATCTTCAATCTGACTATCAGGAACTGGACTGCGGGTGCTCCTTCCAGCACTTGCAGGGGGCGTGCAAATGGTGGAAGGCGCATGCTCTTCACGTCCAGTGTTGGGAAGGTCAGGCATCGCAACCGACACAATTGGACTCTCCTTGTGGATTTGGGATTTCGAAGAATGCACAGTTCTTTGCTGTGCTGCTTTTGCCAGCTTGAGTCTTTTCATTTTTCTAGCGAGAGGCTGAGTGCTTCCATCCTCATGTGAAGCTGAACCACTAGCCATGAACATAGGCCAGGGCCTCAGCCGTTCCTTGCCACTCCGTGTCGTAAATGGCATATTGGCAAGTTTACGCTTCTCCTCCGACAATTTTATTTTAGGTTTTGGAGTCCTTTTTTTTCTGATATTTGGTGTTTTGGATTTGACATGCTCTGTACTATGACATTGGGCATCGGCCTTGGCAGACGACGTTGCTGGCATTTCATCGTCTCGGCCATGACTAGTGGCAGCAGCTTCAGCACGAGGTGGAAGTGGATCTTGATCTTTCCCTAATTTTGGAACCTCAACATTTTTGTTCTCCATATTTTAATAGGCACAACTAAAAGGCACCTCAGGTAAACAATGGAGATGGATACTAGTATACAATTATGGACTGCCTGCCGAGTGCAGACACAGAGGTAGCCACAGCCGTGAACTACCGTACTGTACTGTGTCTGCTGCTAATATAGACTGGTTGATAAAGAGATGTCTATGTAACTATGTATGTATAAAGAAGAAAGAAAAAAAAACCACGGTTAGGTGGTATACAATTATGGACGGACTGCCTGTCGAGTGCCGACACAGAGGTAGCCACAGCCGTGAACTACCGCACTGTACTGTGTCTGCTGCTAATATATAGACTGGTTGATAAAGAGATAGTATACTCGTAACTAGTATGTATGTATAAAGAAAGAAAAAAAAACCACGGTTAGGTGGTATATACAATTATGGACGGGCTGCCGAGTGCCGACACAGAGGTAGCCACAGCCGTGAACTACCGCACTGTACTGTGTCTGCTGCTAATATAGACTGGTTGATAAAGAGATAGTATACTCGTAACTAGTATGACTATAAAGAAAGAAAAAAAAACCACGGTTAGGTGGTATATACAATTATGGACGGGCTGCCGAGTGCCGACACAGAGGTAGCCACAGCCGTGAACTACCGCACTGTACTGTGTCTGCTGCTAATATATAGACTGGTTGATAAAGAGATAGTATACTCGTAACTAGTATGTATGTATAAAGAAAGAAAAAAAAACCACGGTTAGGTGGTATATACAATTATGGACGGGCTGCCGAGTGCCGACACAGAGGTAGCCACAGCCGTGAACTACCGCACTGTACTGTGTCTGCTGCTAATATATAGACTGGTTGATAAAGAGATAGTATACTCGTAACTAGTATGTATGTATAAAGAAAGAAAAAAAAAACACGGTTAGGTGGTATATACAATTATGGACGGGCTGCCGAGTGCCGACACAGAGGTAGCCACAGCCGTGAACTACCGCACTGTACTGTGTCTGCTGCTAATATATAGACTGGTTGATAAAGAGATAGTATACTCGTAACTAGTATGTATGTATAAAGAAAGAAAAAAAAACCACGGTTAGGTGGTATATACAATTATGGACGGGCTGCCGAGTGCCGACACAGAGGTAGCCACAGCCGTGAACTACCGCACTGTACTGTGTCTGCTGCTAATATAGACTGGTTGATAAAGAGATAGTATACCCGTAACTAGTATGACTATAAAGAAAGAAAAAAAAACCACGGTTAGGTGGTATATACAATTATGGACGGGCTGCCGAGTGCCGACACAGAGGTAGCCACAGCCGTGAACTACCGCACTGTACTGTGTCTGCTGCTAATATAGACTGGTTGATAAAGAGATAGTATACTCGTAACTAGTATGACTATAAAGAAAGAAAAAAAAACCACGGTTAGGTGGTATATACAATTATGGACGGGCTGCCGAGTGCCGACACAGAGGTAGCCACAGCCGTGAACTACCGCACTGTACTGTGTCTGCTGCTAATATATAGACTGGTTGATAAAGAGATAGTATACTCGTAACTAGTATGTATGTATAAAGAAAGAAAAAAAAACCACGGTTAGGTGGTATATACAATTATGGACGGGCTGCCGAGTGCCGACACAGAGGTAGCCACAGCCGTGAACTACCGCACTGTACTGTGTCTGCTGCTAATATATAGACTGGTTGATAAAGAGATAGTATACTCGTAACTAGTATGTATGTATAAAGAAAGAAAAAAAAACCACGGTTAGGTGGTATATACAATTATGGACGGGCTGCCGAGTGCCGACACAGAGGTAGCCACAGCCGTGAACTACCGCACTGTACTGTGTCTGCTGCTAATATATAGACTGGTTGATAAAGAGATAGTATACTCGTAACTAGTATGTATGTATAAAGAAAGAAAAAAAAACCACGGTTAGGTGGTATATACAATTATGGACGGGCTGCCGAGTGCCGACACAGAGGTAGCCACAGCCGTGAACTACCGCACTGTACTTTGTCTGCTGCTAATATAGACTGGTTGATAAAGAGATAGTATACTCGTAACTAGTATGTATGTATAAAGAAAGAAAAAAAAACCACGGTTAGGTGGTATATACAATTATGGACGGGCTGCCGAGTGCCGACACAGAGGTAGCCACAGCCGTGAACTACCGCACTGTACTGTGTCTGCTGCTAATATATAGACTGGTTGATAAAGAGATAGTATACTCGTAACTAGTATGTATGTATAAAGAAAGAAAAAAAAACCACGGTTAGGTGGTATATACAATTATGGACGGGCTGCCGAGTGCCGACACAGAGGTAGCCACAGCCGTGAACTACCGCACTGTACTGTGTCTGCTGCTAATATATAGACTGGTTGATAAAGAGATAGTATACTCGTAACTAGTATGTATGTATAAAGAAAGAAAAAAAAACCACGGTTAGGTGGTATATACAATTATGGACGGGCTGCCGAGTGCCGACACAGAGGTAGCCACAGCCGTGAACTACCGCACTGTACTGTGTCTGCTGCTAATATAGACTGGTTGATAAAGAGATAGTATACTCGTAACTAGTATGACTATAAAGAAAGAAAAAAAAACCACGGTTAGGTGGTATATACAATTATGGACGGGCTGCCGAGTGCCGACACAGAGGTAGCCACAGCCGTGAACTACCGCACTGTACTGTGTCTGCTGCTAATATAGACTGGTTGATAAAGAGATAGTATACTCGTAACTAGTATGACTATAAAGAAAGAAAAAAAAACCACGGTTAGGTGGTATATACAATTATGGACGGGCTGCCGAGTGCCGACACAGAGGTAGCCACAGCCGTGAACTACCGCACTGTACTGTGTCTGCTGCTAATATAGACTGGTTGATAAAGAGATAGTATACTCGTAACTAGTATGACTATAAAGAAAGAAAAAAAAACCACGGTTAGGTGGTATATACAATTATGGACGGGCTGCCGAGTGCCGACACAGAGGTAGCCACAGCCGTGAACTACCGCACTGTACTGTGTCTGCTGCTAATATATAGACTGGTTGATAAAGAGATAGTATACTCGTAACTAGTATGTATGTATAAAGAAAGAAAAAAAAAACACGGTTAGGTGGTATATACAATTATGGACGGGCTGCCGAGTGCCGACACAGAGGTAGCCACAGCCGTGAACTACCGCACTGTACTGTGTCTGCTGCTAATATATAGACTGGTTTATAAAGAGATAGTATACTCGTAACTAGTATGTATGTATAAAGAAAGAAAAAAAAACCACGGTTAGGTGGTATATACAATTATGGACGGGCTGCCGAGTGCCGACACAGAGGTAGCCACAGCCGTGAACTACCGCACTGTACTGTGTCTGCTGCTAATATATAGACTGGTTGATAAAGAGATAGTATACTCGTAACTAGTATGTATGTATAAAGAAAGAAAAAAAAAACCACGGTTAGGTGGTATATACAATTATGGACGGGCTGCCGAGTGCCGACACAGAGGTAGCCACAGCCGTGAACTACCGCACTGTACTGTGTCTGCTGCTAATATAGACTGGTTGATAAAGAGATAGTATACTACTAATATTATATATACTGGTGGTCAGGTCACTGGTCACTAGTCACACTGGCAGTGGCACTCCTGCAGCAAAAGTGTGCACTGTTTAATTTTAATATAATATTATGTACTCCTGGCTCCTGCTATAACCTATAACTGGCACTGCAGTAGTGCTCCCCAGTCTCCCCCACAATTATAAGCTGTGTGAGCTGAGCAGTCAGACAGATATATATAATATTATATATAGATAATAGATGATGCAGCACACTGGCCTGAGCCTGAGCAGTGCACACAGATATGGTATGTGACTGACTGAGTCACTGTGTGCTGTGTATCGCTTTTTTCAGGCAGAGAACGGATATATTAAATAAACTGCACTGTGTGTCTGGTGGTCACTCACTATATAATATATTATGTACTCCTGGCTCCTGCTATAACCTATAACTGGCACTGCAGTAGTGCTCCCCAGTCTCCCCCACAATTATAAGCTGTGTGAGCTGAGCACAGTCAGATATATATATACATTGATGCAGCACACTGGGCTGAGCAGTGCACACAGATATGGTATGTGACTGAGTCACTGTGTGTATCGTTTTTTTCAGGCAGAGAACGGATATATTAAATAAAACAAACAACTGCACTGTCTGGTGGTCACTGTGGTCGTCAGTCACTAAACTCTGCACTCTCTTCTACAGTATCACAGCCTCAGGTCAATCTCTCTCTCTCTCTCTCAACCCTAATCTAAATGGAGAGGACGCCAGCCACGTCCTCTCCCTATCAATCTCAATGCACGTGTGAAAATGGCGGCGACGCGCGGCTCCTTATATAGAATCCGAGTCTCGCGATAGAATCCGAGCCTCGCGAGAATCCGACAGCGTCATGATGACGTTCGGGCGCGCTCGGGTTAACCGAGCAAGGCGGGAAGATCCGAGTCGCTCGGACCCGTGAAAAAAAACATGGAGTTCGGGCGGGTTCGGATTCAGAGAAACCGAACCCGCTCATCTCTAAGAAACAGACCACAGTAAATAAGAATCTATTCTATTCATACAGTATTTAATAGTGCTTTCCTTTTACAGAAACAACAGTCACCTGACACCACAGAAACAGCTGATTAGTTTCACTTTGTGTGTTTGTGAGAAGTTTAAGTGTAGAAGGATCAGGCCCAGTGACAGGGGGGTCAAAGGGGACACTTATGATGGGCCCCATGATTCTGAGGGGCCCCGGACCCTCAGGAAACTCGGGAGTTCAGTCGGTGCCCTGTATGCTGCTGATCCACACAAAGGCAGCCAGCCTAATCAATAAAAGATCTTTGATCCCGGCAAAGTACTGCTTTGCATGGATCAAAGATCTAGATTGTTATGCTGTCTGCCTCAGTCTGGATCTATCGAGTGCTGAGCTGCTAAGTGCCCATACTCGGCAACAATGACTTCCTGCTGCAGCAGATTCCAGTAGCGTGTGTGTGTGTGTGTGTGTGTGTGTGTGTGTGTGTTCTACAGTATGTGTGTATCTGTCCATGTGTTCTATGTGTGCATCTGTGTATGTGTTCTACATGTTTGTGTGTGTTCTATGTGTGTATGTGTCCTATGTATGCGTATATTTGTTCTATGTGTGTATGTGTTCTGTACGTGTGTATACATGTGTTCTATGTAATGTGTGTTTTTGTGTGTGCTTGTGTAGATAGATAGATAGATAGATAGATAGATAGATAGATAGATAGATAGATAGATAGATAGATAGATAGATAGATAGATAGATATGAGAACCCCCATCTTCCACATGAATTCTGCATTTGCCCCACGTGCTACAAGGCAGGCGGAAGCTGAGAGACCCAAGTGATGGAGTGCTGAGAGACACAGGACAATGGGGAGGATAAGAAACATAGGAATGGGGAGCCCAAGAGACATGAGAATGGGAAGGCTAAGAGACATGGGAATGGGGAGGCTAAGAGAAAAGTTGGTGCTGGAGGAGGTGAGGATGAGGTTGGAGGACTGGAGCAATAAAGGCAATGAATGAGGCTGGAGAGAAACGGGAAGGGGGGGGGGGGTGAATAAGGGGCCCAAAAATATGGGTGTGCGATACCCCAAGAATTCTGTTGCTGGCCCTGAGAAGGATATAAAGCGATTATTTTTTTATTATTTTTTATGTTGTCTTGATTATTGTTCTGTCAATTTGAGATGTGTTTTTTCAAATAGTCTTTTTTAAGTCTTCTGTGTACTTTAATTTTTTGTGTGTGTGTGCATAGTATGATTGTGTGTTTGTTATATTTGTGTTTGCTTTAGTATTTCTTGGAAAAGGTGCGCAATAAAAGATAGGGTGCAGCTAAAAATAGTGCAAAAGAGTATACATCCAAAACATACGCGGGATAACAGTACATGAAAAATTGTTGCACAGTAGGTATAGTGCTCACCTAAATAACACATTTACTTCTGAAAGCATCAAATGTGAGATTTAATATACAGATGGGTCCACGGATATCTTGGCTATTTTGCTGCGCCTAGGCACACCATGGTTTATTAACATAAACCCTTCCTCTATTGTACTCAGCTGCAATACAATACAGAGAACAATACAGCAGGGGATTAAGGGAGTCATTCCGAGTTGATCGTAGCTGTGCTAATTTTAGTACAGCTACGATCAGGCACTCAGACCTGCGGGGGGACGCCCAGCACAGGGCTAGTCAACTCCGCATGTTAGTGCCGTCCCCCCCCCCCCCCCCCCCCCCCTGCAGAAATGCAAAAGCATCGCACAGCGGCAATGCTTTTGCATCTTAGGAGTTACTCCCGGCCAGCTCAGCTCCTGCAGCGAGCGATCGGGTCGGAATGACCCCCTAAGTCATTACAGCAAGGGATTAAGTCCGACTGCCCTGGCTCAGTTAATCCTATTAAAGGTCAAGATAAACATGGACCCATCTGTACACATGCAAAAAAAAGTAATCACCATTGAAATATCCTTAGAATACAGTCCTAGATTGGAAGTAGGTAGATTTGTTCTCTTATCCTTTTTTCTGTAGGTGGGTCAGCCTTCTCTCTGATGTATCTAGTGAGAGTTGTCTTCCCTCCAATATGCACTTATAGCAATACGGGTATGGGAGGATACAAAGAACACATAAGGATAGTGCAGATTTCCTTTTGAAAGCAAAATTTATAAATAGATGTGCACCTACAATTTGAAAGTAGCTAAAAGCATATAACACAACAATGGTCCCCAACTGATGAATCCTACTCATCTCGGACTGGGACAGTCTTTTTTCAAATATGAGGACTAATGGACTTCAATGGACGTTGATATTCATGACCAAAAAATCGATTATTACCTCTGTTATATGATATGGAACTTAATTATTATGGATTCCCTGGAATGCATAAAGAAAACTAGGTGATTCATCGTGCCCTACGGGCACTCTTCACACCATCGTAAGGGGCTACGCCCCCTTAACCCTTGCACGCCCCTGTGGCATGCAATATATGTATTATATGGAGTATTACCTCCTATCATAATTGGGAGAGTGGTTAAATATTGCACGGACAAAGGGCCTGCGAAGGTTAAGGGGTCATAGCTCCTTGCAACGACGGGAACCGTGCACGCAGGGCCTGATGAATCACCAAGTAGGTGCTGTGGTTGGGGGAGTGGTGCATGCGGGGAGGATGCGGGTGGGCAAGGGGGTCTGGAGGTGCCGCGGGTGGGGACCCAGAGCCACCGCGGGGGTGCCGCGAGTGGGGGAGGGGTGGGTGTGGTGGTGCGGCTGGTGGGGGAGAGGCGGGTGTTGGGGTGCTGTGGGTGGGGGTCTGGAGCCACCATGAGTGGTGGAGGGGGGCTGTGGGGGTACTGCGGATGGGGCCCGAAGGTACTGCGAGTGGGGGAGGGGTGGGTAATGCTTCTCCTGCTTCTCCTCCTGGAAGTAGCTAGGCTGCTGTCCTCCCTTTGGCAGTAGCTCTCCCGGAGACTCGCACAGCAGCCAAGCAGCCAGTCACTATTGTTAGTGTCGCTGTCCCAACGCGCCGCATTACATGGAAGAAGATGCACTCAATAAACTACAGCTCCCAGCAGGCCTTAGCGCCGGAATGCTTTGGCGTTAAGAGCTGCTGGGAGGTGTAGTTTATTTAGTGAGTCTACTTCCCTGTAATGCGGCACATTGCGACACCAGCGCTAACAATAGTGACTGGTTGGCAGAACTGGCTGAATCAATTTAAAAGGTGAGAGTGCTATGCAGTGTCAGTGACACTGCACACCCACTGCACTGCACAGCACTGTCACCTTTTACATTGATTCAGCATCCAGACATTACCCTCCGCGATATCACCCACTCGATCCGTTACATTAGCCATCTCGGGGCTTCCAGGGCGGCAGCCCAGGGGCTGTGTTACTGAGTCAGGGCCTCTGGGGATCTGAGTGCGGCTGTGGCGGGGAGACACTTCTGTGACATCACGCGCAGAGGAGGCTCCGGGGCTAAGAAAGTATGCGGCGTAGGGAGGGCTATGAAAGCCTCCTGCTGCGCCTCTTTCATACACATCTATGCCGGTGTCCGCAGCAGTTGTTGTTCCACCTGCGCCGCAGCTAGGGAGTGAGGATTGTTGATGCCGGAGGGGGCATGCGGACTGGCAGCAGGACATAGGGGGTCATTCTGACCCATTCGCACGCTGCTGTTTTTCATAGCGGTGCGAACGGGTCGGTTCTGCGCAAGCGTGGTGGCCGCAATGCGCAGGCGTGTCGTCGCACAGCGACGGCCGTCACTGGGCAATGACAAGAAGAACGAAGAAAGCGATCGCTACCGTGATGGCAAGAAGATTGACAGGAAGAAGGCGTTCCAGGGCATCAACTGAACGTTTTCTGGGAGTGGTCCAGGTGTTTGCAGGGCGGGTGTCTGACGTCAATTCCTGGACCAGACAGGCTGAAGACATCGCAGCGGATAAGTAACTCCAGAGTTACTCAGAAACTGCACAAAATGTTTTTGCATAGCTCGGCTGCACAAGGGTTCGCAGCCTTGCTATGCAAAAAAACCCTCGCCCATAGGTGACGGGCAGCAAAAAGTTGATACGTATGATCAACTCGGAATGACCCCCATTGGACGCTGCAGTAAAAGGATTTTTTGTTTTCCCTATCTACAGCGCAGACTTGCATAACCTCCAGCTGTACCTTTTTGGCAGGTACAGTACCTTTTTTTACTGGTCAGTACCGATTTTTGGCTCTGCAAACTTCCATTGAAAGTATAGGAAAAGGGGCATGGTCACACCACTTTACCCATGACCACGCCCCCTTTTCCCATTTGTAGCAATTTTTATATGTAAATTGTTGGAGTGTATGTTGCTGCAGATGCAGTGGGCCTATTTCGGGGGTGTGGACCTGGAGCTGCAGCTCCATCAGCCCCATTGTTAATCCTGCTCTGTGAACACACATAGCAGCCAAAGGGCAGAACCTCCCATTGGATATAATCTGTGTGGGAGGGCGTTTATCGCCCAATCAGCTGTGGGCTGGGTGTGATAGACCTGCTGCTAACTCAATGAGAGCTCTTAGCCACGTCTAGCGTTATCCACACAGTCACTGAGTGACAGATCTAGGCAATTATATAGGATATTTCACTGGGCAATTTATACTGGATATTTCTATCTGTGTAAATCGGCTTTGGAGCCATTCCCCGTCATGTTGACCCGCATATGGAATGCATACGGCCCCTTCCAGGTGCTGTGGAATGCACTTGGAGTGCAACTTCTGGTTTCCAGTTCAGTTACATAAGGTGGATCAAATGGGGATTACTCAATGCAGCAGTGATTTTCAACCTTTTTTTACTTGCAGCACACTGAACAATATTTTAAAATTGCCAAGGCACACCATCAGTTTCCCACAGAAAAAAAACAATTCACACACATTGACCCTCACAGTAAAAAAAAAATCCACACATACATTGGCCTACACAGAAAAAACAATCACATTGCTCCCCACATAAATCATGTTGCTCCCTACATAAATCCTATTGCTCCACATATAAATCAATCACATTTCTCCCCACATAAATCCTATTGCTCCCCACATGAATTATTCACATTGTTCCCCCCCAAATATCCTTTAATTCTTATTCTCCCCACATAAACCCTATTGAAATCCTGTTGTTCCCAACAGGAGAAATAAAATAACAAATATTATTATCAGCTGTCCTCCTCCCTGTCCCTCAGTGGCAGGGGTTGTTCATAGTGGAGTTCTGCAAATACTGAGGGTCATTCCGAGTTGTTCGCTCGTTGACGATTTTCGCAACGGAGCGATTAAGGCAAAAATGCGCATGCGCATGGTTCGCAGTGCGCATGCGGTTAGTATTTTAACACAAAACTTAGTAGATTTACTCATGCCCGAACGAAGATTTTTCATCGTTGAAGTGACCGTAGTGTGATTGACAGGAAGTGGGTGTTTCTGGGCGGAAACTGGACGTTTTCTGGGAGTGTGCAGAAAAACGCAGGCGTGCCAGGGAAAAACGCGGGAGTGTCTGGAGAAACGAGGGAGTGGCTGGCCGAACGCTGGGCGTGTGTGTGACGTCAAACCAGGAACGAAACTGACTGAACTGATCGCTATTTCTGAGTAAGTCTTGAGCTACTCAGAAACTGCTAAGAATTTTCTATTCGCAATTCTGCTAATCTTTCGTTCACAATTCTGCTAAGCTAAGATACACTCCCAGAGGGCGGCGGCTTAGCGTGTGCAATGCTGCTAAAAGCAGCTAGTGAGCGAACAACTCGGAATCACCCCCACTGAGCAGCAGGCGGTCGGGCAGGTGTGGATGTGGGTTGGCAAGGAAAGCTGTGTATGCAGGTGGGAACTGGAAGATGTGTATGCAGGCAGGTGGGCTGGCTGGGTGGTGAGATGCGGCGGCCGTGACCCATGATATCACACCGTTTTCAAGGCATAGGTCACGGCCGGAGCACGACTGATTCTCTAAGAAGAGCCTGGGCCAACAGTTCACTCTGAAGGTGCAGGAAGCTGCTCTGGCTCCGTGGCACACCTTGCAACTGGTCATGGCACACTAGTGTGCCACGGCACACTGGTTGAAAAAGCCTGCAATACAGGGTTTAAATAGAGGAACTTTGAAAATCAAGTCACATTTCTGATGAAGGACTAACAAAGTCTGAAATGTGTTAAGCGGTGGTTTCTATGGTGTGGACTCAATGATACAGTGAACAATGGTGAATTACCCATGGCAGACTTGAGCATCCAGAGCAAAGGTCCTGCTAACCCTTAACCATCTGGGACATCAAGGGTTTCTTTCTTATAGAGGCTGGTTGCTGTTTTCTGCCACTGGAGTTGTGTTATATGCTTTTATCTACTTTCAAATTATAAGTGCACATCTGTTATTAAATTCTGCTTTCAAAAGGAAATCTGCACTATCCTTATGTGTTCTTGGTGTCCCCTCATACCCATATTGCTATAAGTGCATAAGGGAGGGAAGACACTTCTCTTTATAGATACATCAGAGAGAAGGTTGCCCCACATACGGAAAGAAGGATAAGAGAACAAACATACCTACTTGAAATCTAGGACTGTATCCTAAGAATATTTCAATGGTGATTAAATTTTTTTGCATGTGTATGCTTAATCTCACATTTGGTGCTTTCAGAAGTAAATGTGTTATTTAGGTAAGCGCTATACCTATGGTGCAACAATTTTTTCATGCTTGAGTATTTCTGTTAAAGACCAGTCCAGGAGCGCAGGAGACAAAAAATGGCGACGGAGCAGGCTAAGGGGGAGGGACGCCGTGCGGCCCGCGGGCCAACGGCGGGAGAAAGGGGGGGACGGGCAGGTATGCCCGGCACTCCCCCTTTCACACCTGGGGATCAAGTGGCCAGTAGGAAGCCGCAAGGGAGGGGGCGGCCCAGAAGGGGTTAAAAGCCGGGGGCGGGGGACGGGAGGATTCGTACAGCAGCACGGGCAGAGTTCACCACGCTGCTGCAGCACATAAGTCGGGGAACAAAAGAGGGCCTTACCGCAAGCATGGAGGCCCAAGGGATCCCACAAGCCAGGGCAGCAAGGAGGAGAGCATTGCCCCAGCGTTTTCGGGAGCCAGCCGGACAGGAAAGCGTGCAGCACAGAGCGGACCATAGACGAGGGAGCCAGCAGCCGCATGTAGCAGGAGCTCGGCCGGCCGGAGCTCCCCCTGGTGGTCGGAGGGAAGAACATCCACGGCAGGACCCAAAGAAGAAGAGATCCAGGGTTAAGCACGGAGCGCAGGCGGCGAGGAAGAAGGGACAAGCAAGGGATCCCCCCCAGCAGCACCAGGCAGCAATCGGTGAGTGCCACCCCGGGGATAGCGGAGAAGAGGCCCGTGGCTAGGGACGCAGACGTGCCTGGGGCGGGAGGGGAGGAGCAGGAGATCGGTAATGAGCCGCAGCCTTTTATCCCCAGCTCCCCAGCAGCACAGACAGTGTCACATACCCCCTCCCCGGCATACTCAGCGGGCAGGGTGGTCCATCAAAGCGGGACAGGGGGGCAGCAACAGGGGTCGGAAGATCCTAGCATTGAGCATGACCCGGCGGCAGATTCTCAGGGGGCATGGGTGTATCTTGCCTCCACGCAACTATTTAAAAAGACAGTGCAGCCACCGCCGTTTACACCAAGAGACAGAGGGCAGCTTGAGGCCCGTTATAGCAGGGGGCAGAGCAGAGCCGGCCCTAGCCAATATGATGCCCTAGGCAAGATTTTGGCTGGTGCCCCCTAGCACCACTGCTGGTTCCGCCTCTGACCTTGCACCTCTTTCCCAGCACCATCACCCCTCATCCATAGCAGTCCTTATTTTGGGGTTTGTACCCCCTATATTTTAAATAGGAACAGTTCGCACATTTGGCGCACAGCCCAAAAAGGGGTGTGTTTTTGCTGGCAAGGGGCATGGCCACACAATAGTAACCCCAATTCCAATTACACCACTCAGTACTGCAACTTTATTCACATTTGATCATGCGATAGTGTCCATAATTCATATTACATCCCACAGCAGTATCACTTTACCTTATAAACGTTACTCCTCACAGTAGAGCCCCTTATTCACATTACATCACACTGAATTGCTCCTTATTCACATTACACCACACACTATTCCTCTTTATTCACATTCGATGACACAGTAGTGCCCTTTCTATACGCAAAGCCAGATAGTAGAGCACCTTATACACATAATGCCACACAGTAATGCCCCTTACACATATGAGACACATTTATAATGTCCTTATAAACATAATGCACCTTACACATTATGACAACCTTTATTAATGTCCTTTTACACGTAATGTCCCTTACACATATGCCGCACATTATTAATGCCCTTATACACATAATGACACACATAGTGCCTCCTGCACATTATTAGTGCCCACATTATTTGCACATTATTAGTGCCCCTATACACATAATGACACACATACAGTAGTACCCTGTTACACATATGCCGCACATTATTAATGCCCTTATACACATAATGACACACATAGTGCCCCTTACACATATGTTGCACATTATTAATGCATTTTTACATGACACACATAATGCTGCTTACACATATTCCGAACACTACAGCACAACCAACCTACTCACATGCACACAACACTCACACTGCCACTAACACTGTGACCTCTGCCTCTACTTGAATACAGATGTGTCCTCATAAATCTTGCCTCAATGCTAAAGTCGGGCACATTTGTTTTAATGAAAATGCATCTTATTTGCATTGCTATGTCGCTAGGATGCACAATCAGCTTCTGCTGATTAAAATGATATGCAACATGCATATATACTGTGTGAGACTGTGGTTGTATCTGGATATGACATGCTACACACAGAATATAGGCATGCCGCATATCATTTTAATAAGCAGAAGCTGCTGATGCCCTTAGGCATATCAAATGCCCTAGGCAATTGACTAGTTTGCCTATGCCTATGGCCGGCTCTGGGGCAGAGACAGCATGAGGATCGAGCAGCCAGGTCACCATATCAGCAACAGAGCTCCCCCCAGTTCTATTCCCCCCCCAGGAGCATACGGCATTGCCCTTCCCCTTACGGATACACTAGGGCGCAAAGGTCACCAGCTGGGGCCGCTTGCTACGCTTTTCCACCACCGCAGGAGTTCAGCACGCAGCATCACGGCTGCTGCCGCTGCTGCTGGGAGCGTTCTGAGAGACACTATCATAGGGACATGCGGGAGGACATCCATCAATTTTTACGCAGCGGCAGGAGCGAACAACAAGGAAATTGGCTACACCATCACGGCGCCGGGCCAGCGCAAGGGGAGGAGCATCAGCAAGGGGGAGCGCCATCAGGGTCCAGTCAGACACCGTCGGGGAATCGCAGCACGGCCCACGCCGCACCCAGCGCGGCTACCACAGCAGCGCAACAGCCAGCAACCTTGGCGGTTACTCCAGCGGCCGCATACGTCACCAAGCCCAGCGGCCCAGCACAAGATTTAAACGGCACGGCCAGCGCTACGTTCAGCGTGGTCTCAGTGACAGCAATGCAGCTCCCTCACGCCGCAGCCAGCGTGAGCAATCCAGGAGTCGCAGTGGACACCAGCAGCGGGACAGACAGTTCTTCTTCGCGCAAGGATGGTGAGAACATCAGTAATAATTGCAATGTTGATACTGTGAATGTTAATGCGGGGGTTGTGCATGACGTTAGCAATGCTATTGTTAGGTTTACAGGCGTGTGCTGTAGTAGGTCATCACTGAGCTCAGGGTAGAATAACAATTTCCCAATGTATGTCAGAGCGGCTAAAATAGCGATGTATATGCATATATATAAAGCCCCAAAGTATAAAGTTAATTATGAAAATTAACACAGTGACAGGCGTAATTCTGGGCCATAATTATACACTTTTCTTACCCAACCGGTATGTTCTTTTCCAAAAATTAGAGTAAGTCTTCTTTAATTTAGCAACAAGCTGATTGTCCCGTAACTGACCCAAACACTCCCTGTGAATAGCTTGACCAGGGGCTTATACTATATGGTGTAGGCAGGTGCTCACTCAGTCTCAGCATATGTACTGGTTGCTCAGGTCTCCCACACACTGCTGCATCTAGCCGCAGGATCTCTCTCTCTCTCTCTCTCTCTCTCTCTCTCTCTGTACAGGGCCCCCCACTCTGCACCAGCTGTAAGCAACACACTGATACCAGGATTTCCCCTGTTTCTGCTCCATACCTCTGGGGCTGCTCTCCGATGGTCATGCTGACACTGCTGCCAGTAAGGACCGCTGGGTATGGAGCCCTCCAGCTACCGTCACCCTTCTCCTGGCAAACTGTCCCCTCCGTTCCACCACCGGTTATTGCTGACACTCCGCACTCCATCCATGGGTCACGCTGATGCGCACTTAAGACACAGGTCCTTGCACTGTAGTCACACTCTGTCTGAGGCTGCCTCTGTTCTGGCTCCGTGTGCATCACCAGTACTGGCTTCTGTGATCCTCTTACCGTTTCATGTGGGTCCTCACTCATGCAAGCATGAGCAGGGGCATATATCTCCTCCCTCTGTCAGGTCAACATTCTACATCCAGGGTATCTGCTCTTTGAGGAACCAATCAGGTGCATGTAAGGAGACCTGTGCCTGATTCAGCAATATAATACACTTAGCTGCATTAACCCATGCTGTCCCTGCAGTTTCTCCTAGGGAAATGGCTGTGCTGGGTTATGTAAAGCCTGTCCCAGCAATTCTCAAACAGACATGCTGTGACCTGTAGTTCCACAGATTCTGGGGGTACCACATTCAAGCCCGCTTTAAATTGTGCGCCTCCCCGCGCGTGGAGATTCCTTGAGTAAGTCTTTATCATCTAAATTTTAACACATTTAGTAAAACTGTTGGTATCACAATATGTAAAAGCATACAATACAGTATTAACATACTGCTGCGATTACTCCCGGTATCAGACGGGTAGGGTACTTTTTGTACTCCTAGTGGAACACCTTAACTCAGGGCCTGGGACAGTCTCCTCTGGGACATAGCTTGTGTCCTGAGTCTCTGTACAAGAAGTACCTTCTGGAGTCTGAAATTATCCACTCTGCCGCAGGAAAACATTACTGGACAAGAGTGGACCATACAGGGCTATCAACAGTTCCAACGGGTCACTTTGCATTTCAGCGGAAACTGGGTCAACCTGGGGTGAGTGTTCTATTGTGATTGTTTCCCATGCATCAGCTTCATCCTGCTGAATGGAGTGGAGTTTGAGTTGATCTCGATGTACCAACACTTGGCCACGACAACCTTCTCGTTCGATGCAGTAAATGGTGATATCAGCCTCAGGTGCGGTCACAACTCGGTACGGGATGAGTTCCCATTGTGAGTCCAATTTGCTATGATGCTGATTATTTTTCTTTAACACCCAACTTCCAATGGGGATCGGTTCTGCATGGGTGTGAGTATCTTAATTCTGTTTCTGTTGTTCTCTGACAAGGTCCATGCACTGTGACACTATGGTTCAAGCTTCTTGCAATCTGTTTTGATGCTCCTACACCCACGTGGTTACTGGCAGTGTTATATCATCGGGAAGGTTAAGCTGCAGATCAGCTGGGAGTTTTCCTTGGTGCCCGAAAAGCAAGTAATAAGGCGTATAACCCTTTGAGCCATGTGGGGTATTGTTATACACAAAGACTAATTCAGCCAACAAGGTGAGCGACTCCAGCCTTTGATCAAGTGGAATTGTTTGCAGTACATTTATCAAGGTCTGATTCATTCTCTCACAGTTACCATTCCCTTGAGGGTGGTATGAAGTGGTGCATACCTATTTACATTCGTACAGATACATGCATAACTCTTGGAAGAGCCGAGATTCGTAGGCCGATCCTTGATCAGTGAGTATGTTATCTGGGTAGCCATATGGCCAGCAGAAGCCCGCCAGAAGACTTCTGCCATTGAATTGGCTGTCAGGTCATGAACTGGGAGTGTCACCGTGAATTTCGTAAAGTGGTCGATGATGGAATAGGTGTAACCCAACCGACTTGGCTCCAGTCTGACATGATCGGTTGAGACAAGTTCTAGAGGTTGGTGACTGACAATGGGATGTAATGGTGCTTATTGGTCCGACGGCCCTGGTAGGCATGTGGTGCAAGTTAGACAGGACCTACACCATTGTTCGAAGTCGTGTCGCAGATTGTTCCAATAGAATCTCTTCTGGTTGGTAGATTTAGTCTTCTGACAACCAAAGTGACCAGACCGGTAATGGTAGGCCTGTAATACTGTGGACACTTGTGAATGCCAAATTGTTTCCTCACAAATATTTAAAATGCCCGCTCTAATATATATTGTAAACGCCTGCACATCTTATTACCATTTGCCATTAATGTGCGCTGTACATTGCAAAACACTGCATACCATAAGAGAAAACAATACACCCACACATTATCTGAGTTCCAAAGCTCATTGATGTATATATTTGTTATTAAAAGCAAATGGATTCAATATATTACAAAGTACAGTATACCTATAGTTACATTTATTTATTAGCAGTTTCTTATATAGCGCAGCATATTCCGTTGCGCTTTACAATTAGAACAATTATAGAACAAAACTGGGCAAAGACAGACACACAGAGGTAGGAAGGCCCTGCTCGCAAGCTTACAATCTATAGGGAAATAGGCATTGATACACAAGGATAGATGCTACCTGTCACATAATGGTTCCCCATGTTTGCTAGGTTCTTAATGGTTTGTATAGGATATGATCACCCAGCAATGTTGGAAGACAAAATGTGAGTTTATGTGGACTGTACAGAGGGGATGAAACTTGATAGGGAAGCTGTGAAGGTTATGTGTGTGGATCTGAAATTTGGTAGGCTTGCCTGAAGAGATGAGTTTTCAGAGAACGTTTAAAGGTTTGGAGACTAGAGGAGAGTCTTATTGTGCGTGGGAGTGCATTCCACAGAGTGGGTGAAGCCCGGGTAAAGTCCTGTAATTTTGAGTGGGAACAGGTAATACATGTGGATGAGAGACGCAGATCTTGTGCAGAGCGGAGAGGTCGGGTAGGGAGATATTTTGAGATGAGTGAAGAGATGTATGTTGGTGCAGTTTGGTTAATAGCCTTGTATGTAAGTAAAAGTATTTTATATTTGACACGGTAGAATACCGGTAACCAATGGAGGGACTGACAGAGCGGATCAGCAGACGAAGAACGTCTGGCGAGGAAGATTAGCCTCGCAGCTGCATTTAAAATGGATTGAAGTGGTGATAGCCTATGTTTGGGAAGACCAGTAAGGAGACTATTACAATAATCAATGCGGGAGATGATGAGTGCATGGATTAGAGTTTTTGCAGTGTCTTGTGTAAGATAAGGGCGTATTTTGGATATGTTTTTAAGGTGCATGTAACATGATTTAGAGACAGATTGAATGTGTGGAACAAAGGACAGTTCAGAGTCGAGGGTGACACCTAGGCAACGAGCTTGTGGGGTGGGGTGGATAGTTGCATTGTCAACAGTTATAGAGATATCAGGTTGGTAACTACTCTTTGCTGGTGGGAAAATAATTAATTCAGTTTTGGAAATGTTGAGTTTGAGATGGCGAGATGACATCCAAGATGAAATGGCAGACAGGCATCCAGTGACACGAGCCAATACTGGTGGTGACAAATCTGGGGAGGATAGGTAGATTTGAGTATCATCAGCATACAAATGATACTGAAATCCAAAGGAGCTGATTAGTTTACCAAGAGAGGAGGTATAGATTGAGAAAAGCAGAGGACCTAAGACTGAGCCTTGCGGTACTCCAACTGATAGAGGTAGAGAAGAGGAGGTAGAATCAGAGAAGTGAACACTGAAAGAGCGATTAGATAGGTAGGATGAGAACCAAGAAAGGGCTGTGTCCTGAAGACCTAGGGATTGTAGTGTTTGTATGAGAAGAGAGTGGTCAACAGTGTCAAAAGCAGCAGAGAGATCTAGAAGAATGAGTAGTGTGTAATGGCCTTTTGATCTAGCAGTGACCAGATCATTCACTACTTTGGTCAGTGCTGTCTCTGTGGAGTGTTGGGCACGAAAGCCTGATTGAAGTGGATCCAATAAGTTGTGCGAGTTAAGAAAGTGTGTGAGGCGAGTGTAGGCAAGCCTCTCAAGTAGTTTGGAGGGACTGGGTAGCTGAGAAATGGGACGGTAGTTAGAAAGTGTGTTTGGGTCAGAGTTGTGTTTTTTTAGAATGGGAGTAATGACTGCATGTTTAAACAGAGAGGGAAAGATGCCAGTAGAGAGAGAGAGATTACAGATTTTAGTTAAGGTTGGGATAAGCACAGGAGACAAAGTTTTACTGACCTGTGAGGGTATAGGATCAAGAGGAGAGGTAGTGGAGTAGGAGGATGAAAAGAGTGATGATACTTCATCTTCACTTGTGGGATCAAATGAAGAGAAAGTGCCAGAGGGTTCAGGTAGGGAATTGAGCAGGTCACTGGCTGAGTTAGAGCATACCATTTCATCTCGGATTTTATCAATCTTATCCTTGAAGTAGGAAGCAAGTTCTTCTGCACTGATAGTAGCTAGTGGGGGAGGTGAGGGAGGGTAAAGAAGTGATTTAAACGTATTAAAAAGTCGCTTGGGGTTGTTGGCATGATAAGAGATGAGAGATTGGAAATATGTTTGTTTGGCAGTGTCCAGGGCCTGACGATAGGAGTGGTAGGTAGTCTTATATGTGAGAAAGTCACTTGGATTCTGAGATTTCCGCCACTGACGTTCTACCTTACGTGACAGTTTTTGTAGGTGTCTTGTTGATTTAGAGTGCCATGGTTGGCATCTAAGCCTACGTGGAGTGTGATGGGTAGCTGGAGCCACTTCATCAAGGGCACTCTCTAGGGTCTGGTGCAGGTGTGATACAGCAGTGTCAGGTGTGGTGAATGTAGAGATTGGTGAGAGACGTTGTTGCAGGGAAGTGGAAAGTTGTTGAAAATGTTACATGGTTACACTCACACAGTAAGCAGTTAAAACATACAGTTACAGGCCAGCATACAATACCATTCCCTCAATGCATCTTATATCTCTCTCTCTCTCTCTCAGTAAAATCATGCAGGCACTGGTCTGCCAGCAACTCCATTTATCCTCTGAGATAAAACAGCAACTGACTTCCTGTGTGATCAGCAAAGTGTTATCTAGTTTGGGGGAGGGAACTTACTCATTCATGATGAGTCACTAGTCTCTTTGTATATGCTAAACAGGTTCAGCCTTGGGGACGTCCAAAGGGGCTGGCCTGAGCTTCCTGTCCACTACCTGTTTGGAATATCTATTGTTCTAATAAAAGTGATTTTAACTTTTATACATTTAATCATAATTATTTGTTGCAATGTCCTACAACTTAATAACAAGTATCCAATGAATCTACACATTAATCTGCTTGTTTTAATACAAATATGACAGGTGTATCTGGTTTCGTTCAAATAATACACATACATGACATTACTTAATTATATAATTTTAAATCGTCATGATGTCTGGCGCTTGATATTATTATAATTATGTACTGCATGAAATAAGTGTTGAATCCATCTCTGTGGCATGTCTTTGTAAATGCATGTGTTACCATATAGTGCGGTGCTCGCTGCACGTATTTGCAAGTATAACGACTCATGTGTAGTTTGTATGTTCTTTTTACGTTTTGACTTCGACAGTCCACCCTTTGGCAGCAAACAATAACTGCCATCAATTATTAACATAAGAAAAAAAAAATATTTCATACAATAATCGGTGACCTGGACACAAGTATGTATGCATTTCGCAAATCAGACACTTGACTATATTTGGGTAAGAAAGGGAGGAGGACGAGACATCCTCTATATGCACTCAGCAGTCACGGGACCACTGGTTGAGTGTGGGACAATATTCAACCTATAGAGTATGCTGGGACAGTGCTTTGGCCTATAATGTCTGATTTGCGACGAACATTTCACACATACATGTACCTACGTCTTTGTACACTAATGTTTGGATTTGATTGAGGTTCTGCTGGGTAGATGAAGAAGACACAAACAAATCGTTAAAGTGATATATAAAATTTTCATGATCTTCATATTCCTATCATTTTCTGAACATTGTTTCCATTTCTGGAATGTATGCTAGGTCTGTTTAATCATTGAACAAGGGTTATAAGTAGTGTACTTCCTAAATAACATAAACCTTCGGAGTTCGGGGAGAGCCACTCATAAACCTTTCTTCCACATATATTAATGAGCTCTTTATCTGCAATGTGTGAATAGCCATTGTCTGATTGTTCCTGATTACCTCCGAACTCCATAACTACTAGACCTTTGATTTTTCTCTAACTTTAACAAACTGATTGGCTAATCCTGGGATCCTATAAGGAAATCACTCCTTCCTCCAGAACCAGTTCCAGTCCCACACTCGACTCCTCATAAAAAAACCCTCACAAAAATAGAATATCCTGAAAGAAAATGTTTGTCAGCGGGAAAGAGAGAAAAGAGAAATAGAACAAAACAACTCTTGTTCATAACAAATCAATTACAATGACTGGTCCTTCTGCAATCCTTTAGTACACTCAGGTAGTGTTCAACAGTGCTGCCTCTCAGTCTTCACGGAGTCTCTGGTGATACTTTTGCGATCTCACTCAATTTACGAGTTCTTCCAGACTACCGACTTTCCTCCAATGGGAATCGTGAACCCAAGTCTCTCTCTCGGCTACTTTCACTGGGATAGTGCTGTCAACAAAACTTAGTATAGTCCTTTCCACCTGTCTATTAGGCAACCTGAGCGTAAGAACAATCACACAGTCTCTTGGTTCACAATCAAGACAGTTAGTATTTGGCGTACCAGCAATCAACAGTTTCAAGTTCTTTTGTGAAGTTCTCAAATGCTGGCTCATCTCAATAAGGTACTGTACTGTCACCTCATTGGTGTATCTCTGATCATTGTGCGGATCAATCATGACATGAGGTTGTCTTCCAAAAACAACCCAAAAAGACACAAATACCAAAACAAAAACAAAAACAAATTTCGAAGAGGGTGATTCATTGAGTGAAGATCTGGGTGTGGTTCCGATGCTACGTAATACTAGTGGCAGTATCTATGATCACAATAGTAAAATTTCAAGCATTGCTCCTAATTCTAGGGGTACCATTATCTACACACAAATTTCTGCGCAATTTTTCTTTGCGGTAAACACAGCAGCATCCGTGGTGGCAGGAAATGCCTCTACCCAGTTTGAGAAAACATCAGTGCACACCAATACATAACAATAATTCCTAAAGGGTGTTAACTGTACGAAGTCGATTTGTATTTCATGAAAAGATCCGTTTGCAGGAGGGATATGGGATGGCTCTGTTGGTATTGCTTTACCAATATTCTTCCTCAAGCAAACAAGACAGGTCATTGCTCTCTTACCTGCATGAGAATAGAATCCTGGCGCACACCAGTAGACTCTCATCAGCCTGCACATACCCTCTTTGCCTAGATGAGTCAGACCGTGTGCCACCTCAGCTAGACTTGGAAGGTATGCTCTGGGGGCTACTGGCTTACCGTGTCCACCTGTCCACAGTCCTGAGGACTCCTGGCCATACCCCTTTGTCCTCCAGACTGCCTTTTCCTGTAGGGAACACAAATTTTTCATTTTAATTTAACTGTTGTGTGTTTGCAATGTAGAGTACCATGAGCATAATTAAAAAAAAAAAAAACATCTCTAGAGGAGAGAAGGAAGAAGAAAATGAAAAAGAAAATGTTTGCCATTCACCAACAGGCATATCAGTGTCTATACAAAATTTCCCTTCACCAGTATTCACATTCTCCACCCTTTGTGCATGACAAGGCACACTGCAGTAATACTGGTGTTATTGTGCTGTTGAGATAAACTGGGTTTGGGCAGAACTCTGAAGGACCTAGGCATGTGCAGTTTGAACTGTACTTGGGTCCATGTATTGTACCACCCTGTGTGAACGCAAAAGGTGAAGAGGAAATTGTGGAGAAACAGAATAGAGGTTGGTGACAGATAAGTTTGTAGAGGTGGAGAAGATTTTATAAAAATTTGACAACTGGATTGGGCACTACGGGGAAGTGATTCTCTACTTGGTCTACTCCCCTTAAAAAAAATTCTGTGTTTGTCATATCGCTATTGGGACTATCCCAGCCATCAATCCAGTGTCCTGTCCATCCTAAGTTCATAGGGAATCCGGTATCTGTGAGATAATTTCCTCTACCTGTGATGGACATGCATCTAGAACAGTAGAATGCGACATTAGTCTTCGTGGGTTTCTAACATACTTTGTACTTCCTGAGCGGGAGCACAGTATATGTATATCATATCTAAAAAAATTAAGTTAATCAGGGGTCATTTCTGCTAGGAAAAAGAAGCAAAAGTTTAGAGGCCCCATCTTAACCCCAGCAAGTTTTGTCAAAGGGTAATGTTGCATTTATTTTGTTCTTCCCATTAGCCGAATCTGTGTTTTCTAAATGGCTTATGATTCCTTACTATATGTCCCTTGGTTCCGTCTATGTGTTTAATAATGTGGCTTGTGTTTTCTGTCTAGGGGATCTATATTGACTATGTGTCCTACTACTCCTACAATCTCTGGTAAAATGCCCTTCCTTCCTACAAGTGTAACATATTATTAACCATTAGGGATCTGGGGTTTGGACTGATGGGTCTTTCCTGTATGTGCCAGTATACTTACCGTCCTCAACCTCTCCACCTGTTGTTCTCTGCAACTAGCACTATTCTTGTGATGTTCAATAGCACACTATCTAAGATTAGCTACTGTGACTCCTTTCCAATTTTGCACAGAAGTCTGCACCCTGACACTCAATGCCTTATTGAGCCCGTCCATTAGCACAGAGACAGCCATCTCCCATTTGCCTAATTAGTGTTTACCAGTGATCTTATCCAGACGGAGAGTTTTCTATTACTGCAAGAGACAAAAACAATAAAAATAGTTTAACAAGCTTCTAGGTCATGCGAAGTATTCATTCAATCCTTCTCATCCCGTATTAAGGGTCTGTACATGGTCTAACAAACATTTCCGAGCTCATCTTTACTAGGGGCATTACTAGGAATGAATACTTCTTATATGGTAACTGAAAGAAATACCCGGGGGTTACCTTGTCTCTGTCCACTTTCCTACTGGCAAATACTAATGTGCGGATAGGTTTTTCTCCATTTCTGACGTTACTTTCTTGATTTTTTTTTTGTTTTATTTTTGGGTTTTACTATATATGTACACAAATGATACCATACTTACCTGTTCCACTGGTCTCAGCCACTTTCCCCACAGGCTACTGCTCTTCTTTTACCATTTGGATACTCCTCTGGGTACATGAGAAATGGCTGAAAACAATCAGGTCACCTTCTCCTCCTAAATAAAACTTCAACATTCATTAGTACATATATAGGTTACAGTCATATTTTTCATATTTTTATTATTTTCTATAGTTTGTATGCTGGCCGTAACTTCTTCCACATCTACATAAGGCGGTGTACTTGCATTCTCTTTTTTTTCTTCCTACTTGTTTATTGTTGCTACAAGTTCAAACAGTTCTTATATTTCCATTCTTGTCTTATATGACTTTGGTTAGACATACCACCTGCAATACCTTAGGATCAAACTCACCAACCCCTCTTGCTGCCACAGGTTTAAACAATTTGTATGTCTGACCCTTTGTTTTGGGGATTTTTTCAGACATATTTTCATCCTTAAGTTCTGCAATACCTCTGGTTCAAAGCTGCCCACCCTAGGGAATGGTACCCTATCTTTGTCAGTCATACGTACCCATTCATTGCAAAAAGCCTCCGTGTGTGAACCATACTTTTCACACATAATAAACCTTGCTGACCCTCTCGGTCGCAATTCTGACCTTTTCGGTCTCACTTCTTCAGCCTGAACCCTAGCTACCAAACTCCCACTGCTTGTGCAATTGGATCCCATTGTGGACATTTTGCCAATAAACTCAATCCCCAATGCACACCGCAGATAGATGGTGAAAGACACTTAGCGCTTTCACTTGCTCCTTCTCCGCTGAGTACCACGACTCACTCCAATAGTGAACACCGCGTACCCAGTGAGGCCCTATTGGTTTCTATTTACTGGAAGTGTTAGAAGTGACTTACCTTTTCCAGTAAATATCTGCCGCTGGAGATTTTCCTGAGAGAGACCAGCGAAAACTCCCTATACACTTATACACAAATCACGCTTGCGTATGCTCTACACAGCGCTAATGATACCGCGATTTTACGCAAAAGCTCGTAAAGGGGTATCAAGTTGCGCTATGTACCGCACCCACAAACCAAGTACAGCGTATAGGTACTTGTTACCTATATGCCGTACGACCACGGGTCAATGTACAAACTGCGACCCTCAGCTCGGAGCGTAACAAAAAACCTTTTTACTTCAATACTACACAATGCACAATTCCCTATTACGCTCCTCTGCAAATCTCCTCACGATTTGCGTATTTCAATCTATATTAACGTGAGTCAGCCGCCTCACACCACCAAGCCTCCACTTACTTGGTGTACCATGGGACCCGATTTCCGGGGTTCAACTCCACTCACTCCTATGTTCACTCACTCAAATACACTTTGGTTTTTCTGTACAGAAAATTTTAATTCATTCAGATAGGCAGCTTTACCCCAGAGGCAATACAGTTTAAACAAAAGTTTGATACTAATCTGCTTTAGAAACCAGGTAGTTTTGTGCTATTATATTAAATGTCTACTATCCCACCTTTGAACTAAACGACACTATTGTGTAATTTGTCCTTAGCGCCCGCACTCTTACGCACTTTGCGTAAACACGCGACTGTGCGTGTCTCTTACGCTGCGTGCGCAGTCCTGTACTTTGTCCGAGACACGTGTACAAAACCCTGCGTCCGCAATAAACCAAAAATCACACAGCTCTATAAATGTGAACAATACTAATTACTATTGCCCACTAGACACAACTTGTTCTGTATAAACTTTTATGCAGACCTGCGTTTGTGTCTTTACACTTATTTCCTTAAATACTGTTATTTCAAATTTACCTATATAGCAACAAATGTATCCTATTTCACACAGATCTATAATGACTTTAGCAATAATCAGTAATTTAAATGATATGATTCGGATTGGATAGCTATCTTGCAGAACATTCACTGATATAAATATACACATAATTACACAGGTTAATTAGCATTTCAGTGGCTATCCTCCCTGTAAGGGATCCGGATTGAAAGTCGACAGTAACTAGGTCGACAATGTCTAGGTCGACCACTATTAGTTGACAGTAACTAGGTCGACAGAGTGTCTAGGTCGACAGGGTCTTTAGGTCAACATGTCAAAAGGTCGACATGAGTTTTTCACAATTTTTTCTTTTTTTGAACCTTTTCATACTTAACGATCCACGTGGACTACGATTGGAACGGTAATCTGTGCCGAGCGAAGTGGTAGCGGAGCGAAGGCACCATGCCCGAAGCATGGCGAGCGAAGCGAGCCATGGGGGGGAGGCGGTGCACTGATTGGGGTTCCTGGTCACTCTACGAAGAAAATGACACCAAAATAACCTTTTGACCTGTCGACCTAGAACATGTTGACCTAAAGACCCTGTCGACCTAGACACCCTGTCGACCTAGTTACTGTTGACCAATACTGTCGACTTTCAATACCACACACCCCTGTAAGCAGATTCTACAAGTCTTGGAAAGAAAAAACAAAACCAACTCTTTCTTTCCTTTTTCTATCTGTGTGCAACCCGCTCACTTGATGTAAAGTAATTACGCACAGACAAGAAGGACAGGAGAGAAAAAAACTTATCTCACCATTTACTCTCATTAGGCCCAACTGAAACTATTTGTAATTGACTATGGCATGGGTTAAATAAATGCATTGGTAAATCATAAATTGTGCTTGATGTGACCAAGGAAACTGATTATTCTGAGCAGACTGAAAATCAGCTATTTAGAAAATGACCTTCCTAAAATGGCCACTTCTCCTCCCCCTTCCACATCCATGAGGTTTACACAAAATGGTGGACAGGCCATGTGGTTAGTCCAAAATGGAGGACAGACCATGCGGCTTCCTTTGTTACAAAGAAATCACACATTATACAAGCACCAGAAGTTATTTTAGGCCTTAGTTAAAAAAAAAAACTATATCAAGGCTATGCAGCAACTTTTAAATGTACTTTTAAACCTACTTAACAGATAAACAATCCAATCTGAATCAAACACAATATGACTTATTTGAACTTTGTTTTGCAACAATAAAAATACATTTTAGCATCTTAAATATTATGAGAAACGCATTGTCCCTTGAATTTTTTCATATCATTGGCTTACTGATAACACAACAATACACGTGGATGTTATTCATCAGTGTCGCGATGCGTCCATTGGAGCCGGTCGATCACAGCTGCGTTTGTAACGTACAGTGCATCATTAAGACCCTGATATCGCGGTCCAGCCCCCATCTGTGAATGCCAAATTGTTTCCTCACAAATATTTAAAATGCTCGCTCTAATATATATTGTAAATCCCTGCACATCTTATTACCATTTGCCATGAATGTGCGCTGTACATCGCAAAACACTGCATCCCATAAGAGAAAACAATACACCCACACATTATCTGAGTTACAAAGCTCATTGCTGTATATATTTGTTATTAAAAGGATATGGATTCAATATATTACAAAGTACAGTATACCTATAGTTACATGGTTACACTCACACAGTAAGCAGTTAAAACATACAGTTACATACAGTTACAGGCCAGCATACAATACCATTCCCTCAATGCATCTTATATATATCTCTCTCTCTATAAAATCATGCAGGCACTGGTCCGCCAGCAACTCCATTTATCCTCTGAGATAAAACAGCAACTGACTTCCTGTGTGATCAGCAATGTGTTATCTAGTTTGGGGGAGGGAACTTACTCATTCATGATGAGTCACTAGTCTCTTTGTATATGCTAAACAGGTTCAGCCTTGGGGACGTCCAAAGGGGCTGGCCTGAGCTTCCTGTCCACTACCTGTTTGGAATATCTATTGTTCTAATAAAAGTGATTTTAGCTTTTATACATTTAATCATAATTATTTGTTGCAATGTCCTACAACTTAATAACAAGTATCAAATGAATCTACACATTAATCTTCTTGCTTTAATACAAATATGACAGGTGTATCTGGTTTCGTTCAAATAATACACATACATGACATTACTTCATTATATAATTTTAAATCATCATGATGTCTGGCGCTTGATATTATTATAATTATGTACTGCATAAAATAAGTGTCGAATCCATCTCTGTGGCATGTCTGTGTAAATGCGTGTGTTACCATATATTGCTGTGCTCGCTGCGCGTATTTGCAAGTATAGCGACTCATATGTGTGTAGTTTGTATGTTCTTTTTATGTAATATTTTTGACTTTGACACACTCTAGCTCAAGGCACTACAAGTTGCTTAACCGGCAGTTGAATCTTTGGGTCAATACTGCGTCAGAATAGTAGCTCCCATTGCAGCTCCAGTCGGTCACGTCGCCACCACCATGCTTATTCTCGGTTGGCTGTTTGCCACTCTGCATAAGATGGGCCAATGGGACTGGTTATTCACTTTTTCAATTGGCGGAAGCATGGATTTTCTTCTTGCCAGTGTACCCACTCGCTCATCGTTTCTTGCTCTGCGGTAGTACTATCCGTATTGGGGGGCCAAGAACATCCTATGTTGTACAGGTGCTTCAGGATGACAACTGAAATTGGGTATCTCAACTTGTCGTCTTCTGCTGTATCTTCCTTCAAAGCAGGTAATCAGGACAGCACATCTGCATTGGCGTTACTACGCCCACTTCTGTGCTCCACCTTGAACTTTTAGTTGGTGAGTCTGGAGGCTCACCTCTGTTCCAATGCTCCTAGTTGGCCAGTCGACTGATGAGTTAGCGGGTTGCAATTGGTATAAGCTTTAAATGGTGTCACGGCTAAGTAATCTTTGAATTTCTCGGTCACTGCCCACACCAGTGCCAGGAATGAAAGCTTATAGGCACTGTAGTTAGCATAATTTCTTTATGTATTTCAGAGACTTCAGCTGGCGTACGCAATCATGCGTTCTTGACCATTCTGTTTCTGGGCGAGGACTGTCCCTAGGCCACGTTTGCTTGCATCGGTGTACAGACAAAAGGGGGTGCTATAGTCAGGGTAAGCCACGAGTGGGGCTTCAGTAAGGACTTTCTTCAGAGCATCAAAAGCCACCTGTTGTTCAGTCATCCATTCTGTGGGTTGTGGTTTCTTGCACTCATCTTTGGGGATCCCACGTAATTGGTCCATTAGAGGTTTGGCCAATTTAGCAAAATCCTTGACGAACCTCCGATAGTACCCCACAAATACAATAAACCTTTGGATGTCCTTGACTGTCTTCAGAATTGTCCATTCCAGGATGGCAGCAACCTTTTCAGGATCTGGCGCTATACCCTCGGCACTCGCTACATGACCCAAGTACTGCACTATTGGCTTCAATAAGTGGCACTTAGCAGGTTTCAGTTTGAGTTTGTACTTCATCATACTGTAGGTGTTCATCATACAATCCCGAGAATAAGATGACTTTGTCAAGGTAGAATAGGTGCCACAGGCAATGCTGCATCACGACCTAAAACAGGGAATACGATTGAATTCATGAACCCCATCGGGGTGGTGAAGGCGGCCTTCTCCATGTCTTCTTCGGCCATGGACACTTGCCAGACTTGAGTGCAATGAGCGATTCTTCAATTCGCGGTAGGGGGTAGGTATTCTTGTGGGTGGCGTTATTCAATTTATGGTAATCCACACAGAAATGCAATTTCCCATCTTTCTTGCAAACCAACACCATGGGTACAGCCCACAGGTTATGGCGTTGATGATTTCGGAGGCTTTCATATCTTCCAGCATCTGTCGAACGGGCTGATACAGAGCCGGAGCAAGGGGTCGGTGCTGTTCCTTAATAGGTGCCATGTTCCCTGTGCAGATTCGTTGTTGGATGTCTTCCACTGCCCCCAAATCATTCATGCACTGGTTAAAAGCGTCCACATGTTCATTAACCACTTGTAGGACTCCTTGCTTCTGGCTTTCAGGTGTCTGAGTGTCTCATACTTGGATTGCCGCCCACCAATCAGGGGTGCTTTCTTCTTTTTGGTGAGCCTCGGTCACCATAACCTATTGTTCAATTTGCAAGGTTGGATACATAACTTCTTGAAAGTTAGTCCACAGGAGTTTTGCCACTGGCTGATTGCTGTATAATTTGACTGTGTGTTTATGAGGTTTAAATACACGTACTGGAACATGCCTATTCTCCACTGTTACCAGGGCATTAGCCACTACCACATCACATTTGTTGAATATCAGGCACGGTCCAATCAAGGTTCACAGGTTTGGCTGCTGGGCCCACAGCGGGTTTTTCCCTACAAGATGGTCTCTGAGTTAGGTTGCAATTTGACAGGCTTGCCGTTCTTTTCTTATGCTCTGAACGAACTTCTGGTGTCCTTGAAGAATTTTAATGGTCTTTTGTAAGACCCGGTGGCCCTTTGGCACTGTCTTGATCAGCTCCCCCTTTAACGTTACACTTATTCCTCAGGGCACTGCTGTAGGATATTCATTCTCAATATAATCGGAATAAGCTTGGTATCCTCAGTTTACATTACTAAGCACCCTTGTCGCTGGCGGAGGTTGTCTCCTATCTTCACGTCTGCTTCCCAGTAGCCTACACAGTGGATTCTTAGGCCATTACTCATGATAATCGGAGCCAAGTAAGTGGGGGCGATAACAGTTGGCTATCTCCCCAGTATCGTCTAAAGGTAGACAACTGGATAGTCATCACTTGTGACCCCATGTCTAGCATCACTAGGGCTTCAAATCCATCAATGGTAATTGGGATCATTGAGCATCTCCCAATATACTGGAGCCACAACTCTCCAGGGTCTGGCTCTATTCCCCTTCTCTCCATGTGGCCGGCTTACCGGCGGCATTGGCAGATCGGTCGCCCTTGAGTGTCGAATTGATCCATGGGCCATCTTCTCCCCCTCATGGAGGCTCCCACCAATCAGGTTGTGGTACCTTCCATCTCGATCTCCATCCTCGTTCAGTCATCCCAGAATTCCATGGTCTTGCCCAAACTAACATTTCCCTCTTCATTTCTGCCATTCCCATAGTCAGCTCTTCCAATTGTTTCTTTACTGCCTGTAGAGGATCTAGGGTCAGGGTTTGAGCTCCTTGAACTGCCGTTTCCCTGCTCTTTTTAGTTGCTTGCACCGATCCCCGAGGGTTCAACGGCTCCTGAAACTCAGGAATCCAAATTCTGGTTAGTGCCTGGGCACATAATTTCGACTGCCGCTTCCTTAAAATCCAAAATCGAACATTTTGGCATCTGTTTTCCTAGGAGCCATAATTGGGCCTGAGTGTTTTCTCCCAGTGCACCTTTGACCAGCTTAGCAATTAGGGCCTCATCAGTATCCTTGACCTCCTGCTCATTAATGGCCATCACTGCGCGTAGGACCTCTTGTAAGTTTAGTGCGTAGTCATGAAAAGTTTTTCCAGGGCACTAATTCAGATAGGGTTCGCGTCTTGAAAGTGATGGCTAGTCTTTTTAGCACTTCGTCAATAGTTTTCTTTTCATCTGGTGACCACGAGATAACTTCCCTACGAGCTGGACCCATCAATTGTCCCACGAGAATTTCAACCTGTTGGTCATTCAACGTATACACGGTAAACATTGATTTCATCCTATTTTTGAAATCCGTAAAGGTGTTTCCATCTTGGCCGTAAGAATCGCCATGGTAGGTACGGCATCCAACATAGTATGACATTGTAAGTTGGTTAGTCTGTACCGCCATGGGTGGGGCAGGTGTGGTTGGCGCAATACCTTCTCCACCTGTAGGTGATACATTTCCTGTTACACTTGTGGGCGGTGCATATCCTGTTCTGCTTGTGCACAGAGCATTTCCTGCTCCACTTGTTCTGGGTATGTCCTCCTGTCTCTCCCCTGCTCGGATGGATTGTTCTGTCAACATTTTTCTTTATCCCAATCCTGTTCGTATGTACACCAGATGTCTTAACACTGGTAAGTACAGTTCACGGTGTATGGGCTACTCACTGACCTTTCTTGATATTCCTGGCACTTCTGTTGAGCCACCTGTAGGATGGTTTCTGCTTCAGGTTTTTTAGATAGTAAAAGGGGTATTAAGACATGGACCAAAGCTTTGCGATAACACTTTTGGCCTCACTGAAGCCAGTTTATTTGAATAGAAAAAGGTAAGTTTAACTGAGGGAACACTGGAACACTACCCGTATGAGGGGTCCACAACGACCAAATGTGACACATTTACGCAGAAGATCTGAGAGCAGCAATAATCCTCCCTAACAGTTCTGCCCATACTGTCTGTCACTCTGTAACACTGAAAATTATGACACATATATCACTTTGAAATACTGGTAGTCAATAACATATGTCACTCTGAAAACACTACATACAATAGCACATATCACAATGTAAATACTTCACTCTATAGTCATGGATAGTTACTCAACCTAATAATAATAATTTAACCATACAGTTAATTACTGTCTTTTAGTATAACACTGAAGTAGTTCTCTGTATCAATGTTCCGGGTACAGAGTTCCGATATACCTGAGCTCAGGGTAGAATAATAATTTCCCGATGTATGTCAGAGCAGCTGAAGTAGTGATATATATGCATATATATAAAGCCCCAAAGTAAAAAGTTAATTATGAAAATGAACACAGTGACAGGCGTAATTCTGGGCCATAATTATACACTTTTCTTACCCAACCGGTATGTTCTTTTCCAAAAATTAGTGTAAGTCTTCTTTAATTTAGCAACAGGTTGATTGTCCAGTAACTGACCCAAACACTCCCTGTGAATGGTTTGACCAGGTCCCCAGGCTTATACAATATGGTGTAGGCAGGTACTCACTCAGTCTCAGTTTATGTACTGGTCACTCAGGTCTCCCACACACTGCTGCATCTAGCTGCAGGATCTCTCTCTCTGTACAGGGCCTCCCACTCTGCACCAGCTGTTAGCAACACACTGATACAGGGGTTTCGCTTGTTTCTGCTTCATATGGGGCTGCTCTCCGATGGTCATGCTGACACTACAGCCAGTAATGACCGCTGGGTAAGGAGCCCTCTGGCCGCCGTCACCCTTCTCCAGGAATACTGTCCCCTCTTTCCCACCACCGGTTACTGCTGACACTCCGCACTCCATCACCTCTCCATGGGTCACATTGATGCGCACTTAAGACACAGGACCTTGCACTGTAGTCACACTCTGTCTGATGCTGCCTCTGTTCTGGCTCCATGCGCATCACCAGTACTGGCTTCTGTGATCCTCTCAGCATTCCACATGGGTCCTCACTCATGCAAGCATGAGCAGGGGCATATATCACCTCCCCTGTGTCTTAGCAAACATTCTACATCCAGGGTTTCCGCTCTTGGAAGAACCAATCAGGTGCAAGTAAGGAGACATGTGCCTGTTCAGCAAAATAACACCCTTAGCTGCATTAGGTGTAGTATGATATGCCGGCGGCCGGGCTCCTGGCAACCAGCATACCGGCGCCGGGAGCCCGACTGCCAGCATACCGGCAGCGTGGCGAGCGCAAATGAGCCCCTTGCGGGCTCGCTGCGCTCACCACGCTGCGGGCACGGTGGCGTGATACGCGCGCCACGCTAGTTATTCTCCCTCCAGGGGGGTCGTGGACCACCATGAGGAAGAATATCTGTCGGTATGCCGGGTGTCGGGATTCCAGCGCCATTATACTGTGCGCCGGGATCCCGACATTCGGCATACTGAAAACCACCCGCTGCATTAACCCATGCTGTCCCTACAGTTTCTTCTAGGGAAACGACTGTGCTGGGTTATGTACAGCCTGCTGTGACCTATTGTTCCACAGATTCCGGGGGTACCACATCCATACACGTAGAAGAGGTACAGGGTGTCACACAGGGGTAGGGGATGTACAGTGTGTTATACTTGGGAATGTAGGGGGGTACAGAATATCACACATACAGTGGTACAGGGTGTTCTACACACAGGGTAGAGGGGTACAGGGTGTCACTTACAGGGGTAGATGGGACATCTTACACCCCATTATTACCCATGCAGTTGTAGTGCCCCATATACCTGGCTCTCACTGCCTCCCATCTCCATTGTAGACAGCTCACAGAGAGGACTGAACACATTGCTCTCTACCCCAGCCCAACAGACAGCACACACTGTTTTGTGATGCGCTGGTGAGAGAGAGGCAGCAGCAAGCATTTAGTCCTCTCTCTCCTGCGATTGCAATTGTACCAGATCCACTGCCCACTTCACGGTCACATAGAATTTTTTATGTTAAATATTCTCTGAGGAGGTGGTGTGGCTACACCTCTCCACATTGGTCACGCCCCCTCCATTTACCAGGACCTGGCAGAGCTGTCGGCGCACCTGGCCCCAAGTAGTAGTAGTAGTAGTACTACTGTCCCTTACGCCCAATATAATGCCCCAGCAACCAGCCAAAAAATACATTAATCAAACCTTCAGATAAAACTTGGTGCCCCGCAAAGGACAAGAAAAGAGTGCACACACTGTAGAATAATGATCTATGGTAACATTTAATAGGGGGAGGACTATAAACAGGCCAGTGTGGCCAACCCCAGTGCAGATCCTCACACATCTACTAATGTCTGCGTGATGCCCCCAGGTGTCCTGAGCTGTAACAGGCAGGGTATGGTCTTTAGGCTGTGAGTTACCTGTGTCTATCTATAGCCTCTTGGTGCTGCCCGGCGCCCAGCAGCTCAGCGATGTCCTAGTACTGACAGCCCCAGCTCCCAGGCACACACCAATGCCCCAACAGTTGGAGCAGCACTCAGGTCTGGCAGGCAATGCTGCCCATGTCCTCCTGGGACACCTGACAGCACCTCATTGGCTCCCTACGCATGCAGCACCAGCAGTATGTGTGCCTGCACTGGATGGTTACCAGGTCACGAAGGAAGCCCCTAAGATGTGGGCACAGCAGCTTTCACCCAGTGGTGGCTCCCTCTGCAGCGTCTCTCCAGGACAAGCCCCTGTATTGCCGCTGCAGGCACTCCACCATCTGCAGCAGCCGAGCAAAGTCCAGGGCTTCCTTCAGTGCCACATTCTGCACTTTCCATTGGCTGCCACACGGTCAGAGCATAATGCAGGGGGATGTGCTGCTTCGGCAGGCCTGCAGTGCGGAAGGCCAGACCAGCCTATCTGGCCATCGGGAGCCAGTTGACCAGTCAGTCCCAAGACCTGCTCCTGCATGGCCCCATCGAAGTGCCGTTTCTATTGGGGGACATGCAGTGTGGCTGGGTGCAGGGGATTCAGGCTATGGAGGGAGTCTGGACCCCATAGCAGCTGCATCCCCTGATCCTACAGTAGTTATGCCACTGACTTACTTATTATAAGTTTGAAAAGTATGTGGGAAAAGTGGGAAACTGAAAACCAAGTTGGTGTTTTTGAGAGTCGTCTATGTATTAAGCCTTTAAGAGATGGAGATTAAGTACAGAAAGGCTCCTAACTAATTTTTTATTTTATTTTTTAATTAAACTTTTATTCCATATTTCCAGCTTTCAATACACAATAAAAAATTTACACAAAGAAATACACAAATAACAAGGACAGTTTTTACTCCATTGTTTCATCATTTTAAACTTTCTAATACAGGGTACATTCAACTCATATATGAATAGATCCATAAATAGTTTTTAAAACGCAATTATTTCATATAAGAAGTACCGTAAGTAATATTGTAATTATCTAAGTCCTCTACCATCCATAAATATCCACCCGATGGTGGTCATTCCGAGTTGTTCGCTCGTTGCCGATTTTCGCTATATTGCGATTAGTCGCTTACTGCGCATGCGCAAGGTTCGCAGAGCGCATGCGTTTAGTTATTTTACACAAAAGTTAGGTATTTTACTCACGGCATAACGAGGATTTTTCATCGTTCTGGTGATCGTAGTGTGATTGACAGGAAGTGGGTGTTTCTGGGCGGAAACTGGCCGTTTTCTGGGCGTGTGCGAAAAAACGCTGGCATTTCTGGGAAAAACGCGGGAGTGTCTGAAGAAACGGGGGAGTGTCTGGGCGAATGCTGGGTGTGTTTGTGACGTCAAAACAGGAACGAAACTGACTGAACTGATCGCAATGGCTGAGTCTGGAGCTACTCAGAAACTGCTAAGAAATTTCTATTCGCAATTCTGCGAATCTTTCGTTCGCAATTCTGCTAAGCTAAGATACACTCCCAGAGGACGGCGGCTTTGCGTGTGCAATGCTGCTAAAAGCAGTTAGCGAGCGAACAACTCGGAATGAGGGCCGATGTTTCTACATTTCCTCCTATAAATCTCTGTTTAGAGTATATTGCTATGTCTACTAATCTCTACTGACCATTACTCACATTCATGTAGGTAGACCATTTATACAATTTCTTAACTATTATAAAGTTTTCACCCCTATTTGCAGTTTCCATTATAAAATTGTGATTTATATTATTCATTATCTCTGTAATGGATGGTATTTTTTCCTGTTTCCACCACTGAGCAATAGCTAACTTTGTATGCCTTTTGACATGACAGTTAGGAGTTGATAGGCTAATACTTTATCTCCGTCCACTTTAGCGCTCCCCAAGGCTTAGTACAGAGACTCCTAAATAACCCAAACACACTTCCATCCCAAAAAATCTTAACATGCAGTAACTTTACAATTTAAGCATTCTAAATATTTATAACTTGGGATCTTTTGGGATCTTATTTCCTTTTTTCTAGCTCTGCTCCTCTAACAAAAAACGTACCCCTCCTTTGCAGGAGCATGTATCTTGCAGTATATGTGGGGAAGGAGTGGGTTCAGACACTGGCAATGGCAGACATGTACTGTGCATCAATCTGCACTCATGCGCAAACGGAGTGAAGTATTATTTCTCCCTCAAAGCATACATAATACAGTTTCAAGATATTAATAAAGATGACATCATTATTATTTGTCTTTTGATCTTTGCATATTCTTTCATATTAAATATTTGATATGCTGCCACTGATAGTATTTGTGTGCAGATATTTTCCTTATAACCAATTAGGTCCAATTAATCATTGACCATGAATAATTAAGCAATTAAGAATACATACCATAACCCTCACATATACTGTATACAGTTTATTATAGTTTGTATTGGGAGAAATACCGCACTGGTGGATAGAATATAATGAAATAAATCAAAAACAGCCAAAATTCGTAGATATAAGGAAACGCTAAGTTTTCAAATATGGTTTGGCGGTGCACCCAGAGTCAATGAAACTGTAAGGAAACAATGAGGAGAAAAAAGAGACTCTTTTGTGGGCGCACTCTTTACTATTAAGACAATAATCTAGATATTATATAATTAGAATACGGAGAAAATCTAGATATAAAATATAACTTTTATTAGCATCATAGAATAAAAGGGTGTATAGTCGTCAAATAAGGTGACATTCCAATGTATACAAAAATTATTATTATGTTGATCCTCAGTAACACAAACTGATAATATGTAAATAATTGTACAAATAGTAATAGGTCAATGCTAAAATTAGCATAATTGGTCCCGATTGCATAAATCTGGTAGGAATGCCATGAAAGATAAATGAAATATAACGCCTAAGGAAGATTCTAGGGCTGCCTCAGCTGGTTGGTCCTATGACCGTGCCAAATCTAATTGTAGTGGTAATTTGCTCGCTGATTAAACAAAGAATAGAACAGGTGAAGAAAAGATAGCAGTGTGTATCTGCTGTCAGCGTTAGACTCAGAGCGTGATGGACAAATGTAAGCTCTACAACACCGGGTATTCCTCAATGGTCACCCACTTGAGTACTGACCAAGCCCGACACTGATTAGCTTCCAAGATCGGACGGTTTCGGGCGTTTACAGTGTGGTATGATAGTAGAGGATTGCGGATGACAGCGAGGGCTCTGGAATCACTGATGAGAGTTCACTAAATATTTGGTAGAAAGATAAAGATGGATCTGCTGCCAATGTTAGACAGGGGTGACCCCTGAATCAGTGGTGAGAGTCCACGTAAAAGAAATAAAGGATGAAAAGCCGATAATGGTACCAATCAACTGTACATGCAAATTAGTATATACATACCAGTTTATTACAACTGGAGTTACTGTTATGTATACACATTAACAAATGATAGAGAGTGAAGAATTCTTCACCTGAGTACAATAAACCCAGTAACAGAATTTTGAAAATGTAACAGTAAGGTTGCCAGTGCTCCCTGTTTGAGCTCAAAAGAGGAATAAATTATACTTTATAATTGTTGCTGATATTGGGTCACCCAGGACCCACTAACCTAAAGATCTGGAAATGCAAAGGAACATGGTATAAGGTTTTTAAATGTAACAGCAATGTTGCAAAATGCTCCCTGTTTGTGTTGAAAAGAGAAAAATATACTTTGTAATTATTGCAGGAATCACAATCACAAAGGACCCGCAAATCTATGGATATAACTAACGTGTATCCAATAGTGAATGAATAACATTAAGTTGTATCAATTAAACTAGATGAAGAATGGATAATAAATAGATATAAAGTTAAATAAATAAATATATATATATATAAATAGATATATAGTTAAATAAATAAATACATAAATGAATTGCCTGCAAAGCCAGCAGTTGATTTGGCGAATAATGAGGTAAAATTACGTCATCGGGGTTAAATCTGTAAGTGGTATGATATTACCCGCAAGGTAGTCGAAGGAAAAAATGGTCCCAGATGTAAATGATGGTCCTGGTTCTCATAGAGCGTGCTGAGGTAAGAAGTTCACATTCCAGGACATGCGGCACGTTCACCAAAGAGGCTCGTTGAGTTCAGGTTGTATTAAAAGGACAGACCTGATGATGTAACTCAGCAGGGCTGGTACGAACACTGGGCAGCGAGGCGACGGCTGATTTAGATGAATGTGCGGCTCTTAGCGGTGCAGAGAATCAGTGATTAATGCACGGAAGCTGGTGCGGGCACTGGGCAGCAAGGCGACGGCTGTATATGATAGATGGACGGCATTCAACAGCAAAGGGGGACCAACAAGGCACACGGAAGACGCGTTTCACCCGTAACTCGGGCTTGATCACTTCCTGAAGGAAGTGATCAAGCCCGAGTTACGGGTGAAATGCGTCTTCAGTGTGACTTGTTGGTTACGGGTGAAACGCGTCTTCCGTGTGCCTTGTTGGTCCCCCTTTGCTGTTGAATGCCGTCCATCTATCATATACAGCCGTCGCCTTGCTGCCCAGTGCCCGCACCAGCTTCCGTGCATTAATCGCTGATTCTCTGCACCGCTAAGAGCCGCACATTCATCTAAATCAGCCGTCGCCTCGCTGCCCAGTGTTCGTACCAGCCCTGCTGAGTTACATCATCAGGTCTGTCCTTTGAATACAACCTGAACTCAACGAGCCTCTTTGGTGAACGTGCCGCATGTCCTGGAATGTGAACTTCTTACCTCAGCACGCTCTATGAGAACCAGGACCATCATTTACATCTGGGACCATTTTTTCCTTCGACTACCTTGCGGGTAATATCATACCACTTACAGATTTAACCCCGACGACGTAATTTTACCTCATTATTCGCCAAATCAACTGCTGGCTTTGCAGGCAATTCATTTATGTATTTATTTATTTAACTATATATCTATTTATATATATATATTTATTTATTTAACTTTATATCTATTTATTATCCATTCTTCATCTAGTTTAATTGATACAACTTAATGTTATTCATTCACTATTGGATACACGTTAGTTATATCCATAGATTTGCGGGTCCTTTGTGATTGTGATTCCTGCAATAATTACAAAGTATCTTTTTCTCTTTTCAACACAAACAGGGAGCATTTTGCAACATTGCTGTTACATTTAAAAACCTTATACCATGTTCCTTTGCATTTCCAGATCTTTAGGTTAGTGGGTCCTGGGTGACCCAATATCAGCAACAATTATAAAGTATAATTTATTCCTCTTTTGAGCTCAAACAGGGAGCACTGGCAACCTTACTGTTACATTTTCAAAATTCTGTTACTGGGTTTATTGTACTCAGGTGAAGAATTCTTCACTCTCTATCATTTGTTAATGTGTATACATAACAGTAACTCCAGTTGTAATAAACTGGTATGTATATACTAATTTGCATGTACAGTTGATTGGTACCATTATCGGCTTTTCATCCTTTATTTCTTTTTCGTGGACTCTCACCACTGATTCAGGGGTCACCCCTGTCTAACATTGGCAGCAGATCCATCTTTATCTTTCTACCAAATATTTAGTGAACACTCATCAGTGATTCCAGAGCCCTCGCTGTCATCCGCAATCCTCTACTATCATACCACACTGTAAACGCCCGAAACCGTCCGATCTTGGAAGCTAATCAGTGTCGGGCTGGGTCAGTACTCAAGTGGGTGACCATTGAGGAATACCCGGTGTTGTAGAGCTTACATTTGTCCATCACGCTCTGAGTCTAACGCTGACAGCAGATTCACACTGCTATCTTTTCTTCACCTGTTCTATTCTTTGTTTAATCAGCGAGCAAATTACCACTACAATTAGATTTGGCACGGTCATAGGACCAACCAGCTGAGGCAGCCCTAGAATCTTCCTTAGGCGTTATATTTCATTTATCTTTCATGGCATTCCTACCAGATTTATGCAATCGGGACCAATTATGCTAATTTTAGCATTGACCTATTACTATTTGTACAATTATTTACATATTATCAGTTTGTGTTACTGAGGATCAACATAATAATAATTTTTGTATACATTGGAATGTCACCTTATTTGACGACTATACACCCTTTTATTCTATGATGCTAATAAAAGTTATATTTTATATCTAGATTTTCTCCGTATTCTAATTATATAATATCTACATTATTGTCTTAATAGTAAAGAGTGCGCCCACAAAAGAGTCTCTTTTTTCTCCTCATTGTTTCCTTACAGTTTATTATAGTTGCAATAATTAGCACAATCGTACATGTTATGAATGGTAAGTATCTGATATTGTAGGTACTGACCTTTGCTATCATTCCAATTAGGGCCCTCATTCCGAGTTGTTCGCTCGCAAGGCGATTTTAGCAGTATTGCACACGCTAAGCCGCCGCCTACTGGGAGTGAATCTTAGCTTCTTAAAATTGCGAACGAAAGATTCGCAATATTGCGATTACACATCTCGTAGCAGTTTCTGAGTAACTTCAGACTTACTCGGCATCTGCGATCAGTTCAGTGCTTATCGTTCCTGGTTTGATGTCACAAACACACCCAGCGTTCGCCCAGACACTCCTCCGTTTCTCCAGCCACTCCCGCGTTTTTTCCGGAAACGGTTACGTTTTTTCCCACACGCCCATAAAACGGCCTGTTTCCGCCCAGTAACACCCATTTCCTGTCAATCACACTACGATCGCCTGAGCGAAGAAAAAGCCGTGAGTAAAAATCCAAACTTCATAGCAAATTTACTTGGCGCAGTCGCAGTGCGGACATTGCGCATGCGCACTAAGCGGAAAAACGCTGCGTTGCGAAGAAATTTTCCAAGCGAACGACTCGGAATGACCTCCTAGGTCTGCTATGCCCTGCTGATAGTGTTAAATTTGCTTTGCCCTCGCCCTGTATAGACGGAGTTAATTCTTGCTGTGGGAAGAGTGGATGAGTTTTTCTGAGTGAGTCTGACAGCTGCTTCACCATGCTGCAACAAACAATGGCTAACATGCTTTTTTTTATCAAGTCATGGCGCCAAGTACCTTACTGTTCATTATACAGGTCAATAAGATTTGTGGCACTCTGCATAAGAGTATCATATCATGCATCTATTTTAAAACTAGTTTTTAAGTAAACGCATAACTATTGATGTACTGTTTCTTTCTCCTAACCTGGTGAAACGATGAGCACAAAGCATAATACAGAACTAAAAAAAAAGACAAAAAGATCTGATACGTTTTTGTGATGTATAGTTGTGCATTTCATTGTTGTTGTGTGCATCTTATTTGCTGTAACCATATACTGTAAAAATAGTATTTATACATACTTCTTCATGGAATGGATTATCATACTGGATTATATAGAGGAATCGTCCTGAATTTTTGTAGCATATTATGCAGAAATACTGTATGTGAATCAGCATTCATATTGTGCAAAGTACTGAGCATCTGGATATGTATGGTTATTTCCTGCGGCTTCCTATTCAGATTGCAGATTCAGCTACTGTAAGTCTTCTGCCTAAGTATAAATAGCTGGCTATATATAGAAATAATACTTAACTGCCGCTTTAGTGACTTCAACTGTCATAAGTGATTGTGCAAAGGAAGCAAAAACTTGCACTAACAACCATATCCTTCTCAAAGCAATTTATTGCATTATTGCAAATGGAAACATTCAATGGAAATTAGAATTATGTTTAAACAAGTATAGGGAGTACAGCGTTGAACTGTGATTTTTTTTTTTTTTTTTTGCTATATTTTGTCTTAATAGCATATACAAAGCAACTAAACACTCAAATAACATTAGGAAACATATCAAACCTTTCCACAACTACAGTGCATTTGAACTAAATCCTTCATTGTATAGGACCACAATAAAAGTAAAACTAAGCAGAATAAAATGCTTAGCAATGAAGTACTTTTAATCTTGCTCATTTTTCAAGCAAGGGCAGGTTATATTCAAGATGCTTACTCTACATGTTTCATTTTAAGAATTAACAATCTGCAATATAGTTTCTAAACTTACCTAATTTGATTTTTTATCTTTGTTTTCTCTTTTTCTTTTCTATTTTTTCCTTTCATTCTCTTTGAACATTTTTCTGATGATAATGTATTGATGATTTTATTTTTTATTACTTTATTTGTTCCTTATTTTGACCATTTTTATGTTTTCAGAGATTAAAATGCCCATTTTTTCTTTAATCATACATTTGTTATTCTTCTCAGAGCAAATTCTCTTACTTGTATATTCCTTGTATACATTAATCTGTTCTTTCTCAATCCTGCTGAGGTCCCAAGAATATCATGTGGTTCTATTACTGTCAGATCCATATCAGTAGAGCTGAATGTGAACCAAACTGAGACAGCAACTGTATTTACTGTAGCAAGGTTTTCCCAAAATGAAAGCGATGGCATAGTTATAGCAAGATTACTACTTGACTGTACAAGTATGTTGTTAGAGGGTAGGGAATACATGAATGTCTCTGTTTTTGTTGTCATCACTGTATAGCATTTATAGACAACCTGCCCCTTTTAATAAAGTGTAATTTTCAAACTCAAGAGAATGAAAAAGAAAGTTTATTTTTTTCATAATTTATTGCTGAGACTAGGGATGCTTATATGTCTTTCAGAGTGGCTCTCTAATCATATTGTCAAATTGTCCTAGAGTTTGAACATTTTTGATAAATGTTTTGATGGTAGATAGACTAAAAATGGAATGTGAATTCAAGAGAGAAAATCAAGAATTACCATACTCAAACAGATTCAAACATGTTTGAGCTTGTTCTAATTAAAATTATAACATTGTGTGGTATTGTTTGTGTGAAATCGTACAAAATAATGTTTGCAAATTATTAGGCATCAAAGAAAATGTGTAGAAAGTCCAAACATTCAACATTTTATAATTTATTATTGGCATCTTTTGTTTTAACTGTGTTAGGGTCTCCTGCCCTGTGCTGCCACGTCGTCATGGCAACCGGGAGACAAGTGCTAGTGGAGTAACCTGAGCGCAGCTGATACTCCGGTTCGGGTCTTTTGCTGTGCAGTGGTTATAGGCTCTGTGCACGGCAGGGGATCCGGTGCTGGTTTTTGTGCTCACAGTCTGTGAGGTCTGAGTGGGGCGTGGACAGCACCTGCTTTATAAGGCCTCTTTTCAGGGTAAGCAGATGCTGCTGAATCTCTGTTGGTTAGTCAGTTCATGAAAGTTAGCCAGTACTGTGTAGCTTTGTATTTGTTTGTTGCTTACTGTAAATAGGCCTGGGGATTTGGTATTACACTCTGCCAATCCAGACCTAGCAGTAAGACTGGAGTCAGTCGTTTAGCTTGCTGGGGTTCTGTTATTACTCTGTGAACTTAGCAAGTTTGCGGCTGTATTCTAACACTTGCCTGTCTAATCCTGTCTCACTGTGCTAGGTGTCAGGGGTCAGTTTAGTGGCAGTAAGCTTAAACCTGTGCACTGCAAGTGAGAATCAGGATTGTGGAGGCTCTCCTTGTGTCTATCATTCCATCTCTGACCAAGGAGTTTACTGCCACACCCGTTGGTAACCCTTTAGGGTTTTGCTGTTGCCCTTAGCAACAGCATTTCGGGTTCTCTACGTATTAAAACACAACATCTTGCTTTTTACATCTGAGCAGTTCTAATACAAGGGAGATACCCAGTTCCTTAGCCTCTGGGCTTCTCTGTTCACTGTGTGTGTATTTTGTTACCCTATCACCTTCTGTGTACGTTATGTCATATTCCCCAGTTTGTCTGTGAGTCCATTTGTTTTGCATAACAGTTCAAACACCAGTACATTCCTGCAGACACTGGAGTGCATAACAGTTCTGACACTAGTACTTTCCTGCAGGCACTGGTGTGCATAACATATTCAGCAGCCAAATACTCCTGTTGAAATTTTGTGGGAATATGGAGCATACCCCTCAAAATACGTTGCAACAGGTGGTCGATCAGGTGCAGGTCCTGACTCGACAATTTAATGATTTGTCCATTAAGATGCACACCTCCCAGGCTGCTGGCGGAGCTCCCGCAGCAGCAGCACCTGCAGGGGTTAAGGAGCCGAAAGTAAATCTCCCGGATCGTTTTTCTGGAGATCGCTCGCAGTTCTTTTGTTTCAAGGAGAGCTGCAAGCTATACTTCCGGCTTAGGCCTCAGTCTTCTGGGTCGGAGATTCAGCGGGTGGGCATAGTGATTTCCTTGCTACAAGGAGACCCACAGGTCTGGGCATATGGGTTGCAGCCTGACTGTCCGTCGCTTAAAAGTGTTGATGCTTTTTTTACGGCACTGGGCATGTTGTATGATGACCCTGACAAGACGGCCTCAGCCGAGGCTCAGATTTCGATCCTTAAGCAAGGGCGAAGGCCAGTTGAGGTTTACTGTACGGAGTTTCGGAGGTTGGCCCATGATACCCAGTGGAATGACCCAGCCCTGAGACACCAGTACCGAAGAGGTCTTTCTAACCAGATAAAGGACCAACTGGTACAATATCCCTTGCCTGATAGCTTGGATCAGCTCATGCAGTTATCCATCCGGGTGGATAGACGGCTGAGAGAGCGTAGGCTTGAAAGGGAGACTGAGATTTCCTTCCTTCCCAAGGGAACCTCAGACTCTGAGGAATTTTCTGAGGAGCCTATGCAGATTGGGGCTACCCGCCTCTCCTCGCGTGAGAAGACGCGGAGGAGACAGCAGGGGTTGTGTTTGTACTGTGGGAATAAAGGTCATGTGGTAGTATCATGCCCAGAAAAGCCGGAAAACTTCAGGGCCTGAGGGTGATGGGAAATATCCTGTCAGGCCAGAAGTCAGAATTTCCCAAGAAGACTTTTATCATTCCGGTGACCTTGAAGATCCTCGGTCAAACTGTCAAGACTGAGGCCTTTGTGGACAGTGGGGCCGACGGGGTTTTTATGGACCGCCAATTCGCCCTAAAACACTCTGTTCCCTTAGTACCCTTGGCATCGGAAATTGAGATTTGTGGGTTAAACGGGGAACCATTATCCCAAGGTAAAATTACCTCTTGCACTAGCCAGATTTCTTTGTTTATTGGAGCCACACACTCTGAAAAATTGTCCTTTTATGTGACTGTCTGTACTTTTGCCCCATTGGTGTTGGGGTTACCCTGGTTAAGGGCCCACAATCCTCAATTTGACTGGGTCTCTGGGGAGATTCTTAGTTGGGGTACTGATTGTTTCAGGAGTTGCTTGAGCCTTCCAGTCAGGCTCTCGCAGCTAAGTTTGCCAGGATTGCCAGGGTGTTATGCAGATTTTGCGGACGTGTTCTCCAAAAAAGTTGCAGAGGTACTACCTCCCCATCGCCCCTATGACTGTGCCATTGATTTGTTGCCAAATGCTAAGCTTCCCAAGAGCAGGTTGTACTCCCTGTCACGTCCTGAGACTCAGGCTATGGCAGAGTACATTCAGGAGAACTTGGCTAAGGGATTTATCAGACCTTCACAGTCTCCAGTTGGGTCGGGGTTCTTCTTCGTGGGTAAAAAGGACGGTTCGTTGCGACCCTGCATCGACTTCAGGGAATTGAACCGTATCACGATTAAAAACTCATACCCACTGCCTCTCATTTCGGTCTTGTTTGACCAGCTTCGTACTGCCACCATTTTTTCTAAGATTGACCTACGCGGTGCATACAATCTAATCCGAATAAGAGAGGGGGATGAATGGAAGACTGCCTTTAATACCCACTCAGGGCATTATGAATATTTGGTGATGCCTTTTGGGCTCTGTAATGCCCCGGCAGTCTTCCAGGATTTCATGAATGATGTGCTCAGGGAATATTTGGATAGATTCTTAGTTGTATACTTAGATGACATCCTAATCTTCTCCCATTCCCTGGAGGAACATCGGAAGCATGTACGCTTAGTCCTCCAGAAACTCAGAGACCACCGGCTTGGGGCGAAGCTGGAGAAGTGCGAATTTGAAGTTCAGCAAATCGCATTTCTAGGATATATTATCTCCCCAGAAGGTTTCCAAATGGAGGGTTCCAAGGTACAGGCAGTCCTGGATTGGGTGCAGCCCACTAGTTTGAAGGCGCTTCAGCGTTTCCTGGGCTTTGCGAATTTTTATAGACGATTTATCGCTGGATTTTCGTCTATAGTGGCGCCCTTGGTGGCACTCACTAAGAAAGGGGCGGATGTTGCTCACTGGTCTTGTGAGGCTAAAGCGGCTTTTGCCCGTCTCAAAAGGGCATTTGTTTCGGCCAAGGTGCTGCGACACCCAGATCCAGAGCGTCCTTTTGTGGTGGAGGTGGATGCCTCTGAGATGGGTATTGGGGCAGTGCTTTCTCAGATGGGAGTGTCTGATAATCGCCTTCATCCCTGTGCTTACTTTTCCCGTAAATTTTCGCCTGCCGAGATGAATTATGACGTGGGTAACCGGGAATTGTTGGCTATTAAGGATGCACTCGAGGAGTGGAGACACTGGCTTGAGGGGGCTAAGTTTGTGGTCTCAATTCTCACTGACCATAAGAATCTGGCATATTTAGAGTCAGCGAAGCGTCTCAATGCCAGGCAGGCACGATGGGCTTTGTTTTTTGCTCGCTTTAATTTTTTGATAACATATCGCCCTGGGTCAAAAAACATCAAGGCTGATGCGCTCTCGCGGAGTTTTGCTCCAATCCAGGAGACCACCGAGGAGCCGTTGCCCATTGTTTCCCCATCATGTATTAAAGTGGGCATTACCCAGGACCTCTTATCATTAGTCCTTAGAGCACAGGAGCAGGCTCCTCCAGACCTTCCGGTAGGTCTTTTGTTTGTGCCTCCTAGGTTAAGACAGCGAGTGTTCCTGGAATTCCATGCCAAGAAATCGGCAGGTCACCCGGGTATTGCCAGAACTCGGGAGTTGCTATCTAGGGCGGTGTGGTGGCCCTCGGTGGCTAAGGATGTGGATCAGTGGGTTCGGGCATGTGACATCTGTGCCCGAAATAAGACTCCTAGAGGGGTTCCTGTTGGCCCATTACATCCACTCTCTATCCCATCTAAGCCATGGACCCACATTTCAATGGATTTTGTGGTGGACTTGCCCAAATCCTCGGGGATGACAGCCATCTGGGTTGTCGTTGACAGGTTTTCGAAGATGGCGCACTTCGTTCCACTGGTTGGGCTGCCATCAGCCAGACGCCTGTCTGAATTATTTATGCTGCATGTTGTGCGTCTCCACGGGTTGCCACTTGATGTGGTCTCTGACCGCGGATCCCAGTTTGTGGCCAAATTCTGGAGGGCATTTTGTTCCGATCTCCAGATTTCTGTCAGCTTGTCGTCAGGCTACCATCCGCAGTCTAATGGGCAGACTGAAAGGGTGAACCAGTCCTTGGAGCAGTTCCTCAGGTGTTATGTCTCCAAGTGTCAGACTGACTGGGTTGCTCATCTGTCCATGGCGGAGTTTGCCTATAACAACGCGGCTCACTCTGCTACAGGGATCTCTCCCTTCCTTTGTGTGTATGGGCATCATCCTAAGGCCAATTCTTTTGACCCCCTGGACTCCACGCCTGGTGGTTCCTCTGTGGTTTCGGTCCTTAGAGGTATTTGGCGGAAAGTGAAGAAAGCCCTTGTGTCTGTGTCATTAGTGACCAAAAGGGTTTTTGATAAGCGGAAAAGACCCTGCAGCTTCAAATTAGGAGACTTCGTCTGGTTGTCTACCAAGAATTTGAAGTTGAGACAGCCATCTCATAAGTTAGGGCCCCGGTTCATCGGCCCTTATAAGATCACCAGGGTTATCAATCCGGTGGCATTTCAGTTAGATCTGCCCCGTTCTTTGGGTATCAATAAAACATTTCATTGTTCCCTTTTAAAACGGGCGATTAGTAATCCTTCTTCCAGTGGAAGACCTTCCCCTCTTCTGATACGTGGCCAGAGGGAGTTTGTTGTTGAAAGGATTCTTGACTCCAAGGTGGTTCGGGGTCGGCTGTCATTTTTGGTGCACTGGAAGGGGTATGGCCCGGAGGAGCGGTCGTGGGTGCGCAGTTGTGATCTTCATGCCCCCAGACTGATACGCTCTTTCTTCTCGCAGTTCCCCGATAAACCCGGTGGTAGGGGTTCTTTGACCCCTCGTCAGAGGGGGGGTACTGTTAGGGTCTCCTGCCCTGTGCTGCCACGTCGTCATGGCAACCGGGAGACAAGTGCTAGTGGAGTAACCTGAGCGCAGCTGATACTCCGGTTCGGTCTTTTGCTGTGCAGTGGTTATAGGCTCTGTGCACGGCAGGGGATCCGGTGCTGGTTTTTGTGCTCACAGTCTGTGAGGTCTGAGTGGGGCGTGGACAGCACCTGCTTTATAAGGCCTCTTTTCAGGGTAAGCAGATGCTGCTGAATCTCTGTTGGTTAGTCAGTTCATGAAAGTTAGCCAGTACTGTGTAGCTTTGTATTTGTTTGTTGCTTACTGCAAATAGGCCTGGGGATTTGGTATTACACTCTGCCAATCCAGACCTAGCAGTAAGACTGGAGTCAGTCGTTTAGCTTGCTGGGGTTCTGTTATTACTCTGTGAACTTAGCAAGTTTGCGGCTGTATTCTAACACTTGCCTGTCTAATCCTGTCTCACTGTGCTAGGTGTCAGGGGTCAGTTTAGTGGCAGTAAGCTTAAACCTGTGCACTGCAAGTGAGAATCAGGATTGTGGAGGCTCTCCTTGTGTCTATTATTCCATCTCTGACCAAGGAGTTTACTGCCACACCCGTTGGTAACCCTTTAGGGTTTTGCTGTTGCCCTTAGCAACAGCATTTCGGGTTCTCTACGTATTAAAACACAACATCTTGCTTTTTACATCTGAGCAGTTCTAATACAAGGGAGATACCCAGTTCCTTAGCCTCTGGGCTTCTCTGTTCACTGTGTGTGTATTTTGTTACCCTATCACCTTCTGTGTACGTTATGTCATATTCCCCAGTTTGTCTGTGAGTCCATTTGTTTTGCATAACAGTTCAAACACCAGTACATTCCTGCAGACACTGGAGTGCATAACAGTTCTGACACTAGTACTTTCCTGCAGGCACTGGTGTGCATAACAAACTGTGAGCTACTGTAACTTGAACTTCAAATTCAAATTTCAAGCCATGAATTTCCAACCTGTGCAGTGGAACTGGCCCAAAAATCACAATTTGACCAACAAGGAGTTTCAAGCCCTCCAACTGACCAAATTCAATCATATATGTTCAGAATAATTTGAGGTTCTCTATTGGCACCACTGATAAATGTCCCAACACTTTTGTTATACAATCCTCCAGTCGGTGGCCAGAGGTTCCAAATCTGAGTAAAGTTGAACTTGGATGTAAAAATAATTTAAAAAAAACACAGCCATCTAGCTGGTTCCATTAGGAGGGGCACAACTCAACAACAAAAAAATTAACATTCTCTATGTTTTTTCCCCTTGGGCTTATGTTTACTAGCCTCCATAGTGGATTGTGTGAGTTTTGGGATACATTTTTCCCACCTGTTAAACATTGGCAGGTTTAGGAGTTCTTTATTCTGTGTGGTCTCCAGCTAATTCATGTAAAGGAGCCTCAACCACTGATGAAGAATGGCTTTAAGGCCAACAGCAGTTACTTGTCTGTCCTTGGGATCACCCATGCACTATTACTACAGAAAGAAAGTTTATAAACTGAATTGCCAAAAGAGACAAGCATTTCTGAGAAGCGTTGCATATAAATACAGTCTCAAAAACAATGCAAAAGGTCTGCCTCCTCAGTCTGGCATTTTGGACATGTAGAGTGTAGCGGTATGCCAATGAGGTCCCATCACTTAGGGGAAAGGTAACTCTGATGAAGAATTTTAAATGCAATGTCTTAGACATTTTAAGACTGAATAAATCAGACAAAATAGTAGCTGGGGCAAGCCAGACTGGTGGACATCCCACTTCTGCACTCAAGGATGCTCTTTCTCTGGGTCAGTTACCAGCCTGATTCTAGAGTGTATAATAGCAGTTGCAGTAGAATATGTCACTAAATGGATGTGTTTAAAGAGAAGTAACCATATCATGTAGCATTTGTTTTGATAGTTCTATGTGTAAGTAGTGCATAGTTTGAAGTTAGGGAAAACTATTGCATGGGGAAGATTATATGTAGCAATTGTCTCAGTATAATATAATAGTGGTAGGAATCTATGATAGTCTTAAGGGTGGAGATACCAAGGGATGACCAGGGGGGAAACTGCTGAAATGTTTTACTGTGCTGAAAATTTTAATTCAACAAAAGTGGAAGAAATGAGAAACGGGCGTAGCATAATCCAAGAGACGTCACTGCCACATGCCATATATTATTGGTGGGAATAAGAAGAATGTTCACTAGGTAAAGTGCATGCACAAGATAGCTATGGGAGAGGGAGACACGTAATTGTAAGTCTAAAGGGATGTCAGAATAGAGCGAAGAGCCTCAATTTCAGCCATTCGCAAACTGAGGCAGACAGACCAAGTTATAAGTTACATTTTACATTAGGGGCAATAAAAGACAAAAAAAAACTGCACTGCCAGCAAGACCTCGCCAGCCCAAACATAGCTTAGGCTTTAGACTTGTCAAAATTAGTGGAAAAACTATGAATAATGTCAGTAACAAAGAAAGATACTGCTTAGGGTTAGATGTGAATAGCAACAGATCATCAACAAAAGCAATGACCTTGACCTCCTGATGCCAATCTGTATGCCATGAATGAAGCCAGGAAGCAAAGCAAAGGGTGAATTGCTAAATGAGGGAAGCCCTGTTGAGTACCATGTCCTAAATGGAAATTACCAGTGACATTTCTGACCATTACTTGAACTATGGAGGAAAAATAAATGGTATGAAAAAAATTACATAATTATTACATTTCTGGTATTCTAAAAGGTGAGTAAGATGAAGCCAGAACATTTTTTCAAAAGCTTTTTCATTATCCTTAGCTTTAAGTACATTGGTAATAAGGATAGCTGCTTTTACTGCATGGATGCCTATCACTGATTTCCTATATTTTAGTTATTTCACTGTAATGTACAGTATAATTTTATAAACATTTGTTTAATAGAAACACAGTAGATTAAAACTGCCCTTCCTAAATATGTATTTTTCTCAGTAGGTCCCCTGTTAGTAAGGATCAAATATTAATACACAAATACAAAAAACAGGGGGTGCTACACAAACAAAATGTTTATATCTAAGAGCAACAACATCCTATATTGTAGACAGTGGGTCACCTTTACTATGTCTATGAGTCCTTCCCACGCCGATACCCCAGGGTATACAGTTGTATAGACTACTCTGTCCCCCTCACCAAAAATCATCCAACAGGAAAAATACCCAATGATCAATGAGTAAATTATTGGCAAATCTTTTAACTTACATAAAGATAGTACATAAAGTAATTTATTAAAATTGCTTACAGCATTTAAAATATCCACAATCACTATGTAGTTGAGGTGATGGTTTATTCCTGCCAAAACCCTTACAGGTGTGAGCTTTATTGGCAGAATCCTCCCACTTAGAGTATGGACATGGCACCAGAAATCCTACGCGTTTTTCCATGTATCCAATGGAATTCATATATATATATTTTGACACATAAAATTAACAAACATAAGGACAAATAAAATACATACCAAAAAGTATCATGTAATATTGTATATGATGTGCTAGAGTTCTTTCATAAATCATGCATGGCATTAAACCCAAATTGGAAACTTGGTTGATAGCACAATCTAGAGATACATAGGTGAATCAGCTGTTCTGCATATACATAGAAACATAATTTAATATCTTTAACCTGTAGGTACTTGGTATACTCTGAGCAGACCCAAAGTGAATTATGGAATAAATAGCCAGTTTTCAGGTGCAAACACAGTGTTAACACATACAGTAGATCTGGGAACTTTTCATGGATTCTATGTGTTAAAGCCCGATGGCAGATTCATTAAATGGACAAGAAAAAAGGTCTCTATTTGAATAGCCCCAATCCTTAATCTCTTCATTGAAGAAATGAGCAAAATTAGGAAATTGTTCTGCTGAGTGCAGTATATGTCTAATTGCACAATTTTTCTTTGGTGCAGTTAATTCGTTTGTATTATTTTATATGCCCAGAATTAAAGACATACAACAAAAAATAATAAATTGACACAATCGTCAACCCAGCTAAAGTGAGCCAAAATAATGCAGGAATTATTCCATGGTATGGAATACACAAAAACTTAACGTAAAGATTTAATTGCCCATACTTTGTACACTTTGAACTTCCTTCTTATACAGTATATCAAGAGTCTTCATATCATGCAGATATATTAGCTAATTCTGTACAATGAAAATCCTGCCCTTATGGTGGAAATGATACTGTCTCACACATGCTATACAGTAGTACATATACTGTGTTTCTTCAGCATATCTTACTAATGCAAATGACAGAAATTAAGTCAACATGGATCCAAGATTCAGATCTGTAAGACTAGAGTCTACCAAGCCAAAATACGTCAACTAAAATGTTTCATACAGTAGGAGGCACTTACTAGCGGACTTATGGAATCATTTTCAAAGTAAACTAAGACACGTCAGTACTTTTGGATGATAATTCTAATTCTTAAATTGTTAAATCAAGCCTGAGACCACATGGGTGTGGTGTAGCGGTCCGATTATACTTTTTCCGTCTGTCTGTCTTTTGTGGATCGGTCTCGTTGATGTCTGATGGATGCCCTGTCGGTCTCTTTTGTTGTCTATGTATGCACTGTCGGTTTTGTGGGTGTCAGTGTAACTGTTGCCTGATGCCTGCACTGTTGGTCTTTGGTGTGTCGGGTTGTTGACCTTGTCTGTGTTTTTGTTGTCTATATATTATCTTTGTCTGAGGTTTATCTGTCGGTGTTTCACACTTGTCTGACTGGTGTGTGTCTATCTTCTGTTGTCTGTCTTTTTTCTGTCTGTGTATTGCCGGTTGGCATGTCATCCGGAACCCGACATAGTCACAAAAAGATGTGCTCAGCTCCACTGCAAATACAATGAAATATCAATTATCAAAATGGTGTCATTGTCCAATGTATGCAGTTAGCTGAAAAATAATCACATTTATTCAAAACAAAGATAGAAACAAGCAATCAAAGAGCAATGGGTACACCTGATGCATACAGAAGAAACAAGCTGTACAGTATATATGAACGTTATTCTATATGTATGTGCATTTAACCTCATCTTCTTACTATTTGCTGTGGACCTGGCTCATTTCACTGACTGTTTATGCCTCTTTCTTCTCTCATGATGTAACTAAAGACTAACAATGCCATCTTGTGATGTCAGATGACTGTTTTTGGGTGATTACATCCATTTCACAGAGAGAGCAGTCCATGGGTTTGCAGGCCAACATCTTTTGGTGGAAGGAATACGGTGAATCAAGAGTGTTCCTTACTGAGTGAGGGCTTTTCTCATTAATTACCAACTGATGCAAAATTGTTATTTTATTTTGCATGCAATTTTCCGTAAATGAGATTTAAGGCATGAGGAAAGCAGAGTAATCCAGGGAATGAAATTGGAATCCACTGCTCAGGCAATGCAGCATACAGATGTAGCCATGCTCATCTTTGCTGAGATGTGGCATGCTGCAACATGAGTTGCTGGATGGCGTGCCGGGCTGTGACTATTTGCAGTCAGCAATCGCTCCATTAATTAGGAATTAATGGAGCAATCGCAGGCTGCCAATAGTTACAAACAGTAAATGTTTGGTTGAGTATAGGCAGTAGGCCCGCAATTAAGGGGGGACGGTGGGGACTCCAGGGATATACAGGATGCTTACCTACATGTGCCTATAGCAAGGTCTCATCAATGTTACCTCAGGTTTGCCATCCTCCAGCAACATTTTCAGTTCCAAGCCTTGCCCTTCGGGCTAGCAACAGCACCCAGGGTGTTTACCAAAATTATGGTGGTGATGGCAGCTTATCTCCGCAAGCAGGGGATAAGAATATTTCCATACCTCAACGACTTGTTAATCCTAGCACATTCGCAGGAATTATATTTGAGCCATCTTCAACAGACAGTAGTTTGTCTACAAAGGCACGGGTGGCTCATAAACTGGGAAAAGTCGTCTCTGAATCCGTCACAGCGGATGGTTCATTTGGGAGCTATATTGGATTCAGGTCTACAGAGATTTTTTTTACAAGAGAAAAAGATAGTCAAGGTGCAGGTCATGGCTGAGAGGGGGCCCAGGTGACAGCAATGAGGATTGCAGGGAAAGGCCAGCTGCCTGCGCAGTGCGCACCAGCAGGGCAGGCAGCCACAGATGCACACAGAACTGGGGTGTAAGGTAATCTTTTCCTGTGAGGCCACACCTATTTTAGTGAGGCCACACCTATTTTAGTGAGGCCATTTCCCCTTCAGTGCGTACAAAATAGTTTTTTATATCTGGGGGTCGCATTTTTTTAATGCTCACACCGGGAGCCAAATGGTCTAGAAACAACCCTGAGTATAGGCTTAAACCTTATGTACTGTAGATCTGTTGACATGTATGGATGCAAACCAGTAAAAAAATAGCAATTTACATTTAAGTAGAAAGGGTTCCTGGCAATCAGAATGTCATAACAACCAAAACCTCTGGGGCGATTAACAGCCTTCTAGTTTTTAATATTAAAATCTATAATATATTTTTTATATAATAATAGAAATAAAACAGATGAAGAACAATGCTTATCTAGCCTACAGTATAAATGATTTAGCCTTGTGTTGTGGCTTTCACAATATGCTTTAATTTTTTGTTATGCGCATTCACAGTAACAATGGGGTTAATTCCGAGTTGATCGCAGCATCACATTTGTTAGCAGTTGGGCAAAACCATTTGCACTGCAGGTGTGGCAGATATAACATTTGCAGAGAGAGTTAGATTTGGGTGTGTTCAAACTGAAATCTAAATTGCAGTGTAAAAATAAAGCAGCCAGTATTTACCCTGCACAGAAACAAAATAACCCCCCCCCCCAAATCTAACTCTCTCTGCAAATGTTATATCTGCTCCCCTTGCAGTGCACATGGTTTTACCCAACTACTAACAAATTTGATGCTGCGATCAACTCGGAATTACCCCCAATGAACAGTTATCTCTCACCAGTGTCTCCATTGCTTGAATTTCCCATTTAACTGCAATCCTTCTCTTCTACCAATAGCATAATTTACTGCAGTGGTAAAAAAATGAGACTTCAGGGTGCATTTTCTTGGTACAGCTCTTCCATCAAAAGCTTTCATTGCAACAGTATCCAAGTGAATTAGAATGCAAGAGTATTGCAACATCTCTAAAGGACTATTTTAAAGGCATCAATTGCTTCTGACGTGCTGACCTTCAGGTTAGCTTCCTTTTTAGTTGAGACTGTCATATGTGCAGCAATGGAAGATAGTTCCCTAAGGAATAGTATGTGATCATTTGTGAATTTTAAAAGAGATCCCAAAACTATGTATAGACTCTAGCTTTTGTCACTGTGTTGATTTAAAACTGGCTGATATTTTGACAGACCTATCTTAAATGTTTTTTTTTCTTTTTTCTTTTTTCTACAAATAATGCAATAATATATATATATATATATATATATGCAAAATAGTGAAAAAAGTGCTCTACCTTGATATTCAATATATAAATAAATAAATTAACTGAATGAAAACACAATTACAGTATATGTGCAATATAAAACAATAGCCTTCAGTGCTCATAAAGTGATCTGTGCATCATCAATCCTCATAAGTGATAGCATATGCGTACCAGATATATGTCAATATCGAATTTTTAGCAGGTTCTTTTAAAATAAATGATCCTTCCTCTTTCTTCTGACCTGGTCCAATAAGCTCATTCAACAATGATTTGCACTCGCTTTAACAATACTTTTAATTACGGATTTGCAAGAAATCAGATAAGATTGCAAATCCGTAATTAAAAGTATTGTTAAAGCGATATCACACTATCAAAGTTTTTTTTCCCTATTGGGAGATTTTTTGGTTTTAAGGTACAGCCGCGAATCAAACTTGAAGACTTCATTTTGATTATCGGCAGTGAGTTTACCTTTTTATACCTAGGGTTCTCTTACCCATATAGTCACATGGGTGCTGTGTTTTTGGCTTTTTGCGTCATAGGGTTCATATAGTGGCTCTAAATTACTTTATCTTTTTAATATTGCACACCAGCACTAGTCACTTTAACACTAAGTGCACTTTATTCACTCAATTTATCCTCTCCCTGCCCGAGTGAAAATCATTGTTGAATGAACTTATTGGACCGGGTCAGAAGAAAGAGGAAGGATCATTACTTTTAAAAGAACCTGCTAAGAATACGATATTCACATATATCTGGTACGCATATGCTATCACTTATGAGGATTGATGATGCACAGATCACTTTATGAGCACTGAAGGCGCAGGAATTTTACTATCCATGAACAATAAATATATATATATATATATATATATATATATTCTATATATATATATATATATTTATGTCAAATAAATATTTTTCTAATCTAAGGAAAAAGATAATTTTCTTGAGATCTGGGGAGTTGAAAACTATCCTTTATGTGTTTAGCAAAGAGAAAATGAATATAGCATGAAAACAAAGTACTATACACTTGCTTATGTGGTCTTACAATACAGTATGCTATATATGAAGCTATGGAAAATGCCATTAACCATGAATGGACTGGGGCTATTATACACAAAAAGGGTCATGGACACAGGTCACAGGATCATGTAATTGGCCACAGGGGTCTGGCCTAGCAGCACGCCCCATCTATGTTGGGCAGCCGAGCAGAGTGTCAGGAGGCGGAGATGCTCAGCCATTGGAACGTGTTAATTTCTCTAACATTGGTGGTAAAAGATTGAGAACACCAGCACAAATGACAGCTGGAACAACAAAACCTCACCAGGGATGAAGTAACAGCACTAACCACAGCAAATAAACTGGGGAGCAGGGCCAATATCAATGGAACACCTAGTGCACTCAGGATGTCAGAAGCGACCAACCAATTTACATTAATAATGTAGGAAGCAACACACAATGATACTGTGCATACGCTCTTACCAATCAGCCACATGATATGTCTGTTCAGAAGAACCCATTTTAATATGTCTGCCTAGTTTTTATAAAATTTTCAAAGATTTCTGTGGCTCCCATATTGTTTAGTCATTTAGTCATCCGTAAACACAACAAGATGTGTATGACATATCTGTACATTGGCCCTCATTCCGAGTTGTTCGCTCGCAAGCTGCTTTTAGCTGCATTGCACACGCTAAGCCGCCGCCTACTGGGAGTGAATCTTAGCTTATCAAAATTGCGAACGAAAGGTTCTCAAAATTGCGAGTAGAAATTACTTAGTAGTTTCTGAGTAGCTCGAGACTTACTCTTCCAGTGCGATCAGTTCAGTGCTTGTCGTTCCTGGTTTGACGTCACAAACACACCCAGCGTTCGCCCAGACACTCCCCCGTTTCTCCAGCCACTCCCGCGTTTTTCCCAGAAACGGTAGCGTTTTTTCACACACTCCCATAAAACGTCCAGTTTCCGCCCAGAAACACCCACTTCCTGTCAATCACATTACGATCACCAGAGCAAAGAAAAAACCTTGTAATGCCGTGAGTAAAATACCTAACTGCATAGCAAATTTACTTGGCGCAGTCGCACTGCGGACATTGCGCATGCGCATTAGCGGCTAATCGCTCCGTTGCGAGAAAAAAAAATGAGCGATCAACTCGGAATGACCCCCAATATATCGCATCTACCAATGTAATAAATTAGTTGTTTATTGTTGTTCACAAATGTATTGGGTGTACACAATTACAGATGGCTGGGACAATATAATGTTCATCAGCTATACAAATGATACAGTATATTGTCTAGTGTACAGTTTCTCAAACTAAGGGGCAGATGTATTAAGCATGGAAAAGTGATAAAGCAGTATAAATAAGTGATAAGTGGAAGGTGATAATGCACCAACCAATTAGCTCCTAACTGTAATTTTTCAAACCATAATGATTGGCTGATGCAGAGGTTCCCAAACGCGGTCCTCAAGGCACCCTAACGGTCCAGGTTTTATACGTATCCATGCTTGGCCACAGGTGACTTAATTAGCACCTCAGTCAATTTGATTTAACCATCTGTGCTCAGCTATGGATATATCTAAATCCTGGACTATTGGGGTGCCTTGAGGACCGCATTTGGGAACCTCTTGGTTGATGTATTTTCACCTTCCACTTATCACTGTTTTATCACTTCTCCAGGCTTAATACATCTGCCGCTAAGTCCTCACACAGTTCATGTTTTCCAGGTCACCTGTGAATTTTTAGAAAATGTGCCCATCATTTTCCTTATATACTATTATGCCATGACCTCCCCCCCATCTATCAGTCCACTTATATTTTGCTACCCCTAAACCCTCTTTGCCCATCATCCCCCTTGTATTTTTCTGCACATGCCCTTTACTGCCCCAAGCAAATTACCCCCTTATATTTTGCTGCCCATAATGCCTCCTTGCCCATGATCCCCCTTATATTTTGTTGTCCCTCATCCCCTCAACTTACTTGAAATGTTCCTCTTCATTTTATTTATTTTATAATCTGCTGGCTGGTTCCTGTGCAGCCCCACAGCTCCTTGCATGGCACTGTGGAAGCTGTCATGACATCTCTCCCCATACGGGGCCTGATTCAGAGATTTATGCAATGTCAATGTTGTAAAAGCAATAGAATCCTAAGTATGAGTGCAGAAATGTTTACCTAGCTTTAGAATACACATTTACAGGGAATCTGTGATCAATAGACTATTAGGTGATTAATAAACAATTTTGGTAACTAAGGACCTTGTTTTTAGAGTAAATACATTATTCAAACATTTCACCTCACACTTCCACTTTTTCATTTCAAAACAACTGGCATTTTTCTATTTTGTTCTGCTTATAAAAAGTAAAAATAACAAAATATGAAAATAATATCTTTTACAGAATACCCAAAATATATGTTTTTAATACTGTAGTAAATAACTATTATTTTACCAACCACTTTGAGTGCTCTATCTAAGGAATTGTTTTCGAGATTTCTCTTCTCCTTATTTTATGTTGGACCTTTGTTGTTTGATTTTAAAGAACAATACTGTAGTACAATGGTCCTCAAACTGTGTACCATGGCAACATGGGGTGCCTCGAAACACTTGTAGGGGTGCCCTGGGTTGGTGGTCCATGACCAATTCAAATTATTTGTGGTAAATGTAATAGGCAAAACCAGTGCTTCTGGCTACCAACCATAAAAAAAATGTGGATAAACAGAAGTAAATCCTGTCCCTCACCACATACATGAATTTAAGGATGGCCTCGGGGTGTTGTGAAAAAAAATTTAATACTCTAGGGTGCCATGTTTCAAAAAAAGTTTGGGAACCACTGCTGTTGTATCTAGGAAAAAGGGTTGTTGACAAAAATGAAGATTGGAGGATTATTCTCTTGTGTACATCATTGTAATCATTGTATTCAACTTTCTTTTCTTTGAACATAATTGAATAGCCTTACGCTGATCAATGAGCATGGGTAATTGAATGCTGGCCTAAGGGTTCTATTCAATGCCTGCCAGATCCTCTCCGACGGAGAGGATCCGACAGTATTCAATTTTTGGCAAATTCCGACAGGTTCAATCCGACTTTTCTTAAAGTCGGATTGACATTGTCAGACATGGGCAAAAAAAACTGTCGGAATTTCCCGCAAATCCAACAAGACACATGGATCGGCAACTAATCCGCCGATCCGCGTGTTTTCCGACCATTCAGATTTTTTTAAAGATTGGAAAAAAAGGCACTATAATTGAATAGGTTGAATACAAATTCGACCTAAAAAGTTGGAAAGTTCAGTTTTTCCGACTTTTTTAACAATCCAACAGTATTTGAATATTCCCTTTAATCTGTCACATTTCAGATGTATTTTTACATGTTTAAAAATGTATGCATTTTCATGATTGTACAGTATATGCTTCTAATATAAGGCCTGATTTGGATTTGGAAGCAAGGCAGAAAAAGCATGTAAGTTTGTATCTGGTACATTCCATTTTGCAATGCAAGGTAAGGAAATGCCTTAATATTTGTTCTGTGCAGGGTAAATACAGTCTGCCTTTGCATGTAGCCCACAAATGTTAACCAGCTTTATTTTTACTCTGCAAATTACATTCAATTTGGACACACCCCACCCAAATCTAACTCTCTCTACACAGGTTACATCTGCCCCACCTGCACTGCAACATGGATTTGCCCAGTTGCTTGCCATTTTGGTTTGCTTCCACATCTGAATAACCCCCATAGTGCACTATTTGCACTTTGTTTTTGCTATCTAAAGTATCTATGAATCCATCTATCTCTTTATACAGTATATGAGAAATTCCTTCTAAAGATGTGTGGCAGGCACTTTTTGTGTTTTGTGTTTTGGTTTTGGAACTGGATCCCTGCTCATGTTATGGATCTGGATAGGGTTTGCCAAAACCACCCTTTCGGGTTTTGGTTTTGGTTTTGGATCTGGATGATTTTGGAAAAAAAACATAAAAATAGTTAAAATCACAGAATTTGGGGGTAATTTTGATCCTACGGTTTTATTAACCTCAATAACATTCATTTCCACTCATTTCCAGTCTATTCTGAACATCTCACACCTCACAATATTGTTTTTAGGCCAAAAGTTGCACCAAGGTAGCTGTATGACTAAGTTAAGTGACACAAGTGTGCGGCACAAACATCTGGCCCATCTGGGAGTCTCACTGCAGTGGCAGACAGGATGGCACTTAAAAAAAACTAGTCCCCAAACAGCACATCATGCAAAGAAGTAAAAGAGGTGCAATAAGGTAGCTGTATGACTAAGCTAAGCGACACAAGTGTGCGGAACAAACACCTGGTCCAACTAGGAGTGGCACTGCAGTGGCAGAAAGGATGGCACTTAAAAAAAACTAGGCCCCAAATAGCACATCATGAAAAGAAGTAAAAGAGGTACAATGAGGTAACTGTATGACTAAGCTAAGCGACACAAGTGTGCGGCACAAACACCCGGCCCATCTAGGGTTGGCACTGCAGTCCCACTGCACTAATGGTGGATACCGGATGCATGTCTAATACCAACATAGCTGTCAAGGCCTCAGTTATCCGCTTTGCAACAGGATGACTGCTGTCATATTTCATCTTCCTCGCAAAGGACTGTTGGACAGTCAATTGCTTAGTTGAAGTAGTACAAGTGGTCTTCCGACTCCCCTCTGGGATGACGATCGACTCCCAGCAGCAACAACAACAGCAGCAGCGGCAGCAGCAGTAGGAGGAAGTGGTTCTTGATCTTTCCCTATTTTATCCTCCAAATTTTTGTTCTCCATTATTTATCTGGAGTTATATAACAAAATGCAGCACAGGAGAGCGTACCTCTACACCACACAGGGCAAATCCAGTAAAAATTATTTGGATTAAATATTAATAACCCCTTTATTTGGAGTAAATAATATACAGCACAGGACAGCACCACTGAACCTATATTGCAGTACCACTGGACTGGATTTATATGGCAGTACCACTGGACATATACAGCAGTATCACTGGAATTATATGGCAGTACCACTGGACTTATACGGCAGTATCACTGGACTTATACAGCTGTGCCATTGGACATATAAGGCAGTATCACTGGACATATACGACAGCACCACTGGACTGAATTTAGACGGCAGTACCACTGGACATATACGGTAGTATCACTGGACATATATGGCAGTATCACTGGACTGGATTTATACAGCAGTACCACTGGATTTATACGGCAGTACCAGTGAACATATATGGCAGTATCACTGGACTTATACGGCAGTACCACTGGACTTATACAGCAGTAAAGGGACACCACCACTGGACTGATGCAGGACAACACAGCACCACTGCAATGGACTGGACTTATACAGCAGCACTGGACATATGGCAGCAGAAGACACCACCACTGGACTGATGCAGCACAACACAGCACCACTGGACTGGACTTATACAGCAGCACTGGACATATGGCAGCAGAGGACACCACCACTGTGACTGGACTGATGTAGCACAAGACACCACCACTGGACTGATGCAGCACAACACAGCACTGGAATGACACACATAAGACAGAGCAGGTCGCCACACCACTTTCTCGCACATACAGACACTGACAGACACTGAGGAGGGAGACACGTCCTCTTGCTACACTCTCCAGGAATGGAGTGAAAATGGAGGTGACGCGCGGCTCCTTATATGGAATCCAAAACCCACGAGAATCCGACAGCGGGATCATGACGTTTTGTCTCATTCTGGTTTCCGAGTCTGGTGGGAAGTCCTGAGCCGGACTCGGATCCGGGCTTGGGACGTGAAGTTCGGGGGAGTTCGGTTTCAGGGAACCGAACCCGCTCATCTCTAATTCCTATGAATCTTCCCAGTATGTAATATACAGATTTTAGATGGGATCTGGTCTTTAGGTCGACAGTAAGTAGGTTGACACTGTCTATGTTGACCACTATTGGTCAACAGTAAGTAGGTCAACATGGTTTCTAGGTCAACAGGGACTCTAGGTTGACATTTTGTAGGTCGACTTGACAAAAGGTGGACATGAGTTTTTCACATTTTTGAACTTTTTCATACTTTACAATCCACGTGGACTACAATTGGGAACGTTAACCTGTGCGAGTGCAGTGGAGCGAGGCACCTTGCCTGAAACATGCGAGGGGACACGGTGCACTAATTGGGGTTCCCGGTCACTGTACGGAGAAAACAAAACCAAAAAAGTAAAAAAACAACTCATGCTGACCTTTTCTCTTGTTGACCTGGTACATGTCGACCTACTTTTTGTCAACCAATAGTGGTCGACCTAGACACTGTTGACTTAAGTCTAATCTACCTAACATACCACACCCCATTTAGACAATCAAAAAGAAACAAGGTCTCAATATCAAGTGTTCTTTTTTTTACTTTTATTTTCTTTTGTATTTTTCTAAATCATCATGATTAACATTTATAGGCTATTATTCTGAGGATTATTGGTCCAGAGAAAGTTGACATTGATGTAATATGTGGTGATTTGTATATTTTTATACAATTAAAAAAGATATACATTGGATATATTTGCTAGATTCAAATTTGAAGCATGCCTTATAATATATAGTATTATATTAAAATTTTAATCACAAATATTAATTATTGTCAATAGTATCCTTTTAACATTTTATTTCATGTAAGTATATTGTAATGGATTCATATGTATTGATTGTATTATATAAATATATTTTGTCATGTTTATATGTCTTGAAGATGGCATTTGATCACGGTGTAGGGTGGACTATCAATGGGTCGACCTGGAAAAAGTTGACAGTATCTAGGTTGACATGAAAAGGTTGATAGGCACAAAGTACACATAGGAAAAAGGTCAACATTGACAAAATGTCGACAAGGTAAAGGTTGACACTGGAAAAGGACAACATGAGTTTTTTGTAGAGATGTGCGGCAGGCACTTTTCGTGTTTTGGTTTTGGTTTTGGATCTGGATCCCGCTCGTGTTTTGGATCTGGATTGGTTTTGTCAAAACCACCCTTTGACTTTTTGTTTTGGTTTTGGATCTGGATGACTTTTTTTAAAAATCCACAAACTGCTAAAATCACAGAATTTGGGGGTAATTTTGATCCTACGGAATTATTAACCTAAATAACATTCATTTCCACTCATTTCCAGTCTATTCTGAACACCTCACACTTCACAATATTGTTTTTAGGCCAAAAGGTTGCACCAAGGTAGCTGAATGACTATGCTAAGTGACACAAGTGGGCGGCACAAACACCTGGCCCATCTAGGAGTGACACTGCAGTGTCAGACAGGATGGCACTTTTAAAAACTAGTTCCCAAACAGCTCATCATGCAAAGAAGAAAAAGAGGTGCAATGAGGTACCTGGATGACTAAGCTAAATGACACAAGTGTGCGGCACAAACACCTGGCCCATCTAGGAGTGGCACGCAGTGGCCGAATGTCGAAAGTGGATGGCAATTTTTGGGCCACCGACAGCATCTCCTGCATGCCTCTGTAATTTTTCAAAAAATTCTGCACCACCAAATTAATTGTATGTGCAAAACATGGGACGTGCTGGATTTAGCCCAGATGTAATGCATGCACAATATTGGTGGCGTTGTCCAACATCACAAATCCCCAGGAGAGTCTAAGTGGGGTAAGCCATTGTGCGATGATGTCCCTCAGTTTCCATAAGAGGTTTTCAGCCGTGTGCCTCTTACGGAAACCGGTGATACACAGCGTAGCCTGGCTAGGAACGATTTGGTGTTTCTGAGATGCTGCTACTGGTGTTGCTGCTGTTGTTGCTGCGAGAAGCAATACATCTACCCAGTGGGCTGTCACAGTCATGTAGTCCTTAATTTGCCCTGCTCCACTTATCCACATGTCCGTGGTTAAGTGGACACTGGGTACAACCGCATTTTTCAGGACACTGAGAACACTTTTCTTAATGTCCCTGTACAGTCCGGGAATCACTTTCCTAGTGAAGTGGAATCCAGATGGGATTTGGTATCAGGGACACACTAACTCCATCAATTGTCTAAATCCCACTGCACTAATGGCAGATACCGGATGCACGTCTAACACCAACATAGCTGTCAAGGCCTCAATTATCCGCTTTGCAACAGGATGACTGTTGTCATATTTCATCTTCCTCGCAACGGACTGTTGGTCAGTCAATCTCTTAGTTGAAGTAGTACAAGTGGTGTTCCGACTTCCCCTCTGGGATGACAATCGACTCCCAGCAGCAACAACAGCAGCAGTAGGAGGAAGTGGTTCTCGATCTTTCCCTATTTTATCCTCCAAAGGCCTAATTCAGACCTGATCGTAGCCCTGCAAAATTTTGCAGGGCTACGATCAGGCACACTGACATGCGGGGGGATGCCCAGTACAGGGCTAGACCGCCCCGTATGTCAGGCCTGCACCCCCGCAGAAGTACAAATGCATCGCACAGCGGTGATGTTTTTGCACTTCAGGAGTAGCTCCCGGCCAGCGCAGCTTTTGTGTGCTGGCCGGGAGCTACTCATTGCTGCCCAGGTCGCGCAGCTGATGTCACGCAGCTGCTGCGGCCTGCCCCCCACATGTAACGGCCACGCCTGCATTGTCCGGACTGTGCCCACAAAACAGCGGTCAAACGCCACTGTAATCAGGCAGAGGTGATCGCTAGGCAATGACAGCTGTCGGCTGTCAGACATGTGCCGGCGCATGCGCACTTCTGACCCGATCTCTGCGCTGCAATGAACAGTAGCGTGCGATCTGGTCAGAATGACCCCCAATATGCGGCACAGGAGACACGCTTTTTTTTTTTTTTTTTTTCATTTTTGGAGTTAGTTTGGATAGTTTTGGCATCTGGGACAACCGACTGTTGTAACGTGTTCCCTTGAGGGCTCGTTTAGCTTACCCCAATGTTACTAAAGGTTATGATTTTTGACATTGATAGACAAGGAAGGTAAAAGTGAACAAACATAAAAAACCCACCGAAAACATGGCAACCATATATGTGTCGAACATATGAAACTGTCCATCTTTTCCAGTGTCGACCTTTCATATACTGTAGTGACCTATTGTCCATGTCAAACTTGTGTCTGTTGACCATTTGAGACTGTCGAGCTAATGTATGTTGAAGAATAGTCTGGATCCCATATTAACAGGAGGTAATGACTATGATACAGTTGAGCAAACAAGAACTTTACGAACTCTTCAGTGGACCTTATTTATTTCAGACACAAAAAATCCACTAGGTAAACCAATCACAAAAGTGATTGGTTGTGCAGTGGATCCCCTGTCGAAATGTCTTGTTTTACCTGTTTTGTAGAACATACAGATATATTATATATGAATAACATATTATGCAGTCATAAGAAATATAGTCTTCAGCAATTGTAATGAATAAGGATACAATATTACACATACAGGTTGAGTATCCCTTATGCAAAATTCAAAATCCCACATTTTTGGGTCCCCTACTGAGATAATGACATATGTATTATATATATTATCTTTAAATATATTTATTTATAAATAATATATACAACATGTATAATATTTATGTCATCATCTCACAGAGGACCCAAAAATGTGGGATTTAGAATTTTGGATAAGGGATACTCAACCTGTACAATAAAAGCTTATTTAACAGGAATTTGGTGACTCAATTGTGACCAAATTTTTGAGAATCAATTTATTTTGTATTAACATTTAATTAAAGACAAATGGCAGGATCAGCTTCTGGAATGACATAGGGAACATCAGTTATTTGGATTTACATTTATTTTTTAGCGCTATTGGAAGTCAAAATTTTAAAAGATTGTAGCAAAACACATAATAAGGATCTGTCAGATCATTATACAGTAAGTGATTGCAGTGCAATGTCCCCAATGTTCTTAATGGTTGGCATTAGGAAGGCCATTCCAAGGCTCTTTTTTTCAATCCTGGGATTAAAAAACTCTCAATCCCAGGATTTCTGGGATACCCAGGATTGATGCTCCAGATGCCACACCACACAGCCACTCGGCTGGGAACTGCAGTCCTACGGTCCTGAAGTGGGCTGGGCAGGCACAGATGAAGGTGCGGGCAGGCATGGGGCTGCAGAGTGACCTCTGACATCATGCCACACAGCTACACAGCTGGGCAGCGTCTAAACCGAATGCTAAAGGTGCACAGGCACAAATAATTTAACAGCACAGATTAATCCTGAAATCCTGGGATTGGGAATTTTGGACCAAAATCACTGGATCCCATCTATCCCAATCCCGGGATTGACTTCCCTAGTTGACAACCACATGATGAGAAATAACAGAAGGATCAAAAGCATAAAATTCCTGTTTGTGTCTTCTCTCCTCAATTCAACCATCAGTTTTAATGACCAAACAGTCACTGATCTCCAAGACTTGGCCCTGAATCAAAAAATCATTTGGTTGTTTGGACAGCCCCAATCTAACTTTACTGAGAAAGTCTAGATTATTCTAGTCTGTAGCCCAATGCCAAGCATCTGCTCAGTATTCAAACACTACGTGGTAACTTTGATGAAGAAAGCGTAAGTTAAATTTGTCTAAAGTAACTATCTGTTTCATTATAGAGACAACCTATAGACTCAAAGAAGGCATCCACTTAATGCAGGACTGATATATGAGGTTTGAGGGCAAAACTGCAAGACTGAGGATACCCTTATTAAAATTATATAATTTTTCTGCTAGTCAAACCAGGAGCAGTGTGCAGGCTTTGTGTGGGTAGTCTCCGTCTTGGCAGTCTAGAAGACTCCGGCTCTGCGTCGGCTGGAACTGATGACTGAAACCGATGAATTGGGATTATCGGCTGGAACCAATGGTCTGCTGTTATCATCTGGAACCGATGGTCTACGGTTATCATCTGGCACCGATGGCCTGTGGTTATCGGCTGGGACCAATGGTACCTGAGTATCTGCTGGGGCCGATGGTACTTGAGAATCGGCTGGGACCGATGTCACTTGAGTATCGGCTGGGATCGATAGAACTTGAGTATCGTCTGGGACCGATGGTACTTGAGTAATTGTCTGGGACCGATGGTACTTGAGTATTGGCTGGGACTGATGGTGCCAGTGGGTGCACAGGATAAAAATTGCGTTGGAGTTACTTTGAGGAGGAAATCTACAGGAAATCAGTATAAGCATGCAGCTTGGCTGAGAGCAAGCTAGTAGTGCAGCAAGATGATAAACGCATGGAGAGTCTTTGAACCAGATACTTGCAAGAGCCCATTGGATAGCATACAAAAGAAAAAAAGTTTGCAAAACCTGGACGCTGCAAGAAAGGCAGGATGGACATATTCATACAAACAAGTCACCAAACATACAACAAAAAGGATTTTATGATACATCCTTGCGCCAAACTTGTTCCGAGATTTATGCTGAAAAAAGTGTCCAAATATACTTCTGAATGACATAGGCTCTTCAAAGGTTCATTCCTTTTTCCTTTTGCCCTCGAGAATCTCTCAAAAGGAATTTTGATATTAAAGAGAAAAAGGGGGGGAATCAGTCCTGGGAGAACTTAATATTAATGTTAAGAAAGGATAGATCCGGAAACCCACTTCAAAACAGTCTCGAATGACATCGTATCTTCTTCCCAGGTGTGTGAGGGAGTGCGGGGCTCTCTAGTCTGAATGCTCCACTGTGATATTGGTGAACAACACCAATTGGATATTTAGCAACATTGTTGTTATTACAGTGTAGAAAAAATGTAGTATGAGTCTGTACACTTTGTTGCTCAAATCAGGACTTCATAACAGATTAAAATGAAGTAAAGTGAATTTCACAGCAACAACCCTGCACAAAGAAAGAATTTTTAATTTGCTCTTCTTTCTTTACTTTAACAAAAATATTTTTTTTATAATTCGCAGTTTTTAAATACCATAATTTTAAATAAGTGAAATTTAAAGTTACATTTTATTATATCTTCTTTGTGCACCACATCATACAAATATTACATAGAAACATAGAAACATAGAATTTGACGGCAAATAAGAACCACTTGGCCCATCTAGTCTGCCCTTTTTTTTTATCCTTTAGGCAATCTCAACCCTTTTTGAACCTTAATTCTTTGTAAGGATATTCATATATGCCTATCTCAAGCATGTTTAAATTGCTCCACAATCTTAGCCTCTACCACCTCTAATGGGAGGCTATTCCACTTATCCAATACCCTTTCTGTGAAGTAATGTTTCCTTAAATTTCACCCGGAACCTCCCCCCCCCCCCTCCAGTCTCAGTGTATGTCCTCGAGTTCTAATACTTCTCTTCCTTTGAAGAATGTTTTCCTCCTGAACTTTGTTAAGACCCTTGATATATTTGAAAGCTTCTATCATGTCCCCCCTTTCCCTTCTCTCCTCCAAACTATACATGTTAAGATCTTTAGCCTTTCTTGGTAAGTTTTGTGATGTAGGCCATGCACCATTTTAGTTGCCCTACTTTGTACACTCTCTAATGTATTTATATCTTTCTGGAGATATGGTCTCCAGAACTGGACACAGTATTCCAGATGGGGCTGTACCAATGACTTATACAGTGGCATTATCACTTCTTTTTTCCTGCTACTGATTCCTCTCCCTATGCAACCAAGCATCTGACTTGCCTTTCTCATTGCTTTGTTGCATTGCTTTCCTGCCTTCAAGTCACTTGAAATAGTGACTCCTAAATCCCTTTCCTCCTCAGTAGTTTCCATTATAGTACCCTTGATACTATATTTAGCCTTTGGAGTTTTTGAGACCCAAGTGCATGATTTTGCATTTTTTAGCATTAAACTGTAGTTGCCACGTTCTTGACCATTTCTCAAGCCTACCTAGGTCATCAATCATTTGTTTTACCCCTCCCGGTGTCTACCCTGTTGCATATCATCTGCAAAAAGGCATACCTTCCCTTCAATACCATTTGCAATGTCACCAACAAAGATATTAAAGATAACTGGACCAAGTACAGATCCCTGGGGTACTCCACTGGTAACATTTCCCTCCATAGATTGCACTCCATTAACTACAATGGTCTGTTTCCTATCCTGCAAACATGTTCTTATCCATTTAACTGTTTTATAATCCACCCCCACGCTTTCAAGTTTATTTAGCAGTCTGCGATGTGGGACAGTGTCAAATGCCTTACTAAAGTCTAGATATGCTACATCTACAGCTCCCCCTTGATCTATTATTTTCATCACAGAGTCAAAAAAGTCAATAAGATTTGTTTGGCATGATCTCCCACCAGTAAATCCATGCTGTTTTAGATCCTGTAAGTTGTTTGATTTAAGATATTCCACAACTCTTTCTTTTAATAGTTTTTCCATTACTTTCCCCACTACTGATGTAAGGCTTACTGGTCTGTAGTTACCTGCTTCTTCCCTGCTTCCACTCTTGTGCAGTGGAACTACATTTGCTCTTTTCCAGTCCTCTGGAATGGCACCTGTACTTAGAGACTGGTTACATAATTCTGTTAAAGGTGTAACCAGCACATCTATTAGCTCTCTGAGTATCCTTGGGTCTATCCCATCTGGTCCCATTGATTTATCCACTTTTAGTTTTGAAAGTTCTGCTAGGACCTTCTCCTCTGTAAATGTACTTTCATCTACCATATTTTTATGAATGTCCATGCAACTTAACCTTGGCCCCATACCTTCTTCTGTAGTAAATACTGAGCAAAAATAATTATTTAGGTGATCTGCTATTGCCTTATCTCCCTCCACCAAATGCTCACTCTCTGTCTTAAGTCTTATTATTCCTCCATTTGATTTTATCCTTTCACTTATATACTTAAAAAAAGTTTTGCCCCCTTTATCTACTGACTGGGCCATTTTCTCCTCAGCTTCTGCCTTTGCATGTCTTATCACTTTCTTAGCATCCTTCCGTCTGTCCAGATACACCTCTTTGTTGTTATTATTTTGAGTTTATTTGTATTTCCTGAAAGCCATCTTTTTGCCTTCACACTAGTTGATACTTCTTTTGTGAACCACACTGGTTTCCTTTTCCTGGTGCTTTTCCTAACCTTTTTGATACAAAGGTCTGTTGCACTTAGTATTGCACTTTTCAGTTTTTCCCACCTCTCCTGCACCCCTTCCAAGTTCCTCTAGTCTGCCAATGAATCACTTAAACATCTCCCCATTTTTGCAAAGTCAGCATTTCTAAAATCCAACACCTTTGTTTTTGTGTGACAGGAGTTGGATCCTGTCTTTATACTAAACCATACTGCTTGATGATCACTGGATCCCAGGTGCTCACCCACATATGTGTCGGATATCCTATCACGATTTGTAAGAATTAAATCTAATATTGAGTCTTTGCGAGTGGGCTCCCTCACCAATTGCTTCAGAGATGCTCCCTGTAAGGAATGTAGAAATTTGCCACTTGTAGCTGAACTTGCAAAAGACCCCTCCCAATTTACATCAGGTAACTTAAAGTCTCCCATGATTATGACTTCTCCCTTTAAAGCCATTTTAGTGATGTCCAACAACAGGTTCCTGTCCAAATCCTGCCCCTGGCCTGGTGGTCTATAGATCACCCCAATGCGGATAATGTCCTTCTCTGCGGTTTCTATGGTGACCCAAAGGGCCTCAGTTTTGTCTTCAATATTTTGTATTAAAGTAGCATTTATGCTTTTTTTCCACATACATTGCTACCCCCCTCCTATTTTTCCTATTCTAGCCTTCCTAAATAAATTGTATCCTGGTATAACTATGTCCCAGTTATGATTCTCATTGCACCATGACTCTTGAATTGCCACAAAATCAAGGTTATCCCTTGTCATTATTGCAATTAGCTCTGGAATTTTATCTCCTAAGCTCCTAGCATTTGCACACATAGCTTTAAGAATTTTGTCTGTGCACTTGTTATTAGTAGCCATGTCCAGACAGTACAAAATAAATGACAAGTTTAAAGTTGAAATTACCTGTTTGTGAATGTTGCTCAGTGTTTGTTTGTTTTTTTTAATAATCAGGAATCACACTCTGTCCTGTACACCACGACTACACCTCAGTAAATGTAAAGATATAGTACCCTGACCACAATTGCCAAATGATCAAAGGAGGTAAACACCAGAGAGCATGCAATAATAAACTATATATATATATATATATATATATATATATATATATATCCTGTTTTTCTCCATGTGAGTGTAAATGACATGGCTGGGCCCATGTCTGGGTTTTGGAGGGAACTCTGGCATGGAGGAAGTAGGCCCGAATGGAGGGAAAGGAGAAGGAGAAGAACACTGTGGAGATGTAGAACCAGAGGCAGCATGCCCTGCTGGGATCAGAGTGCAAGGTCAGCATAAGCAGACTTCCCTGTTGAGGTCAACACTTTGCCGATTACTCACAGAGGAGAGCTCACACAGGTGACTAATCAGCAGCTAGCAACACAGACTGCAGCTTGTATGCCGAAAAAACCTCACAGAGAATGAATGCAGCCAAACAGGATATATAAGAACTAGTAAGCTGGGCTAAACCTAGTAAGCAGGAACACTGGACTGCAGGACTGATGGCAGAGGTAAGTCAGGAATGTGACATAGAACATGGGACTATCCTGCACCCCAATAGGTACTTCTTCAGGGGACTCATTATCCAGGATGATGGGTGTTATGACACCCTCAGCTGGGGTCATGTGAGGTGGGGGTGTTGCCTCACACAACTCCTAAGAGGGGGTGCTTGTTGTGCTCATACTAAGCACTATGAGATTGCACCACATAGCTGCTGGGCCTGTTCAAGAATGTGGACCATCTGCATGTGGTACAACTGGCTTAAGCAATGGGATGCTTTATCATGAGTGGTTTTGAGTAGCAAGCTAGAGCTCTGCAGAGCATCTTGCAAATTGTTCTAAACTTGTGATCTCAATTTGAACTTGGTAGTGGTAATGATGGTGCTTCTGGGCAAAGAGCATTGAGCAGGAGAGAAAAGTACATCTCTGGGGTATTTCTTAAACTGCAAAGTGCCATAAAAATATCAGTCATTTCATTAACATTTATGTAACTGATGCTTCACAAAACGTACTGCCTTTTCTGCTAGCCCGTTGGACTATGAATAGCAAGGACTGCTGATGACATGTGAGATGTAACACTCACTGGTGATAGTTTGGAAATCACCACCCATGAAAGCCAAGCTTGTCAGTAAGTAGCTTGCGATCTCTTTTCAGTTTGTTAATGTCTGTGGAACTTGTCAGTTTGGTAAGATAATCTATTTCAAACAAACTGATGTTCCTTCCCACTCCATTCAAAGTGATCTGCTGCAACAATGGACCAAGGACCTAATTCAGACCTGATCATAGATGTGCAGAAAAATGCACATCTACGATCAAAATCTTTGACATGCGGGGGGATGCCCAGCACAGGGCAAGTCCGCCCTGCATGCCGGGTCCTGCCCCCCCTCTCCAGCAGACACGTGAAAAGGATCACTCGGCGGTGATGCTTTCACACCTGCTGAGTAGCTCTCTGCCTAGCTATGAAGGCAGATGGCTACCGGCCATGTTTTTGGCTGAAGAGGCTGTGTGTGATGTTGTTCCTGACCGCGCCCCCTCATTGCTGCGGCACCACCAACACAACGCCGCTGGCACGCTCCTGACCGCCCCGCGACCGCCTCTGCCTGTCAATCAGGCAAAGGTGATTGCACAAGTGGGATGGGATTTCATCTCACTGTGTGCGCACACGCAGTGCGGCTTCTGCGCCTGCACACACTGCACTGGCCTTCAGCCTGCGTATGATGCCGCTGCAGCAACCAGGTCTCATTTAGGCCACAAGAGAGGTCTGGAATCTCATAGATAGTGAGGAGCTCCTTAGCATGGAAGGTCTTTGCATTAGGCATATCAGCTATTACTAGCGCCACTGTTCTGAGGGTATGATTTAGTATTACCAGAGCTTTGTTAAGATGCACAAGGTCAAAGCAGATGTATACAGAACTCTCTTTTTAAACTGCAGCAGTCATGGCTGACACCCACAGGGAGGCTTTTACCACAGGAGCATAATGCATAAATATCCATCCAGGATGTGTTTTCTTCTTTAGGGGGAAACATGCAGACTCCATACAGTTAGGTTGAGCAGGTAGAGGGCTACCCTTAACATACAAGTGCTGTGCTGCTGAGTGAAGTGTTTACAGGTTAGCAGAGGAGAAGGCCTGGCATGTGGGGCGGACTTGCCCTGTGCTGGGTGTCCCCCCGCATGCTATTGTAAAGTGTTATAGTTGTGCGATTTTTCGTGCAACTACAACCCATGCTGAATTGGGCCCACTAAGATACTTGCTCCACTGTAAATATAAAGACTGAGACTGCTATCTATAGCAATGAGTTACAAGTCACAGCATGCTTTTTTAAATACTGATTAGATTGAATTTAAGCACTTATTTTTAATGCTCAGGAGACATTTTAATTGCTCTTGAATTATTGAAGTATTGGAATCACACTTGCAATTTTGTCCCTTTATTCTTTTTCTCTTCCCTCAGCTATTTTTCTACCACTTAGCATATGCACTTTCAAACATTTTTGTATAAACCTACTTATTAATACATAAAAGCCAACATGCATAATACCAGCAACCTGCCTTATAATACTCAAGCATATATAAATTGGGATTGTGACATATTCTCCCACACCATCAATTTGTTAGAGACTGAGTTAGTCCTTGACAAAGTAAATGCACTCAATGCTGAGCATTAGAGTACAGAAACACAGGCTGCAATGGAAACTGAGATAATGGCGTCAGTTCCCAGGGAAACTGAATGCCGGCATCTTGCAGCCATTCCTAACAATTGAATACTCCCTGAAAGCCAATTGGTCACCGCACTTCATATACAACCCATGAAAAATTGTAGTTAATCCTAAACTTGATAATCTTAGAAGAAGTGAACCAATAAATATACACGTATTTCATTCTTTGTTGTTCTGTGTCATTCTACTGAAACCACCAAAGCCTTATTCTCTGCAACCAGGAAGTATCTAAAAAGGCTGTATTACAATAACGAATGATTCACCAAAGCATTGATCATTCTAACAACGTAAAGTGAGAATAAAGGCTATTATAAACATAAAATGATAGCTTATAAGGGGATGTAGTTAAAATGCCGGCGTCAAAATCCTGATGGAGCTCGGGATCCCGGTGTCAAAATACAGATGCCCGGAATCCCCATCCTTCTTCCAGTGGGACACACTCACGTCCTGCCGCGGGGGGGTGTTAGTCATTGAAAGGGGTTTTAGGGTTAGGGTGCAGGGACAGAAAGGGGATGGTACCAGGGTGGGGGGTTAGGGTTAAGCACTTGGAAGGGGAGGTTAGGGTTAAGCACCACCGGGGAGGGTTAGAGTTAGGCACCACCAGGGATGGTTAGGGTTAGGCACCCACAAGGGAGGGTTAGGGTAGAGGGCAGGGGAAGGTTAGGGAACTTTTGGAGGGGCAGTCGGGATTCTGTTGCCGCTATTAGGATTCTGACCGCTGGAATCCCGTCCATCGGGATACCATACTGAATCCCATATAATAATTGTTACATAAGAGTTCATTTATTTCATCTAATGCTTTTAGAAGAAAGCTTAGTGTAATAATGCGTGCTTTCACATGACTGGCATTCTGCTTGCCAGCCTGATTATAGATAGTGGGCAGGTTCTGCATCACTACGTTACTATATTTCAGAGAAAAACATGTTGAGTCAAAGAAATGAGTCCTATTAAAATTAAAATATTCAGTTCAGAATTGTACCAGAAGTGGTTCAGGCGCAGAGCACTCTGGGCCTAATTCAGATGAGATTGCAAAGCTGCTGTTGTACGTAAATCGGACGATTTTCCCTTACTGCACTTGCATCTGAGCCCCAGTGCACAGGTGCATCAGTGAATTGCTGGCATTCCGGATAGGATCACAATGCCAGCGTCGGCATCCTGACAGCAAGAATCCCGATCGATTGCCTGCCGGAGACCCGCGGGGAAGGAGCTTAGGTTTAGCTTGTGAGGGAGGGTTAGGGTTAGGCTGTGGGGAGGTGGGGTTAGTGTTAGGCTCTCACGAGAGGGTTAGGGTGAGGGGGGAGGTTAGGTTTATTCTGCAGGAAGGGGGGGGTTAGGGTTAAGCACCACAGTAGAGGTTAGGGTTAAGCTAAAGGGGGAAGGGTTAGGTTTAGGCTGCGGTAAGGGAGGTTTAGGGGGTTAGGAGTAGTTAGTTATAATTGTACCCTAACCGTGACGTGATTTTAACAACTGGGATGCCACGGTCGGTATTTTCACCACCAGCATTTAAGACCCAGTCCACTGCTACTACTATTAATGCTAATAAAAATGATGATATTATATGGCCCCTTTAGTAGAATAAATGTAATTTGTTCCCCCAGTAGTTTTATAATAATAAATAATAACAACCTTTAGTCTAATAATACATGCTGTTTATGTATAATGATATCCTGTGTGCTCTTTGAGCAGACCGGCACAGCAAAGAAAGGGCACAAAGCAAAACAGTACTTTGCATTCCATATAGAATGTTACACAATAACATACAGCTACACATAGTCAAACAAGCACCAGTGAAGCAGAAATAAGGGGATGGAACAGGTAGAAAATCAGCATGAGTTGAGCCTATGCCAGGGATAGAGAAAACAGGACTAGATACCATTCAAGGAGGATAGTAGACAAGGGAGGAAAAAAGGTCAGGGATAAGATCCCGGAAAGGCAGAGCAGCGCATACAGTAGTTGTGCTAGTGATATGTATAATGAGAGGAGGAGAAGGGGGCACTGTTCACGATAGCCTACAATAAAGGTGAGGTGTGTATAACAAAGATGACACTGAATGTGAAAGTAGATTATGAGGCGTTTTGCTAAGTTTTAAAGAAAATGTGTTTCTAGGAAGTGTTTGAAACTTTTTGCACTGATGGACAGTTTGATTGGTTGCGAGAGTGAGTTCCCAAGGTAAGGAACAGTGTGGGGAAAGGTTTGGAAATGGTAATACGAATAGCCAATCATAGGGGAGGTGTCACGGCAATCATTGGCAGGGGAATCAGAGACGTGCAGTCAGGGGAGGCAGAGCCTCACCTGTCATGCTCCCTATCATACTCAGAGTTCTCATTATAAAAATGATTGGGATAACACAAAGATGATATTTATAACTTATCATCTTCTTTGTATTAATGCAGTCATCTTTATAGATAAAAATCTATACACTGTCGGACACTGCCTGTACAGATGGGCGGAGCTACACAGCGGCCAATCAGACCACATAGAACGGAGAAATGTGGGGCGTGCTTGAGCTCAGATGGACAGCTCAGATTGGTCATGTGATCAAACCAGGAAGTGAAGGAAGGCAGCCACCGGAGCTGAGCTGCTTGACAGGGGAGGAGGGAAATGGGGACCCGCAGTGCCAGCAGCAGCCACCCGCACACAGTGACTGGGGTGAGTAGCTGCCAAATCCTGGACTCTGTGTCTGTGTGTGTCATCTGTCGTGTGTGTGTAACATTTGTAGTGAGTGTGGGACAGAAGTGTGTGTGTGTGTGTGTGTGTGTGTGTGTGTGTGTGGCATCTGTAGTGAGTGTAGGGCAGCACTGTGTGTGTCATCTGTAGTGAGTGTAGGGACAGCACTGTGTGTGTGTGTGTGTGTGTGTGTGTGTGTGTGTGTGTGTGTGTGTGGTTTCTGTAGTGAGTGTAGGGACTGGGCTCTGTGTGTGGGGGGCCAGCACTATGTGTGTGTGTGTGTGTGTGTGTGTGTGTGTGTGTGTGTGTGTGTTTGTGTGTGTGTGTGGCATCTGTAGTGAGTGTAGGGACAGCACTGTGAGTGTGGCACCTGTAGTGAGTGTGGGGACAGCACTGTGTGTGTGTCATCTGTAGTGAGTGTGGGGACAGCACTGTGTGTGTGTGTGTGTGTGTGTGTGTGTGTGTGTGCGTGTGGTTTCTGTAGTGAGTGTAGGGACTGGGCTCTGTGTGGGGGGGCAGCACTATGTGTGTGTGTGTGTGTGTGTGTGTGTGTGTGTGTGTCATTTGTAGTGAGTGTAGGGACAGGACCCTGTGTGTGGGGGGGGCACCTGTAGTGAGTGTGGAGACAACACTGTATGTGTGTGGTATCTGTAGTGAGTCCAGGGACAAGACTCTGCGTGTGTGGGGACAGCACTGTGTGTCATCAGTAGTGAGTGTAGGGACAGGACCCTGTGTGTGTGAGGCACCTGTAGTGAGTGTGGGGACAGCAGTGTGTGTGTGTGTGTGTGTGTGTGTGTGTGTGTGTGTGTGTGTGTGTGTGTGTGTGGTATCTGTAGTGAGTGTAGGGACAAGACTCTGTGTGTGGGGGACACCTGTAGTGAGTGTGGGGACAGCACTGTGTGTGGTATCTGTGGTGAGTGTGGGGACAGGACTGTGTGTGTGTGTGTGTGTGTGTGTGTGTGTGTGTGTGTGTGTGTGTGGCATCTGTAGCGAGTGTATGGACAGGACTGTGTGTGTGTGTGTGTGTGTGTGTGTGTGTGTGTGTGTGTGTGTGTGAGGCCAGGAGAGAGAGAGAGAGTGTGTGTGTGTGTGCATGTGCGGCATCTGTAGTGAGTGCGGGGACAGGACACTTTGTGTGTGTGGCTACAGTAGTGGGACATACAGTAGTGTACACTACATATGTTCCTGCTCTCCCTCCCCATGTGCTGCTGACTATATCACTGATGACTGTATTGCCCTATGTAACCTGCTGCACCAGGCCAGCAGAGTTTCTGCAGATGAGGGGCAATGGGGGGCACCTCACCCAGATGTTAGTATGCACCAGTTTACTCACAAAACTAGGGGGATTACTGGTTATTACTGGATGTATGTTCTCCCTGTGTTTGCATGGATGTAGTGCAGGGACATTAGAGTTAAATTGTGTAGGGGGTGAGACAGGCTCTTGGCACTGAGAGCAACCACCATTTGTGCCTCCCCAGCCTCTGACCTCACTGCACATCACTGCAGGGGATAGTGGGTGGGATAGGCTGCGAACAAAAAGTGGGGAGGAGGGACTATTTTATAGGTGAAGGTGAAGAGTTTGAACTATATTCTACAAGGCAACAGGTGAAGTGAGTGGCAGGGAGGGGATCCTTATGCAGAGGAAAAGTAGACAAACAGCAGCTTTAAGAATGGATTGAAGTAGTGAGATATGGGTGAAGCCATAGAGGAGCAAGTTACCATTGTCCAGGCGAAAGATGACAAGTCAGTGACAGGAGATGTTGTTAAGGTGAAAGTGGTATAATTAGAAAAGGGACTGGATATGTTACATGGCAATAGAAGAAGGAGTTGAGGTGATGTGCAGGTAGCAAATATTTTATAGAGAGGAGTGTGAATTGTTCTTAAAAGAAAGAAAAAGTAAGGGAGGTGAAGCTTAGAGAGTAAGGAGATGGTAAGTAAACTTTTAGATATGTTTCAGAAAGTCGTGGGATGACCAAAAGGATATAGCAGATAAGCAACCGGAATTACAAGAGAAATGGAAGGAGAGGTAAATTTGGATGTAATGAGCATTGAGGTGGTGTTGGAGTCCAAAAGAGCTAATAAGATGACCAATGGAAAAGGTATACAGAGAGAAAGAGAGAGAAGTGAGATGTTCTATAACCCTTGAGGAACAGCATATGATGATGATAAAGGATTGAGGTGGAGTCAGGTGTTGAGACAGAGGGGTAAATTTACTAAGGTGGGAGTTTCTTAGAACTGGTGATGTTGCCCATAGCAACCAATCAGATTCTACTTCACATTTATCTAGCTGCTTCTAGAAGATAATAGATAGAATCTGATTGGTTGCTATGGACAACATCACCAGTTCTTAAATACTCCTACCTTAGTAAATTTACCCCAGAGAAGGAGTCATTGGAAATATTGGAGGACAACAAGGAGAGGACAGTGTCATGGTAGTAGATGGTGATGTGATTGTAGATAAGTTACTTGAGAAATTTTGGAGGTGATGGGCAGGAGTGAAATACTTTAGTACTAGTTAGAGAGAGTTAGAAATGTGGGAGGATTTATTGAGGATGTGTGCGACAAAGACATGCTTGAAGGAAGAAGGTAATGTGCCAGAAAAGAAGTTGAAGAGGTAGGCCAATTGAGAGTAGGCATCATTAGACAGGGAGCAGTGTAGGTGTTAGAGAATAAGGTCAAAGTGGCAAGTGGAAGGAGAGAAAAAGAGAAAAGGGCATGAACTTCCTCCCAATGGCAGAAGAAGAAGTACACAGTGGGAACGCTGAGTAGAGAGGGAGATTATTAAAAGGTAAGAGAGGAAGCGCAAGTAGAACAGAGCATTAACTGCTACCACAGGACTGCTCAGGGATTAATTAAAGATTTGCAACTTAATTACTCCAGGCATATTTCCTACGGAAACAGGCTGAGTGAATAAACCCACTGTTATTGAATCCGCCCCTTAGGCTTATACACAAATAAGATTTACACTTGTACACTACAGTTGTAAGAGTGAGTGATTCACTTATGTTGTGTGCACTTATTCATGAATATCAGGTGGTTCTTTCTTGCAAGCACTTGCGGACTCTGTGGGCTTAAATATCCAAGGCACTTGTCTATGGAAGTGTGTGAAATCTAACTAATTCATACAAAATTAATATAATAAATTAATTTGGTGATGAAGATTGATGAGTGCCCTCATGATTCTCCTATGTGTGTGGTATCCAGAACATTTTCCTAGCTGCTGTTGTAGTAGCACCCCAGTTGGAGTTACTTATATGAGTGTATGGATACTATTGAAATGTATGTACATGAATGATAAGTGAATTAATACTCCATAAACAGAATAACCTAAATTAGATGAGTGAAATTCCAATTCTACCTACATTACTCTTTACTCATTTTCTTTCTTTCCATTTTTCCTTAGATATCTTATTTACAAATTAAGTTTGTATGACTTAAATGACACAGCCTTTGGTTGGGTTAGTTTCTTGCACTGGATTTATCACTTCCAAAGGTACTGCAAGAAGCAGAAGTCAATCATAAGTTAATAATTTTCACCCCAACACTTTACCATCCCATACACCTATGTTGTTTTCTTGGCAGGCCCATGGGTCATCTCACCAAATAACATATAATCAGTAAGTACAATGTATAAAAGTACATTACAGAAATGTCAACTTAAATTTCTGTCTCTAAATTACCTTTCTGGAGATGATGTTCTACTGCCTGTATTCCTTTTGTATGTTCTATAACCGTATATAAACTGTTAACATCTGCGGTACCCAAAATAAAATTCTGTTCCCAATGAAAATCTCCAAAATATCTGATGTATCTCTTATATAGGATTTAATTTGAAGGACTTTGGGTAATTTAGAGACAGAAAAAAATACCTTTTATTCTAGGTAGTATTACATTTATTTTAAATAATAATTTTTTCTGGCATAGTGGCAAATTTTACCAACAAAAGTGGGCACAGCGATGGAAACACAATTTGCCCCAGCTTATGCCAATTTATTTATGAGCCTGTGGGAGGAAAATTATGTGTGGACAGAAACAAATCCCTTTTTAACTAACATTAAATTATGGTACTGTTTTATTGACAACATTATTTTTATATGCGATGGAACAGATAAAGATTTGGTTTTGTTTTATAATTTTTTAAATACTAATGATTTTAATATATCATTGTTTAATTCCAGTAAAACAGGAATAAATTTCCTTGATCTAACGGTTTATATAGAAGATGGCCTGTTAAAAACTAGGTCATTTTTTAAACCTACCGACAGTAATTCCTACATCCCCGTCAACAGTAACCATCACCCTAATTGGATCAACACTGTGCCAAAGGGACAAATTAGAAGAATGCAGAGAAATTGCACAGATGTGAATTTTTTTAGAACAATCAGAAGTCCTGAAGAACAAGTTTGTATCCAAAGGTTACAATGGACATCAGATAAATAACTGTAATGAGGAAATTCAGCAACCGGACAGGGCTGATCTTTATAAAATAAGAGCAAGAGAAGAAAATAAAGATATAGTCTTACCATTTTTTTACTACATATAATGGTCAATATAAGGAAGTTGAGACCATTATAAGGAAACATTGGCACTTATTAAGAAGAGACCCCATTCTAGAAACATTTATATCACAGAATCCCAAATTCATCTACAGGAAAGCTCCTAATCTAAGACAGAAATTAGTTAAGAGCGCCATTCCCCCTAAAAAATCAGGCCGAATAAAAACTAAAGGATTTCATAGATGCGGTTTATGTCAAATGTGCAGAACACACACTAATCAGTCCAGTAAAACTGAAGATTTTACATCAATGACAGGGACAGTTTATACTATTAATGATTTTATAACATGCAACACAAAAAATTATATTTATTTAATGGAATGCAGTTGCGGTTTACAGTATATTGGGCGCACCTCTAGACCGTTGAAAGAATGTTGGTCAGAGCACATTCGCAACATCAAGAATGGATATGAAAATCATTCAGTCTCCAAGCATTTTGGAAAAGTACATAAAAATAATCCCTTAGAGCAGTGGTTTCCAAACTTTTATGAATCACGGCGCCCTAGAATATCAGAATTTTTTTCACGGCACCCCTAGGCCAAAAATTTCTTATAGAGAAATTTAGAAAGAAATATTACATTAAGTAGATCGCGTTTATATGTCATCCTTAGGGTCAGTTGTGTGGTGAGGGACAAGATTTGCTTATGTTTGGCCACATATTTTATGACTGGCAGCCACCAGCACTGGTTTTGCCTATTATATTGACCATGAATGATTTGATTTGGTCCTGGACCACCAACCCAGGGCACCCCTGCAAGTGTCCCGAGGCACCCCAGGGAGCCACGGCACACAGTTTGGGAACCTCTGCCTTAGAGTTAAAGAAAGTGATGGGTATAAAATTGATTCAATGCCAGTGGCGTAAGCATAATATAGAGGAAAATCTGGCTCAAACTGAAATGAAATGGATTTTTAATATGAGAACTTTGGCACCCAAAGGACTGAATTTAGATTTCGAACTTAAATGGTTTCTCTAATTTGTTTTGCTTCTAACGTTAGAAGCTCTCTATATGGGTAATGAGTATTCCATATGGGAAAGAGTGATGTTTTTTAACAACTACATGTATGAGTTTTTTATGATATTTATCCTAACCATTGGTGTAGTATAAGTCATCTCTTTTAAGTATGCAATAAGCACTTTACAATAGGATGAAATATTTTTAGTATAAATATTCATACATTCAAAAGGCAACTATTTCCCAATTAAGAGCAGGCATAGGAATGAGTTTTTTATGGTTTTAACTTTATATGTTTGTTAAAATAGATTTTTTTAATATGCACTCAGCACCTTAGAATATGTTGTGTTCCAGTTAGGGATATTTTATGAAAGGCATGAAGGGAGGAACCAGTCAAGTGGAACGCACAGGAGACTGTGCATTCCACATGTAAAGCCGCGGCATCCTCTACTTCCTGATGCGCTCCACGGGTAAAGCCGCGGCTTCCTCTACTTCCGGATTTAGTGATGGAGCGCATGAGACACATGCGTTCCAGGAGATTTTTTTAATATGCACTCAGCACCTTAGAATATGTTGTGTTCCAGTTAGGGATATTTTATGAAAGGCATGAAGGGAGGAACCAGTCAAGTGGAACGCACAGGAGACTGTGCATTCCACATGTAAAGCCGCGGCATCCTCTACTTCCTGATGCGCTCCACGGGTAAAGCCGCGGCTTCCTCTACTTCCGGATTTAGTGATGGAGCGCATGAGACACATGCGTTCCAGGAGACGGAAGTTTGATGACACACATCCAACGCAGGGGATAAAGGAAGGTGGCGGAAGTGGAAGGGGGGTGCGTGCGTTCCAGTTGGAACGCACAAGCGGTTTTAATAAACATTTAACCTATTCTAACAAACGTACTGGATCTATGTATGTATAAAGTGAATTACAGTGTATATATTATTAAGTTTAAAAGGCTTTCTTAAAAAAATATAAACTAATATGGACTAATTAGGGTCTGAGCAGTCTGGACCAATGATACCACACCTATGGGTTTAAATACCCAGGGATTATTCAGTCCACCACACACCTTGAAAAAGGCTCTCAGAAGCAGAAACGCATTGGTGGTATCTAGGACAGACTGACTGCAGACCAACTACGTGAACAAAGGTGCCTGGTCAGTGGTAAAAGGGTGCTGTTATCCCGGGAGGTACCTGAGCAACGTTACATGAGCAAGATGGTTGGGCATCTTATGACACCCCACGTATTTTGGTACGCAAACCTTGACCTAGAATTGTGGTGGATTTGCTGTTGGATTTATTTTATTGGAGTTGTTTTATTGTATTATCCAAATAATCTGTACTTCACTATTATCCCCCACTTTTGTTCTGTTTGAGGGATATGAACAAGGGGAGAAAATATTCTGGAGATGAACTACATTTGATCTGAATATTGTTGGACCGTCTGAAGATTCCCTGGGGTTATTTATCCTAGGTTAATATGTAGATTTATGAAAAAGTCTTTTACTGTATATATTTTTACTGTCAAAAATTATGCTAGGAACCTCAATTTTACTCCTAACCCTCCTGGTGGTGCCTAACCCTAACCATCTGCATTCTGAGAATATCAACATTACACATGGCAAACTTTCAGATGTTGACATTGTGAACATGTTGACATTCTAAAGATGTTGACATGTTGCATGTCTACATGTTAAACATTTCAACATTCTAGTCAACATTATAATATTGACATTATGAATGTTGACACGATAACTGTCAACCATGTGGCCAGATGCCCTGCGAGTATACACCCATCTATGCTGAGTAGACATCTGTTTTCATGAGGCTGGCCAGCCTGCCCACTCTTTTTCCATCCGCACTCATCATCATTAGTAACTCAAGTCTGACTCAGGCCCTGTAAATACAGATTGCATTGCTGTAACTTTGCAATTTATGTGTGTCTTTTATTGACACTGGAAAAACTATTAGATGTTTATAAGATAACCAGTAGTAAAATAAACCAGATAAAAGAGTCAATGGAATTCAAACTGTTTAATCATTATATATGTATACACTGCTGGTAATTGCTGATAAAAATGAAAAAAATGGTGAAATTCTACAGAAGAGAGACTGCTAAAGACAGAAAGGAAGTGTACATTGAGAATTTATCAAAAAGTTTTATTATTGATTGACATTATTAAACCGATAGAAAGAAGCAGATTAAACTACTAAACCAGAGATTAATCAAAAAAGCTAGGGTCTAGGGTCAGGGTGGACAGAGATTTTACTCAGGACCAAATCAATTGGAAAAGTAAGGGGCCCAAACATCAGCAATTAATTGGATTAATTCCCCATTTTGACGATGGCTGGGTTGAATTACTGGCAAAATTGTGCATGATAGAAATAACCCCAAAAATTATTGGAATTGTCAAGTTGGAGATATTTAACACGGAGGTGCTTGGCAATCCCAGTGAACTCGGCAATCACCAGTATCCACCAATTGGTCCACTGGATCGGCAATTGGTGGGGAATTGCAGAATTGCCCCTTAGATGTATGTCCCGCATTAGGCAGGCCTAGGCCAGTATCAGGAGTCTAAATGGACACATAACAAGACCATCTGGGATAATACAGGATTTCCAGAGTGGGGTTAGCATGGGGATTCCTGTTTAACAAGTACTGCAGAAGTGCTTGTACTGCCTTAGCACTTGTTCTCTTTGGGCAGTATGGATGGTGTAATGGTTAGCATTACTGTCTCACAGCACTGGGGTTCGATACCCACCATGGCCCTAACTGGGTGGAGTTTGCATAATCTCCCCATACTTGCGTTTCCTCCAGGTATTAAGCTTTCCTCCCACAACCCAAGGATATGCTGGTAGGTTAATTGGTTCCCAACAATAAAATTACTGTGTGTGTGTGTGTGCGTGTGTGTGTGTGTGTGTGTGTGTGTGCGCGCGCGCGTGTGTTTACATGTGTTTAGGGCAGGCTAGATGGGCCAAGTGGTTCTTATCTGCTGTCAAATTCTATGTTTCCATGTTTAAAGTAGAGATGAGCGCCGGAAATTTTTCGGGTTTTGTGTTTTGGTTTTGGGTTCGGTTCCGCGGCCGTGTTTTGGGTTCGACCGCGTTTTGGCAAAACCTAACCGAATTTTTTTTGTCGGATTCGGGTGTGTTTTGGATTCGGGTGTTTTTTTCCAAAAAAACTAAAAAACAGCTTAAATCATAGAATTTGGGGGTCATTTTGATCCCAAAGTATTATTAACCTCAAAAACCATCATTTCCACTCATTTTCAGTCTATTCTGAATACCTCACACCTCACAATATTATTTTTAGTCCTAAAATTTGCACCGAGGTCGCTGGATGACTAAGCTAAGCGACCCTAGTGGCCGACACAAACACCTGGCCCATCTAGGAGTGGCACTGCAGTGTCACGCAGGATGTCCCTTCAAAAAAAACCTCCCCAAACAGCACATGACGCAAAGAAAAAAAGAGGCGCAAGGAGGTAGCTGTGTGAGTAAGATAAGCGACCCTAGTGGCCGACACAAACACCGGGCCCATCTAGGAGTGGCACTGCAGTGTCACGCAAGATGTCCCTTCCAAAAAACCCTCCCCAAACAGCACATGACGCAAAGAAAAAAAGAGGCGCAATGAGGTAGCTTTGTGAGTAAGATAAGCGACCCTAGTGGCCGACACAAACACCGGGCCCATCTAGGAGTGGCACTGCAGTGTCACGCAGGATGTCCCTTCCAAAAAACCCTCCCCAAACAGCACATGACGCAAAGAAAAAAAGAGGCGCAATGAGGTAGCTGTGTGAGTAAGATAAGCGACCCTAGTGGCCGACACAAACACCGGGCCCATCTAGGAGTGGCACTGCAGTGTCACGCAGGATGTCCCTTCCAAAAAACCCTCCCCAAACAGCACATGACGCAAAGAAAAAAAGAGGCGCAATGAGGTAGCTGTGTGAGTAAGATAAGCGACCCTAGTGGCCGACACAAACACCGGGCCCATCTAGGAGTGGCACTGCAGTGTCACGCAGGATGTCCCTTCCAAAAAACCCTCCCCAAACAGCACATGACGCAAAGAAAAAAAGAGGCACAATGAGGTAGCTGTGTGAGTAAGATAAGCGACCCTAGTGGCCGACACAAACACCAGGCCCATCTAGGAGTGGCACTGCAGTGTCACGCAGGATGTCCCTTCCAAAAAACCCTCCCCAAACAGCACATGACGCAAAGAAAAAAAGAGGCACAATGAGGTAGCTGTGTGAGTAAGATAAGCGACCCTAGTGGCCGACACAAACACCAGGCCCATCTAGGAGTGGCACTGCAGTGTCACGCAGGATGTCCCTTCCAAAAAACCCTCCCCAAACAGCACATGACGCAAAGAAAAAAAGAGGCGCAATGAGGTAGCTGTGTGAGTAAGATAAGCGACCCTAGTGGCCGACACAAACACCGGGCCCATCTAGGAGTGGCACTGCAGTGTCACGCAGGATGTCCCTTCCAAAAAACCCTCCCCAAACAGCACATGACGCAAAGAAAAAAAGAGGCGCAATGAGGTAGCTGTGTGAGTAAGATAAGCGACCCTAGTGGCCGACACAAACACCGGGCCCATCTAGGAGTGGCACTGCAGTGTCACGCAGGATGGCCCATCCAAAAAACACTCCCCAAACAGCACATGACGCAAAGAAAAATTAAAGAAAAAAGAGGTGCAAGATGGAATTGTCCTTGGGCCCTCCCACCCACCCTTATGTTGTATAAACAGGACATGCACACTTTAACCAACCCATCATTTCAGTGACAGGGTCTGCCACACGACTGTGACTGATATGACGGGTTGGTTTGGACCCCCACCAAAAAAGAAGCAATTAATCTCTCCTTGCACAAACTGGCTCTACAGAGGCAAGATGTCCACCTCATCATCATCCTCCGATATATCACCGTGTACATCCCCCTCCTCACAGATTATCAATTCGTCCCCACTGGAATCCACCATCTCAGCTCCCTGTGTACTTTGTGGAGGCAATTGCTGCTGGTCAATGTCTCCGCGGAGGAATTGATTATAATTCATTTTAATGAACATCATCTTCTCCACATTTTCTGGATGTAACCTCGTACGCCGATTGCTGACAAGGTGAGCGGCGGCACTAAACACTCTTTCGGAGTACACACTTGTGGGAGGGCAACTTAGGTAGAATAAAGCCAGTTTGTGCAAGGGCCTCCAAATTGCCTCTTTTTCCTGCCAGTATAAGTACGGACTGTGTGACGTGCCTACTTGGATGCGGTCACTCATATAATCCTCCACCATTCTTTCAATGTTGAGAGAATCATATGCAGTGACAGTAGACGACATGTCCGTAATCGTTGTCAGGTCCTTCAGTCCGGACCAGATGTCAGCATCAGCAGTCGCTCCAGACTGCCCTGCATCACCGCCAGCGGGTGGGCTCGGAATTCTGAGCCTTTTCCTCGCACCCCCAGTTGCGGGAGAATGTGAAGGAGGAGATGTTGACAGGTCGCGTTCCGCTTGACTTGACAATTTTGTCACCAGCAGGTCTTTCAACCCCAGCAGACTTGTGTCTGCCGGAAAGAGAGATCCAAGGTAGGCTTTAAATCTAGGATCGAGCACGGTGGCCAAAATGTAGTGCTCTGATTTCAACAGATTGACCACCCGTGAATTCTTGTTAAGCGAATTAAGGGCTCCATCCACAAGTCCCACATGCCTAGCGGAATCGCTCCGTGTTAGCTCCTCCTTCAATGTCTCCAGCTTCTTCTGCAAAAGCCTGATGAGGGGAATGACCTGACTCAGGCTGGCAGTGTCTGAACTGACTTCACGTGTGGCAAGTTCAAAGGGCATCAGAACCTTGCACAACGTTGAAATCATTCTCCACTGCGCTTGAGACAGGTGCATTCCACCTCCTATATCGTGCTCAATTGTATAGGCTTGAATGGCCTTTTGCTGCTCCTCCAACCTCTGAAGCATATAGAGGGTTGAATTCCACCTCGTTACCACTTCTTGCTTCAGATTATGGCAGGGCAGGTTCAGTAGATTTTGGTGGTGCTCCAGTCTTCTGTACGTGGTGCCTGTACGCCGAAAGTGTCCCGCAATTCTTCTGGCCACCGACAGCATCTCTTGCACGCCCCTGTCGTTTTTTAAAAAATTCTGCACCACCAAATTCAAGGTATGTGCAAAACATGGGACGTGCTGGAATTTGCCCATATTTAATGCACACACAATATTGCTGGCGTTGTCCGATGCCACAAATCCACAGGAGAGTCCAAATGGGGTAAGCCATTCCGCGATGATCTTCCTCAGTTGCCGTAAGAGGTTTTCAGCTGTGTGCGTATTCTGGAAACCGGTGATACAAAGCGTAGCCTGCCTAGGAAAGAGTTGGCGTTTGCGAGATGCTGCTACTGGTGCCGCCGCTGCTGTTCTTGCGGCGGGAGTCCATACATCTACCCAGTGGGCTGTCACAGTCATATAGTCCTGACCCTGCCCTGCTCCACTTGTCCACATGTCCGTGGTTAAGTGGACATTGGGTACAGCTGCATTTTTTAGGACACTGGTGACTCTTTTTCTGAGGTCTGTGTACATTTTCGGTATCGCCTGCCTAGAGAAATGGAACCTAGATGGTATTTGGTACCGGGGACACAGTACCTCCAACAAGTCTCTAGTTGGCTCTGCAGTAATGATGGATACCGGAACCACGTTTCTTACCACCCAGGATGCCAAGGCCTCAGTTATCCGCTTTGCAGTAGGATGACTGCTGTGATATTTCATCTTCCTCGCAAAGGACTGTTGGACAGTCAATTGCTTGGTGGAAGTAGTAAAAGTGGTCTTACGACTTCCCCTCTGGGATGACCATCGACTCCCAGTAGCAACAACAGCAGCGCCAGCAGCAGTAGGCGTTACACGCAAGGATGCATCGGAGGAATCCCAGGCAGGAGAGGAATCGTCAGAATTGCCAGTGACATGGCCTGCAGGACTATTGGCATTCCTGGGGAAGGAGGAAATTGACACTGAGGGAGTTGGTTGGGTGGTTTGCGTGAGCTTGGTTACAAGAGGAAGGGATTTACTGGTCAGTGGACTGCTTCCGCTGTCGCCCAAAGTTTTTGAACTTGTCACTGACTTATTATGAATGCGCTGCAGGTGACGTATAAGGGAGGATGTTCCGAGGTGGTTAACGTCCTTACCCCTACTTATTACAGCTTGACAAAGGCAACACACGGCTTGACACCTGTTGTCCGCATTTCTGTTGAAATACTTCCACACCGAAGAGCTGATTTTTTTGGTATTTTCACCAGGCATGTCAACGGCCATATTCCTCCCACGGACAACAGGTGTCTCCCCGGGTGCCTGACTTAAACAAACCACCTCACCATCAGAATCCTCCTGGTCAATTTCCTCCCCAGCGCCAGCAACACCCATATCCTCCTCATCCTGGAGTACTTCAACACTGACATCTTCAATCTGACTATCAGGAACTGGACTGCGGGTGCTCCTTCCAGCACTTGCAGGGGGCGTGCAAATGGTGGAAGGCGCATGCTCTTCACGTCCAGTGTTGGGAAGGTCAGGCATCGCAACCGACACAATTGGACTCTCCTTGTGGATTTGGGATTTCGAAGAACGCACAGTTCTTTGCGGTGCTACTGCTTTTGCCAGCTTGAGTCTTTTCATTTTTCTAGCGAGAGGCTGAGTGCTTCCATCCTCATGTGAAGCTGAACCACTAGCCATGAACATAGGCCAGGGCCTCAGCCGTTCCTTGCCACTCCGTGTGGTAAATGGCATATTGGCAAGTTTACGCTTCTCCTCCGACAATTTTATTTTAGGTTTTGGAGTCCTTTTTTTACTGATATTTGGTGTTTTGGATTTGACATGCTCTGTACTATGACATTGGGCATCGGCCTTGGCAGACGACGTTGCTGGCATTTAATCGTCTCGGCCATGACTAGTGGCAGCAGCTTCAGCACGAGGTGGAAGTGGATCTTGATCTTTCCCTAATTTTGGAACCTCAACATTTTTGTTCTCCATATTTTAATAGGCACAACTAAAAGGCACCTCAGGTAAACAATGGAGATGGATGGATACTAGTATACAATTATGGATGGACTGCCGAGTGCCGACACAGAGGTAGCTACAGCCGTGGACTACCGTACTGTGTCTGCTGCTAATATAGACTGGATGATAATGAGATGTAGTATGTATAAAGAAGAAAGAAAAAAAAAACCACGGGTAGGTGGTATACAATTATGGATGGACTGCCGAGTGCCGACACAGAGGTAGCTACAGCCGTGGACTACCGTACTGTGTCTGCTGCTAATATAGACTGGTTGATAATGAGATGTAGTATGTATAAAGAAGAAAGAAAAAAAACCACGGGTAGGTGGTATACAATTATGGATGGACTGCCGAGTGCCGACACAGAGGTAGCTACAGCCGTGGACTACCGTACTGTGTCTGCTGCTAATATAGACTGGTTGATAATGAGATGTAGTATGTATAAAGAAGAAAGAAAAAAAAAACACGGGTAGGTGGTATACAATTATGGATGGACTGCCGAGTGCCGACACAGAGGTAGCTACAGCCGTGGACTACCGTACTGTGTCTGCTGCTAATATAGACTGGTTGATAATGAGATGTAGTATGTATAAAGAAGAAAGAAAAAAAAAACACGGGTAGGTGGTATACAATTATGGATGGACTGCCGAGTGCCGACACAGAGGTAGCTACAGCCGTGGACTACCGTACTGTGTCTGCTGCTAATATAGACTGGTTGATAATGAGATGTAGTATGTATAAAGAAGAAAGAAAAAAAAACCACGGGTAGGTGGTATACAATTATGGATGGACTGCCGAGTGCCGACACAGAGGTAGCTACAGCCGTGGACTACCGTACTGTGTCTGCTGCTAATATAGACTGGATGATAATGAGATGTAGTATGTATAAAGAAGAAAGAAAAAAAAAACCACGGGTAGGTGGTATACAATTATGGATGGACTGCCGAGTGCCGACACAGAGGTAGCTACAGCCGTGGACTACCGTACTGTGTCTGCTGCTAATATAGACTGGTTGATAATGAGATGTAGTATGTATAAAGAAGAAAGAAAAAAAAAACCACGAGTAGGTGGTATACAATTATGGATGGACTGCCGAGTGCCGACACAGAGGTAGCTACAGCCGTGGACTACCGTACTGTGTCTGCTGCTAATATAGACTGGATGATAATGAGATGTAGTATGTATAAAGAAGAAAAAAAAAACCACGGGTAGGTGGTGGTATACAATTATGGATGGACTGCCGAGTGCCGACACAGAGATAGCTACAGCCGTGGACTACCGTACTGTACTGTGTCTGCTGCTAATATAGACTGGATGATAATGAGATGTAGTATGTATAAAGAAGAAAGAAAAAAAAAACACGGGTAGGTGGTGGTATACAATTATGGATGGACTGCCGAGTGCCGACACAGAGATAGCTACAGCCGTGGACTACCGTACTGTACTGTGTCTGCTGCTAATATAGACTGGATGATAATGAGATGTAGTATGTATAAAGAAGAAAGAAAAAAAAAACCACGGGTAGGTGGTATACAATTATGGATGGACTGCCGAGTGCCGACACAGAGGTAGCTACAGCCGTGGACTACCGTACTGTGTCTGCTGCTAATATAGACTGGATGATAATGAGATGTAGTATGTATAAAGAAGAAAGAAAAAAAAAACCACGGGTAGGTGGTGGTATACAATTATGGATGGACTGCCGAGTGCCGACACAGAGATAGCTACAGCCGTGGACTACCGTACTGTACTGTGTCTGCTTCTAATATAGACTGGATGATAATGAGATGTAGTATGTATAAAGAAGAAAGAAAAAAAAAACACGGGTAGGTGGTATACAATTATGGATGGACTGCCGAGTGCCGACACAGAGGTAGCTACAGCCGTGAACTACCGTACTGTGTCTGCTGCTAGTATAGACTGGATGATAAATAATGATATAAAAAATATATATATATCACTACTGCAGCCGGACAGGTATATATTATATAATGACGGACCTGCTGGACACTGTCTGTCAGCAGAATGAGTTTTTTATAGAATAAAAAAACACCACACAAGTCACACGACGAGTGTTTAACTTTTTCAGGCAGACAATCACAATATACTGGTGGTCAGTGTGGTCAGGTCACTGGTCAGTCACACTGGCAGTGGCACTCTGGCAGCAAAAGTGTGCACTGTTTAATATGTACTCCTGGCTCCTGCTATAACCTATAACTGCTCCCCAGTCTCCCCCACAATTAAGCTGTGTGAGCACAGTCAGATATTATACATAGATGATGCAGCACACTGGGCTGAGCACAGATATGGTATGTGACTGAGTCACTGTGTATCGTTTTTTTCAGGCAGAGAACGGATTATATTAAATAATAATAAAACTGCACTGGTGGTCTCACTGGTCAGTCACTAGTATAACTAACTAACTACTATCAGCAAAATTCTGCACTCTCTGAGTACTCCTCCTAAGCTCCAGTAAATGAAGTGTCTCACTCTCACTCTCCTATCTATTTCTAAACGGAGAGGACGCCAGCCACGTCCTCTCCCTATCAATCTCAATGCACGTGTGAAAATGGCGGCGACGCGCGGCTCCTTATATAGAATCCGAGTCTCGCGATAGAATCCGAGCCTCGCGAGAATCCGACAGCGTGATGATGACGTTCGGGCGCGCTCGGGTTAACCGAGCAAGGCGGGAAGATCCGAGTCGCTCGGACCCGTGTAAAAAAACATGAAGTTCGGGCGGGTTCGGATTCCGAGGAACCGAACCCGCTCATCTCTAGTTTAAAGCCATCTGAGGATAGCAGTAACAGATGAATGTAATTAAAAAGATGCTTCATACTTTGAATTACTCATCTTTTGAATCAATTAGGTTAAGTAAAGTATAATTTGTTTAAAAATGTAATATGCTCCTGCATAGCTGCTGATAAAAGGAGGGGGTAATAGGAGTTGTGTTTGTCTTCAAAAAATGATTACTGTCGCAAACAATGTTAAAATTTGTATTGTGTCACTATTTATTTTGAATTTACTTTAGTGTTTTTCAACAGTGACATTTATTATTATCAAAACAAGTACAAACCTTTAGGAATGTGCACATACAGTACATATTCTACATGCAAAGTAGGTAACATGTCTCTGTGAATTCCCCTGTGTGTGTGTTTGCCAGAATAAAACTAGCACTACAGGAGAACAATGATGAATATGACGCATAGGGTATATTGCAGATAAAATCTGAAAGTAAAGCATAAATGAAGCAGGCTGAATAAAGAGAATACAAATGAACCAGAAATTAAAAAGTCCAGGAATATACAGTATACGCAGAATGCGCAGTGAATAATACAAGAATGTCTAAGAATACACTAAAGCAATGAGTTAAATGGTAACAAACAATGGATAACGGCAGAAGACATGTTTCTCAAGGTAACTCACTGCTGTAGATATGTCCAGAAACAGTTACTGAGTTACGGGATTGCCTGTATGCAGACACTCAATGACAGATACTGGTTTTCAAGATGTCTAGCATAGGATGCCCAGTTTAGGAATACTATTGCGGATTTTCCCAATCACACTGGAGCAGAATGCTTTGAAGTAATACTGAAGCAGGTTTTACTGATAGCACTGGAGCAGAACACTGTGAAGAAATAACTGAGCATGTTTTCCAGATTGCACTGGAGCAGAATGCTGTAAAGTGATTTTGAAGCAGATTTTCTGGAAAGCACTGTGAAGCAATACTGGAAAAGGTTTAGATAGCAGACAGAACCTGGAGTCAAGGTGCTAGCTTCTGGGAGAGTCACACACTGGAGATACAATGAGACAAGGAGCCCAAGGCACAGAATTCAGCATGATGAAAAGGTAACCAGATGTACAAGAATCTGACATAAAGAATCAGACACAATGAAATGGCCCAGATGAAACTGTGGAGCAGGCTTAAATAAGACAGTCACAGGTGCAGCCCATAGCTAATGGATCAGGTAATTAATTCAGGGACGTGCGGTGAGCTAAATGGCTCAGGAGGCACTGACTAGCACCAGAGCCAGATTTACATGCAATATATGTGCCAAAGGGTACATCTGGGCATTATACACAGGTACAGCAGTATATACTGCTGGGCATTTGGTGAGTTTTGATCAGAGATGTGCGGAAAAGATAGGCGCCTCACCTGCCATAGACTTTTTATTCCAGAATTTTGGCTACAAAAAGTATTAGAATAATGCAAAGAAGATATTTCAAACAAATTATTTGTATTTTTCATATACTTTATACAGTCAAAACTCTGGCACAAATGTTAGTATGACAGGAAAGGCTCTGCCTCACCTGCCTCACCCCACCACACGTCACTGATTAATACAGACTTGCAGGATTACCAAACATCATATGGGATCATACTGGCTGTAACACAGTGGAGTAGCACCACTGGAGAGAGCAGCACCTATGGTGGAACAGTGGTAATGCAGGAGATCATGGCAGGGGCAGAGGTATTAAAGAGAAGGAAGGTAGTCCATTTGGAGCAATATAGGTGAGCCCTCTACCCTTATATAGTCCTTTCAGGAATGTAACACACCTGGGCTTGGTGGGATGAATAATATAGATGAGAGGAAGAGATAGAGAACACAACAATACATAGGAAGAGACTGACCACAACACCTATCCCTAGATCCCAGAGGCTAAGGACCAGGCACTGTGGTCCAGCATTCAAAACCCCAAGGATATTTTAGATTTCTAGGTCATCAGCATTCAAACCTTAGGCTACAACCAAATAAATAAATTTGAAAGCTTTATAAAGTATCTGTAAAAGTGAATACATCCTTAATTGTCATATTCATTCATAGGCAAGGATGAGATATCTTGCCCCAGATATATTGTGACCCAATATACGATTTGAACAAAAATTTTATAAACTGTGTAGCTTACATTATACTTATTCTTTAATTGAGGGTTTTAAGTAATATGCTTATGGAGTGTTATCCACTGAGCTCAAGATGTATATACAAAAAAAAACCACTGCAACAAATAGAGCATGATAAACTATTTATTAGGAGGCACTTTAAATTTAAAACGGAAACATTCCAATTTTATTAAAATGCATTAAAAATCTGTTATAACAGATTATCTCATTTTCTAAACAATACTTTTTATCAACTAAATAGATAATGTATTTAATCAAATTGATCCTAAGATTTGGATATTTTGTCTTAGTGATTATTTTGTGGATAAATTCCAAATTCAGGAGTATTAAACAAGAAACAAGCAAAATAAGTGATTTATAATATATAGTTGTATATTATTAGAGTATTAAAAACAAGGCTGGAGATAGATTATACAACTTCCTTTTAGTGGAAACATTAGATGTGCATTACTGTGTTCTGTCATCTGTGTCCCAAGAGACTGATATGTACAGTATTCAGATATTTGTTAACATCCAATTAAATTAATGATGACGTAGGCACATTAGTAACTGGTCATATTAGTATGCTGCTGTACTAGTATTTTGCAAAGCATGTCCAGCGTCATAGCACATTATAATCTAAGATATCAAGAAGTGTATTCTTAGAATTAGCAAGCAGAAAAAACTTTATGGAGATTGAGCATATCAGTGTATTTAATATCACTCAAAATGCTCAGTGTGAGCCTAAAAGATCCCCAGGTTGAATGATTCTGAGCTCACGGTATAAACTTAAATGATTTCCATGAGGGTAATTTAATGTTTCTAAAATTGAGAGTATTCTCTTCAGTATACCTTCAGCCTACTGAATATCTAGTGGTAATTATCTAAAGTCATACAATTATGTCCTGTTTATATATATATATATATATATATATATATATATGTGTGTGTTAGTGATGAGCGGGTTCGGATCCTCTGGATCCGAACCCGCCCTGTTATGTACACCAGTGCCTGCAGGAAAGTACTGGTGTCAGAACTGTTATGCACAACAAATGGACTCACAGACAGACTGGGGAATATGACATAACGTACACAGAAGGTGATAGGGTAACAAAATACACACAAAGTGAACAGAGAAGCCCAGAGGCTAAGGAACTGGGTATCTCCCTTGTATTAGAAATGCTCAGATGGGAAAAGCAAGATGTTGTGTTTTAATACATAGAGAACCCGAAATGCTGTTGCTAAGGGCAACAGCAAAACCCTAAAGGGTTACCAACGGGTGTGGCAGTAAACTCCTTGGTCAGAGATGGAATGATAGACACAAGGAGAGTCTCCACAATCCTAATTCTCACTTGCAATGCACAGGTTCAGTTTACTGCCACTAAACTGACCCCTGACACCTAGCACAGTGAGACAGGATTAGACAGGCAAGTCTTAGAATACAGCCGCAAACTTGCTAAGTTCACAGAGTAGTAACAGAACCCCAGCAAGCTAAACGACTGACTCCAGTCTTACTGCTAGGTCTGGATTGGCAGAGTGTAATACCAAATCCCCAGGCCTATTTGCAGTAAGCAACAAACAAATACAAAGCTACACAGTACTGGCTAACTTTCAGGAACTGACTAACCAACAAAGATTCAGCAGCATCTGCTTAACCTGGAAAGAGGCCTTATAAAGCAGGTGCTGTCCACGCCCCACTCAGACCTCACAGACTGTGAGCACAAAAACCAGCACCGGATCCCCTGCCGTGCACAGAGCCTATAACCACTGCACAGCAAAAGACCCGAACCGGAGAATCAGCTGCGCTCAGGTTACTCCGCTAGTACTTGTCTCCCGGTTGCCATGACGATGTGGCAGCACAGGGCAGGAGACCCTAACACGCCCGAACTTCACTTTTTTTTGCACGAGTCCGAGCAACTCGGATCCTCCCGTCTTGCTCGGTTAACCCGAGCGCGCCCGAACGTCATCATCCCGCGGTCGGATTCTCGCGAGATTCGTATTCTATATAAGGAGCCGCGCGTCGCCGCCATTTTTCACTCGTGCATTGGAGATGATCGTGAGAGGACGTGGCTGGCATCCTCTCAGTTTCTATGTTCAGTGGGCTGCAAATATCTGTGCTCAGTGTGCTGCAAATATCTGTGCTCAGTGTGCTAATTGCTTTATTGTGGGGACTGGGGACCAGCAGTATTATATAGTAGTAGGACAGTGCAGAGTTTTGCTGACCAGTGACCACCAGTATTATACGTTCTCTGCCTGAAAAATGCTCCATATCTGTGCTCAGTGTGCTGCAAATATCTGTGCTCAGTGTGCTAATTGCTTTATTGTGGGGACTGGGGACCAGCAGTATTATATAGTAGGAGGACAGTGCAGAGTTTTGCTGACCATTGACCACCAGTATTATACGTTCTCTGCCTGAAAAACGTTCCATATCTGTGCTGCATTGTAGTATATAGTAGGAGGATAGTGCAGAATTTTGCTGACCACCAGTATAACTATATATATAGCAGTACGGTACAGTAGGCCACTGCTCTACCTACCTCATTGTCGTCAAGTATACTATCCATCCATACCTGTGGTGCATTTCAGTTTTGCACAGTTTGCTGACCACCAGTATATAATATATAGCAGTACGGTACAGTAGGCCACTGCTCTACCTACCTCTGTGTCGTCAAGTATACTATCCATTCATACCTGTGGTGCATTTCAGTTTTGCACAGTTTGCTGACCACCAGTATATAATATATAGCAGTACGGTACAGTAGGCCACTGCTCTACCTACCTCTGTGTCGTCAAGTTTACTATCCATCCAGACCTGTGGTGCATTTCAGTTTTGCACAGTTTGCTGACCACCAGTATATAATATATAGCAGTACGGTACAGAAGGCCACTGCTCTACCTACCTCTGTGTCGTCAAGTATACTATCCATCCATACCTGTGGTGCATTTCAGTTTTGCACAGTTTGCTGACCACCAGTATATAATATATAGCAGTACGGTACAGAAGGCCACTGCTCTACCTACCTCTGTGTCGTCAGGTATACTGTCCATCCATACCTGTGGTGCATTTCAGTTTTGCACAGTTTGCTGACCACCAGTATATAATATATAGCAGTACGGTAGAGTAGGCCACTGCTCTATCTACCTCTGTGTCGTCAAGTATACTATCCATCCATACCTGTGGTGCATTTCAGTTTTGCATAGTTTGCTGACCACCAGTATATAATACATAGCAGTACGGTACAGAAGGCCACTGCTCTACCTACCTCTGTGTCGTCAAGTGTACTATCCATCCATACCTGTGGTGCATTTCAGTTTTGCACAGTTTGCTGACCACCAGTATATAATATATAGCAGTACGGTACAGTAGGCCACTGCTCTACCTACCTCTGTGTCGTCAAGTATACTATCCATCCATACCTGTGGTGCATTTCAGTTTTGCACAGTTTGCTGACCACCAGTATATAATATATAGCAGTATGGTACAGTAGGCCACTGCTCTACCTACCTCTGTGTCGTCAAGTAAACTATCCATCCATACCTGTGGTGCATTTCAGTTTTGCACATTTTGCTGACCACCAGTATATAATATATAGCAGTATGGTACAGTAGGCCACTGCTCTACCTACCTCTTTGTCGTCAAGTATACTATCCATCCATACCTGTGGTGCATTTCAGTTTTGCACAGTTTGCTGACCACCAGTATATAATATAAAGCAGTACGGTACAGTAGGCCACTGCTCTACCTACCCCTGTGTCGTCAAGTATACTATCCATCCATACCTGTGGTGCATTTCAGTTTTGCACAGTTTGCTGACAACCAGTATATAATACATAGCAGTACGGTACAGAAGGCCACTGCTCTACCCACCTCTGTGTCGTCAAGTATACTATTCATCCATACCTGTGGTGCATTTCAGTTTTGCACAGTTTGCTGACCACCAGTATATAATATATAGCAGTACGATACAGTAGGCCACTGCTCTACCTACCTCTGTGTCGTCAAGTATACTATCCATTCATACCTGTGGTGCATTTCAGTTTTGCACAGTTTGCTGACCACCAGTATATAATATATAGCAGTACGGTACAGTAGGCCACTGCTCTACCTACCTCTGTGTCGTCAAGTTTACTATCCATCCAGACCTGTGGTGCATTTCAGTTTTGCACAGTTTGCTGACCACCAGTATATAATATATAGCAGTACGGTACAGAAGGCCACTGCTCTACCTACCTCTGTGTCGTCAAGAATACTATCCATCCATACCTGTGGTGCATTTCAGTTTTGCACAGTTTGCTGACCACCAGTATATAATATATAGCAGTACGGTACAGTAGGCCACTGCTCTACCTACCTCTGTGTCGTCAAGTATACTATCCATTCATACCTGTGGTGCATTTCAGTTTTGCACAGTTTGCTGACCACCAGTATATAATATATAGCAGTACGGTACAGTAGGCCACTGCTCTACCTACTTCTGTGTCGTCAAGTATACTATCCATCCATACCTGTGGTGCATTTCAGTTTTGCATAGTTTGCTGACCACCAGTATATAATACATAGCAGTACGGTACAGAAGGCCACTGCTCTACCTACCTCTGTGTCGTCAAGTATACTATCCATCCATACCTGTGGTGCATTTCAGTTTTGCACAGTTTGCTGACCACCAGTATATAATATATAGCCGTACGGTACAGTAGGCCACTGCTCTACCTACCTCTGTGTCGTCAAGTATACTATCCATCCATACCTGTGGTGCATTTCAGTTTTGCACAGTTTGCTGACCACCAGTATATAATATATAGCAGTACGGTACAGTAGACCACTGCTCTACCTACCTCTGTGTCGTCAAGTACACTATCCATCCATACCTGTGGTGCATTTCAGTTTTGCACATTTTGCTGACCACCAGTATATAATATATAGCAGTACGGTACAGTAGGCCACTGCTCTACCTACCTCTTTGTCGTCAAGTATACTATCCATCCATACCTGTGGTGCATTTCAGTTTTGCACAGTTTGCTGACCACCAGTATATAATATAAAGCAGTACGGTACAGTAGGCCACTGCTCTACCTACCCCTGTGTCGTCAAGTATACTATCCATCCATACCTGTGGTGCATTTCAGTTTTGCACAGTTTGCTGACCACCAGTATATAATACATAGCAGTACGGTACAGAAGGCCACTGCTCTACCCACCTCTGTGTCGTCAAGTATATTATCCATCCATACCTGTGGTGCATTTCAGTTTTGCACAGTTTGCTGACCACCAGTATATAATATATAGCAGTACGGTACAGTAGGCCACTGCTCTACCTACCTCTGTGTCGTCAAGTATACTATCCATTCATACCTGTGGTGCATTTTAGTTTTGCACAGTTTGCTGACCACCAGTATATAATATATAGCAGTACGGTACAGTAGGCCACTGCTCTACCTACCTCTGTGTCGTCAAGTATACTAACCATCCATACCTGTGGTGCATTTCCGTTTTGCACAGTTTGCTGACCACCAGTATATAATATATAGCAGTACGGTACAGTAGGCCACTGCTCTACCTACCTCTGTGTTGTCAAGTATACTATCCATCCATATCTGTGGTGCATTTCAGTTTTGCACAGTTTGCTGACCACCAGTATATAATATATAGCAGTACAGTACAGTAGGCCACTGCTCTACCTGCCTCTGTGTCGTCAAGTTTACTATCCATCCAGACCTGTGGTGCATTTCAGTTTTGCACAGTTTGCTGACCACCAGTATATAATATATAGCAGTACGGTACAGAAGGCCACTGCTCTACCTACCTCTGTGTCGTCAAGTCTACTATCCATCCATATCTGTGGTGCATTTCAGTTTTGCACAGTTTGCTGACCACCAGTATATAATATATAGCAGTACGGTACAGTAGGCCACTGCTCTACCTACCTCTGTGTCGTCAAGTTTACTATCCATCCAGACCTGTGGTGCATTTCAGTTTTGCACAGTTTGCTGACCACCAGTATATAATATATAGCAGTACGGTACAGAAGGCCACTGCTCTACCTACCTCTGTGTTGTCAAGTCTACTATCCATCCATACCTGTGGTGCATTTCAGTTTTGCACAGTTTGCTGACCACCAGTATATAATATATAGCAGTACGGTACAGAAGGCCACTGCTCTACCTACCTCTGTGTCGTCAGGTATACTATCCATCCATACCTGTGGTGCATTTCAGTTTTGCACAGTTTGCTGACCACCAGTATATAATATATAGCAGTACGGTACAGTAGGCCACTGCTCTACCTACCTCTGTGTCGTCAAGTATACTATCCATCCATACCTGTGGTGCATTTCAGTTTTGCATAGTTTGCTGACCACCAGTATATAATACATAGCAGTACGGTACAGAAGGCCACTGCTCTACCCACCTCTGTGTCGTCAAGTATACTATCCATCCATACCTGTGGTGCATTTCAGTTTTGCACAGTTTGCTGACCACCAGTATATAATATATAGCAGTACGGCACAGTAGGCCACTGCTCTACCTACCTCTGTGTCGTCAAGAATACTATCCATCCATACCTGTGGTGCATTTTAGTTTTGCACAGTTTGCTGACCACCAGTATATAATATATAGCAGTACGGTACAGTAGGCCACTGCTCTACCTACCTCTGTGTCGTCAAGTACACTATCCATCCATACCTGTGGTGCATTTCAGTTTTGCACATTTTGCTGACCACCAGTATATAATATATAGCAGTACGGTACAGTAGGCCACTGCTCTACCTACCTCTTTGTCGTCAAGTATACTATCCATCCATACCTGTGGTGCATTTCAGTTTTGCACAGTTTGCTGACCACCAGTATATAATATAAAGCAGTACGGTACAGTAGGCCACTGCTCTACCTACCCCTGTGTCGTCAAGTATACTATCCATCCATACCTGTGGTGCATTTCAGTTTTGCACAGTTTGCTGACCACCAGTATATAATACATAGCAGTACGGTACAGAAGGCCACTGCTCTACCCACCTCTGTGTCGTCAAGTATACTATCCATCCATACCTGTGGTGCATTTCAGTTTTGCACAGTTTGCTGACCACCAGTATATAATATATAGCAGTACGATACAGAAGGCCACTGCTCTACCTACCTCTGTGTCGTCAAGTATACTATCCATCCATACCTGTGGTGCATTTCAGTTTTGCACATTTTGTTGACCACCAGTATATAATATATAGCAGTACGGTACAGTAGGCCACTGCTCTACCTACATCTTTGTCGTCAAGTATACTATCCATCCATACCTGTGGTGCAATTCAGTTTTGCACAGTTTGCTGACCACCAGTATATAATATAAAGCAGTACGGTACAGTAGGCCACTGCTGTACCTACCTCTGTGTCGTCAGGTATACTATCCATCCATACCTGTGGTGCATTTCAGTTTTGCACAGTTTGCTGACCACCAGTATATAATACATAGCAGTACGGTACAGAAAGCCACTGCTCTACCCACCTCTGTGTCGTCAAGTATACTATCCATCCATACCTGTGGTGCATTTCAGTTTTGCACAGTTTGCTGACCACCAGTATATAATATATAGCAGTACGGTACAGTAGGCCACTGCTCTACCTACCTCTGTGTCGTCAAGTATACTATCCATTCATACCTGTGGTGCATTTTAGTTTTGCACAGTTTGCTGACCACCAGTATATAATATATAGCAGTACGGTACAGTAGGCCACTGCTCTACCTACCTCTGTGTCGTCAAGTATACTATCCATCCATACCTGTGGTGCATTTCCGTTTTGCACAGTTTGCTGACCACCAGTATATAATATATAGCAGTACGGTACAGTAGGCCACTGCTCTACCTACCTCTGTGTTGTCAAGTATACTATCCATCCATATCTGTGGTGCATTTCAGTTTTGCACAGTTTGCTGACCACCAGTATATAATATATAGCAGTACAGTACAGTAGGCCACTGCTCTACCTGCCTCTGTGTCGTCAAGTTTACTATCCATCCAGACCTGTGGTGCATTTCAGTTTTGCACAGTTTGCTGACCACCAGTATATAATATATAGCAGTCAGGTACAGAAGGCCACTGCTCTACCTACCTCTGTGTCGTCAAGTCTACTATCCATCCATACCTGTGGTGCATTTCAGTTTTGCACAGTTTGCTGACCACCAGTATATAATATATAGCAGTACGGTACAGAAGGCCACTGCTCTACCTACCTCTGTGTCGTCAGGTATACTGTCCATCCATACCTGTGGTGCATTTCAGTTTTGCACAGTTTGCTGACCACCAGTATATAATATATAGCAGTACGGTACAGTAGGCCACTGCTCTACCTACCTCTGTGTCGTCAAGTATACTATCCATCCATACCTGTGGTGCATTTCAGTTTTGCATAGTTTGCTGACCACCAGTATATAATACATAGCAGTACGGTACAGAAGGCCACTGCTCTACCCACCTCTGTGTCGTCAAGTATACTATCCATCCATACCTGTGGTGCATTTCAGTTTTGCACAGTTTGCTGACCACCAGTATATAATATATAGCAGTACGGTACAGTAGGCCACTGCTCTACCTACCTCTGTGTCGTCAAGTACACTATCCATCCATACCTGTGGTGCATTTCAGTTTTGCACAGTTTGCTGACCACCAGTATATAATATATAGCAGTACGGTACAGTAGGCCACTGCTCTACCTACCTCTGTGTCGTCAAGTATACTATCCATCCATACCTGTGGTGCATTTCAGTTTTGCACAGTTTGCTGACCACCAGTATATAATATATAGCAGTACGGTACAGTAGGCCACTGCTCTACCTACCTCTGTGTTGTCAAGTATACTATCCATCCATATCTGTGGTGCATTTCAGTTTTGCACAGTTTGCTGACCACCAGTATATAATATATAGCAGTACGGTACAGTAGGCCACTGCTCTACCTACCTCTGTGTCGTCAAGTTTACTATCCATCCAGACCTGTGGTGCATTTCAGTTTTGCACAGTTTGCTGACCACCAGTATATAATATATAGCAGTACGGTACAGAAGGCCACTGCTCTACCTACCTCTGTGTCGTCAAGTCTACTATCCATCCATACCTGTGGTGCATTTCAGTTTTGCACAGTTTGCTGACCACCAGTATATAATATATAGCAGTACGGTACAGTAGGCCACTGCTCTACCTACCTCTGTGTCGTCAAGTTTACTATCCATCCAGACCTGTGGTGCATTTCAGTTTTGCACAGTTTGCTGACCACCAGTATATAATATATAGCAGTACGGTACAGAAGGCCACTGCTCTACCTACCTCTGTGTTGTCAAGTCTACTATCCATCCATACCTGTGGTGCATTTCAGTTTTGCACAGTTTGCTGACCACCAGTATATAATATATAGCAGTACGGTACAGAAGGCCACTGCTCTACCTACCTCTGTGTTGTCAAGTATACTATCCATCCATATCTGTGGTGCATTTCAGTTTTGCACAGTTTGCTGACCACCAGTATATAATATATAGCAGTACAGTACAGTAGGCCACTGCTCTACCTGCCTCTGTGTCGTCAAGTTTACTATCCATCCAGACCTGTGGTGCATTTCAGTTTTGCACAGTTTGCTGACCACCAGTATATAATATATAGCAGTACAGTACAGAAGGCCACTGCTCTACCTACCTCTGTGTCGTCAAGTCTACTATCCATCCATATCTGTGGTGCATTTCAGTTTTGCACAGTTTGCTGACCACCAGTATATAATATATAGCAGTACGGTACAGTAGGCCACTGCTCTACCTACCTCTGTGTCGTCAAGTTTACTATCCATCCAGACCTGTGGTGCATTTCAGTTTTGCACAGTTTGCTGACCACCAGTATATAATATATAGCAGTACGGTACAGAAGGCCACTGCTCTACCTACCTCTGTGTTGTCAAGTCTACTATCCATCCATACCTGTGGTGCATTTCAGTTTTGCACAGTTTGCTGACCACCAGTATATAATATATAGCAGTATGGTACAGAAGGCCACTGCTCTACCTACCTCTGTGTCGTCAGGTATACTATCCATCCATACCTGTGGTGCATTTCAGTTTTGCACAGTTTGCTGACCACCAGTATATAATATATAGCAGTACGGTACAGTAGGCCACTGCTCTACCTACCTCTGTGTCGTCAAGTATACTATCCATCCATACCTGTGGTGCATTTCAGTTTTGCATAGTTTGCTGACCACCAGTATATAATACATAGCAGTACGGTACAGAAGGCCACTGCTCTACCCACCTCTGTGTCGTCAAGTATACTATCCATCCATACCTGTGGTGCATTTCAGTTTTGCACAGTTTGCTGACCACCAGTATATAATATATAGCAGTACGGCACAGTAGGCCACTGCTCTACCTACCTCTGTGTCGTCAAGAATACTATCCATCCATACCTGTGGTGCATTTTAGTTTTGCACAGTTTGCTGACCACCAGTATATAATATATAGCAGTACGGTACAGTAGGCCACTGCTCTACCTACCTCTGTGTCGTCAAGTACACTATCCATCCATACCTGTGGTGCATTTCAGTTTTGCACATTTTGCTGACCACCAGTATATAATATATAGCAGTACGGTACAGTAGGCCACTGCTCTACCTACCTCTTTGTCGTCAAGTATACTATCCATCCATACCTGTGGTGCATTTCAGTTTTGCACAGTTTGCTGACCACCAGTATATAATATAAAGCAGTACGGTACAGTAGGCCACTGCTCTACCTACCCCTGTGTCGTCAAGTATACTATCCATCCATACCTGTGGTGCATTTCAGTTTTGCACAGTTTGCTGACCACCAGTATATAATACATAGCAGTACGGTACAGAAGGCCACTGCTCTACCCACCTCTGTGTCGTCAAGTATACTATCCATCCATACCTGTGGTGCATTTCAGTTTTGCACAGTTTGCTGACCACCAGTATATAATATATAGCAGTACGATACAGAAGGCCACTGCTCTACCTACCTCTGTGTCGTCAAGTATACTATCCATCCATACCTGTGGTGCATTTCAGTTTTGCACATTTTGTTGACCACCAGTATATAATATATAGCAGTACGGTACAGTAGGCCACTGCTCTACCTACATCTTTGTCGTCAAGTATACTATCCATCCATACCTGTGGTGCAATTCAGTTTTGCACAGTTTGCTGACCACCAGTATATAATATAAAGCAGTACGGTACAGTAGGCCACTGCTGTACCTACCTCTGTGTCGTCAGGTATACTATCCATCCATACCTGTGGTGCATTTCAGTTTTGCACAGTTTGCTGACCACCAGTATATAATACATAGCAGTACGGTACAGAAAGCCACTGCTCTACCCACCTCTGTGTCGTCAAGTATACTATCCATCCATACCTGTGGTGCATTTCAGTTTTGCACAGTTTGCTGACCACCAGTATATAATATATAGCAGTACGGTACAGTAGGCCACTGCTCTACCTACCTCTGTGTCGTCAAGTATACTATCCATTCATACCTGTGGTGCATTTTAGTTTTGCACAGTTTGCTGACCACCAGTATATAATATATAGCAGTACGGTACAGTAGGCCACTGCTCTACCTACCTCTGTGTCGTCAAGTATACTATCCATCCATACCTGTGGTGCATTTCCGTTTTGCACAGTTTGCTGACCACCAGTATATAATATATAGCAGTACGGTACAGTAGGCCACTGCTCTACCTACCTCTGTGTTGTCAAGTATACTATCCATCCATATCTGTGGTGCATTTCAGTTTTGCACAGTTTGCTGACCACCAGTATATAATATATAGCAGTACAGTACAGTAGGCCACTGCTCTACCTGCCTCTGTGTCGTCAAGTTTACTATCCATCCAGACCTGTGGTGCATTTCAGTTTTGCACAGTTTGCTGACCACCAGTATATAATATATAGCAGTCAGGTACAGAAGGCCACTGCTCTACCTACCTCTGTGTCGTCAAGTCTACTATCCATCCATACCTGTGGTGCATTTCAGTTTTGCACAGTTTGCTGACCACCAGTATATAATATATAGCAGTACGGTACAGAAGGCCACTGCTCTACCTACCTCTGTGTCGTCAGGTATACTGTCCATCCATACCTGTGGTGCATTTCAGTTTTGCACAGTTTGCTGACCACCAGTATATAATATATAGCAGTACGGTACAGTAGGCCACTGCTCTACCTACCTCTGTGTCGTCAAGTATACTATCCATCCATACCTGTGGTGCATTTCAGTTTTGCATAGTTTGCTGACCACCAGTATATAATACATAGCAGTACGGTACAGAAGGCCACTGCTCTACCCACCTCTGTGTCGTCAAGTATACTATCCATCCATACCTGTGGTGCATTTCAGTTTTGCACAGTTTGCTGACCACCAGTATATAATATATAGCAGTACGGTACAGTAGGCCACTGCTCTACCTACCTCTGTGTCGTCAAGTACACTATCCATCCATACCTGTGGTGCATTTCAGTTTTGCACAGTTTGCTGACCACCAGTATATAATATATAGCAGTACGGTACAGTAGGCCACTGCTCTACCTACCTCTGTGTCGTCAAGTATACTATCCATCCATACCTGTGGTGCATTTCAGTTTTGCACAGTTTGCTGACCACCAGTATATAATATATAGCAGTACGGTACAGTAGGCCACTGCTCTACCTACCTCTGTGTTGTCAAGTATACTATCCATCCATATCTGTGGTGCATTTCAGTTTTGCACAGTTTGCTGACCACCAGTATATAATATATAGCAGTACGGTACAGTAGGCCACTGCTCTACCTACCTCTGTGTCGTCAAGTTTACTATCCATCCAGACCTGTGGTGCATTTCAGTTTTGCACAGTTTGCTGACCACCAGTATATAATATATAGCAGTACGGTACAGAAGGCCACTGCTCTACCTACCTCTGTGTCGTCAAGTCTACTATCCATCCATACCTGTGGTGCATTTCAGTTTTGCACAGTTTGCTGACCACCAGTATATAATATATAGCAGTACGGTACAGAAGGCCACTGCTCTACCTACCTCTGTGTCGTCAGGTATACTATCCATCCATACCTGTGGTGCATTTCAGTTTTGCACAGTTTGCTGACCACCAGTATATAATATATAGCAGTACGGTACAGTAGGCCACTGCTCTACCTACCTCTGTGTCGTCAAGTATACTATCCATCCATACCTGTGGTGCATTTCAGTTTTGCATAGTTTGCTGACCACCAGTATATAATACATAGCAGTACGGTACAGAAGGCCACTGCTCTACCCACCTCTGTGTCGTCAAGTATACTATCCATCCATACCTGTGGTGCATTTCAGTTTTGCACAGTTTGCTGACCACCAGTATATAATATATAGCAGTACGGCACAGTAGGCCACTGCTCTACCTACCTCTGTGTCGTCAAGAATACTATCCATCCATACCTGTGGTGCATTTCAGTTTTGCACAGTTTGCTGACCACCAGTATATAATATATAGCAGTACGGTACAGTAGGCCACTGCTCTACCTACCTCTGTGTCGTCAAGTACACTATCCATCCATACCTGTGGTGCATTTCAGTTTTGCACATTTTGCTGACCACCAGTATATAATATATAGCAGTACGGTACAGTAGGCCACTGCTCTACCTACCTCTTTGTCGTCAAGTATACTATCCATCCATACCTGTGGTGCATTTCAGTTTTGCACAGTTTGCTGACCACCAGTATATAATATAAAGCAGTACGGTACAGTAGGCCACTGCTCTACCTACCCCTGTGTCGTCAAGTATACTATCCATCCATACCTGTGGTGCATTTCAGTTTTGCACAGTTTGCTGACCACCAGTATATAATACATAGCAGTACGGTACAGAAGGCCACTGCTCTACCCACCTCTGTGTCGTCAAGTATACTATCCATCCATACCTGTGGTGCATTTTAGTTTTGCACAGTTTGCTGACCACCAGTATATAATATATAGCAGTACGATACAGAAGGCCACTGCTCTACCTACCTCTGTGTCGTCAAGTATACTATCCATCCATACCTGTGGTGCATTTCAGTTTTGCACATTTTGTTGACCACCAGTATATAATATATAGCAGTACGGTACAGTAGGCCACTGCTCTACCTACATCTTTGTCGTCAAGTATACTATCCATCCATACCTGTGGTGCAATTCAGTTTTGCACAGTTTGCTGACCACCAGTATATAATATAAAGCAGTACGGTACAGTAGGCCACTGCTGTACCTACCTCTGTGTCGTCAGGTATACTATCCATCCATACCTGTGGTGCATTTCAGTTTTGCACAGTTTGCTGACCACCAGTATATAATACATAGCAGTACGGTACAGAAAGCCACTGCTCTACCCACCTCTGTGTCGTCAAGTATACTATCCATCCATACCTGTGGTGCATTTCAGTTTTGCACAGTTTGCTGACCACCAGTATATAATATATAGCAGTACGGTACAGTAGGCCACTGCTCTACCTACCTCTGTGTCGTCAAGTATACTATCCATTCATACCTGTGGTGCATTTTAGTTTTGCACAGTTTGCTGACCACCAGTATATAATATATAGCAGTACGGTACAGTAGGCCACTGCTCTACCTACCTCTGTGTCGTCAAGTATACTATCCATCCATACCTGTGGTGCATTTCCGTTTTGCACAGTTTGCTGACCACCAGTATATAATATATAGCAGTACGGTACAGTAGGCCACTGCTCTACCTACCTCTGTGTTGTCAAGTATACTATCCATCCATATCTGTGGTGCATTTCAGTTTTGCACAGTTTGCTGACCACCAGTATATAATATATAGCAGTACAGTACAGTAGGCCACTGCTCTACCTGCCTCTGTGTCGTCAAGTTTACTATCCATCCAGACCTGTGGTGCATTTCAGTTTTGCACAGTTTGCTGACCACCAGTATATAATATATAGCAGTACGGTACAGAAGGCCACTGCTCTACCTACCTCTGTGTCGTCAAGTCTACTATCCATCCATACCTGTGGTGCATTTCAGTTTTGCACAGTTTGCTGACCACCAGTATATAATATATAGCAGTCAGGTACAGAAGGCCACTGCTCTACCTACCTCTGTGTCGTCAGGTATACTGTCCATCCATACCTGTGGTGCATTTCAGTTTTGCACAGATTGCTGACCACCAGTATATAATATATAGCAGTACGGTACAGTAGGCCACTGCTCTACCTACCTCTGTGTCGTCAAGTATACTATCCATCCATACCTGTGGTGCATTTCAGTTTTGCATAGTTTGCTGACCACCAGTATATAATACATAGCAGTACGGTACAGAAGGCCACTGCTCTACCCACCTCTGTGTCGTCAAGTATACTATCCATCCATACCTGTGGTGCATTTCAGTTTTGCACAGTTTGCTGACCACCAGTATATAATATATAGCAGTACGGTACAGTAGGCCACTGCTCTACCTACCTCTGTGTCGTCAAGTACACTATCCATCCATACCTGTGGTGCATTTCAGTTTTGCACAGTTTGCTGACCACCAGTATATAATATATAGCAGTACGGTACAGTAGGCCACTGCTCTACCTACCTCTGTGTCGTCAAGTATACTATCCATCCATACCTGTGGTGCATTTCAGTTTTGCACAGTTTGCTGACCACCAGTATATAATATATAGCAGTACGGTTCAGTAGGCCACTGCTCTACCTACCTCTGTGTTGTCAAGTATACTATCCATCCATATCTGTGGTGCATTTCAGTTTTGCACAGTTTGCTGACCACCAGTATATAATATATAGCAGTACGGTACAGTAGGCCACTGCTCTACCTACCTCTGTGTCGTCAAGTTAACTATCCATCCAGACCTGTGGTGCATTTCAGTTTTGCACAGTTTGCTGACCACCAGTATATAATATATAGCAGTACGGTACAGAAGGCCACTGCTCTACCTACCTCTGTGTCGTCAAGTCTACTATCCATCCATACCTGTGGTGCATTTCAGTTTTGCACAGTTTGCTGACCACCAGTATATAATATATAGCAGTACGGTACAGAAGGCCACTGCTCTACCCACCTCTGTGTCGTCAAGTATACTATCCATCCATACCTGTGGTGCATTTCAGTTTTGCACAGTTTGCTGACCACCAGTATATAATATATAGCAGTACGGCACAGTAGGCCACTGCTCTACCTACCTCTGTGTCGTCAAGAATACTATCCATCCATACCTGTGGTGCATTTCAGTTTTGCACAGTTTGCTGACCACCAGTATATAATATATAGCAGTACGGTACAGTAGGCCACTGCTCTACCTACCTCTGTGTCGTCAAGTACACTATCCATCCATACCTGTGGTGCATTTCAGTTTTGCACATTTTGCTGACCACCAGTATATAATATATAGCAGTACGGTACAGTAGGCCACTTCTCTACCTACCTCTTTGTCGTCAAGTATACTATCCATCCATACCTGTGGTGCATTTCAGTTTTGCACAGTTTGCTGACCACCAGTATATAATATAAAGCAGTACGGTACAGTAGGCCACTGCTCTACCTACCCCTGTGTCGTCAAGTATACTATCCATCCATACCTGTGGTGCATTTCAGTTTTGCACAGTTTGCTGACCACCAGTATATAATACATAGCAGTACGGTACAGAAGGCCACTGCTCTACCCACCTCTGTGTCGTCAAGTATACTATCCATCCATACCTGTGGTGCATTTCAGTTTTGCACAGTTTGCTGACCACCAGTATATAATATATAGCAGTACGATACAGAAGGCCACTGCTCTACCTACCTCTGTGTCGTCAAGTATACTATCCATCCATACCTGTGGTGCATTTCAGTTTTGCACATTTTGTTGACCACCAGTATATAATATATAGCAGTACGGTACAGTAGGCCACTGCTCTACCTACATCTTTGTCGTCAAGTATACTATCCATCCATACCTGTTGTGCAATTCAGTTTTGCACAGTTTGCTGACCACCAGTATATAATATAAAGCAGTACGGTACAGTAGGCCACTGCTGTACCTACCTCTGTGTCGTCAGGTATACTATCCATCCATACCTGTGGTGCATTTCAGTTTTGCACAGTTTGCTGACCACCAGTATATAATACATAGCAGTACGGTACAGAAAGCCACTGCTCTACCCACCTCTGTGTCGTCAAGTATACTATCCATCCATACCTGTGGTGCAGTTTAGTTTTGCACAGTTTGCTAACCACCAGTATATAATATATTTCAGTACGGTACAGAAGGCCACTGCTGTACCTACCTCTGTGTCGTCAAGTATACTATCCATCCATACCTGTGGTGCATATCAGTTTTGCACAGTTTGCTGACCACCAGTATATAATATATAGCGGTACGATACAGAAGGCCACTGCTCTACCTACCTCTGTGTCGTCAAGTATACTATCCATCCATACCTGTGGTGCATTTCAGTTTTGCACATTTTGTTGACCACCAGTATATAATATATAGCAGTACGGTACAGTAGGCCACTGCTCTACCTACCTCTGTGTCATCAAGTATACTATCCATCCATACCTGTGGTGCATTTCAGCTTTGCACATTTTGCTGACCACTAGTATATAATAAATAGCAGTACGGTACAGTAGGCCACTGCTCTACCTACCTCTTTGTCGTCAAGTATACTATCCATCCATACCTGTGGTGCATTTCAGTTTTGCACAGTTTGCTGACCACCAGTATATAATATATAGCAGTACGGTACAGTAGGCCACTGCTCTACCCACCTCTGTGTCGTCAAGTATACTATCCATCCATACCTGTGGTGCATTTCAGTTTTGCACAGTTTGCTGACCACCAGTATATAATACATAGCAGTACGGTACAGAAGGCACCCTGCTCTACCCACCTCTGTGTCGTCAAGTATACTATCCATCCAGACCTGTGGTGCATTTCAGTTTTGCACAGTTTGCTGACCACCAGTATATAATATATAGCAGTACGGTACAGTAGGCCACTGCTCTACCTACCTCTGTGTCGTCAAGTATACTATCCATTCATACCTGTGGTGCATTTTAGTTTTGCACAGTTTGCTGACCACCAGTATATAATATATAGCAGTACGGTACAGTAGGCCACTGCTCTACCTACCTCTGTGTCGTCAAGTATACTATCCATCCATACCTGTGGTGCATTTCAGTTTTGCACAGTTTGCTGACCACCAGTATATAATATATAGCAGTGCGGTACAGTAGGCCACTGCTCTACCTACCTCTATGTTGTCAAGTATACTATCCATCCATATCTGTGGTGCATTTCAGTTTTGCACAGTTTGCTGACCACCAGTATATAATATATAGCAGTACGGTACAGTAGGCCACTGCTCTACCTACCTCTGTGTCGTCAAGTTTACTATCCATCCAGACCTGTGGTGCATTTCAGTTTTGCACAGTTTGCTGACCACCAGTATATAATATATAGCAGTACGGTACAGAAGGCCACTGCTCTACCTATCTCTGTGTCGTCAAGTCTACTATCCATCCATACCTGTGGTGCATTTCAGTTTTGCACAGTTTGCTGACCACCAGTATATAATATATAGCAGTACGGTACAGAAGGCCACTGCTCTACCTACCTCTGTGTCGTCAGGTATACTATCCATCCATACCTGTGGTGCATTTCAGTTTTGCACAGTTTGCTGACCACCAGTATATAATATATAGCAGTACGGTACAGTAGGCCACTGCTCTACCTACCTCTGTGTCGTCAAGTATACTATCCATCCATACCTGTGGTGCATTTCAGTTTTGCATAGTTTGCTGACAACCAGTATATAATACATAGCAGTACGGTACAGAAGGCCACTGCTCTACCCACCTCTGTGTCGTCAAGTATACTATCCGTCCATACCTGTGGTGCATTTCAGTTTTGCACAGTTTGCTGACCACCAGTATATAATATATAGCAGTATGGCACAGTAGGCCACTGCTCTACCTACCTCTGTGTCGTCAAGAATACTATCCATCCATACCTGTGGTGCATTTCAGTTTTGCACAGTTTGCTGACCACCAGTATATAATATATAGCAGTACGGTACAGTAGGCCACTGCTCTACCTACCTCTGTGTCGTCAAGTACACTATCCATCCATACCTGTGGTGCATTTCAATTTTGCACATTTTGCTGACCACCAGTATATAATATATAGCAGTACGGTACAGTAGGCCACTGCTCTACCTACCTCTTTGTCGTCAAGTATACTATCCATCCATACCTGTGGTGCATTTCAGTTTTGCACAGTTTGCTGACCACCAGTATATAATATAAAGCAGTACGGTACAGTAGGCCACTGCTCTACCTACCCCTGTGTCGTCAAGTATACTATCCATCCATACCTGTGGTGCATTTCAGTTTTGCACAGTTTGCTGACCACCAGTATATAATACATAGCAGTACGGTACAGAAGGCCACTGCTCTACCCACCTCTGTGTCGTCAAGTATACTATCCATCCATACCTGTGGTGCATTTCAGTTTTGCACAGTTTGCTGACCACCAGTATATAATATATAGCAGTACGATACAGAAGGCCACTGCTCTACCTACCTCTGTGTCGTCAAGTATACTATCCATCCATACCTGTGGTGCATTTCAGTTTTGCACATTTTGTTGACCACCGGTATATAATATATAGCAGTACGGTACAGTAGGCCACTGCTCTACCTACCTCTTTGTCGTCAAGTATACTATCCATCCATACCTGTGGTGCAATTCAGTTTTGCACAGTTTGCTGACCACCAGTATATAATATAAAGCAGTACGGTACATTAGGCCACCGCTGTACCTACCTCTGTGTCGTCAGGTATACTATCCATCCATACCTGTGGTGCATTTCAGTTTTGCACAGTTTGCTGACCACCAGTATATAATACATAGCAGTACGGTACAGAAGGCCACTGCTCTACCCACCTCTGTGTCGTCAAGTATACTATCCATCCATACCTGTGGTGCAGTTTAGTTTTGCACAGTTTGCTAACCACCAGTATATAATATATTTCAGTACGGTACAGAAGGCCACTGCTGTACCTACCTCTGTGTCGTCAAGTATACTATCCATCCATACCTGTGGTGCATTTCAGTTTTGCACATTTTGTTGACCACCAGTATATAATATATAGCAGTACGGTACAGTAGGCCACTGCTCTACCTACATCTTTGTCGTCAAGTATACTATCCATCCATACCTGTGGTGCAATTCAGTTTTGCACAGTTTGCTGACCACCAGTATATAATATAAAGCAGTACGGTACAGTAGGCCACTGCTGTACCTACCTCTGTGTCGTCAGGTATACTATCAATCCATACCTGTGGTGCATTTCAGTTTTGCACAGTTTGCTGACCACCAGTATATAATACATAGCAGTACGGTACAGAAGGCCACTGCTCTACCCACCTCTGTGTCGTCAAGTATACTATCCATCCATACCTGTGGTGCAGTTTAGTTTTGCACAGTTTGCTAACCACCAGTATATAATATATTTCAGTACGGTACAGAAGGCCACTGCTGTACCTACCTCTGTGTCGTCAAGTATACTATCCATCCATACCTGTGGTGCATATCAGTTTTGCACAGTTTGCTGACCACCAGTATATAATATATAGCGGTACGATACAGAAGGCCACTGCTCTACCTACCTCTGTGTCGTCAAGTATACTATCCATCCATACCTGTGGTGCATTTCAGTTTTGCACATTTTGTTGACCACCAGTATATAATATATAGCAGTACGGTACAGTAGGCCACTGCTCTACCTACCTCTGTGTCGTCAAGTATACTATCCATCCATACCTGTGGTGCATTTCAGTTTTGCACATTTTGCTGACCACCAGTATATAATAAATAGCAGTACGGTACAGTAGGCCACTGCTCTACCTACCTCTTTGTCGTCAAGTATACTATCCATCCATACCTGTGGTGCATTTCAGTTTTGCACAGTTTGCTGACCACCAGTATATAATATATAGCAGTACGGTACAGTAGGCCACTGCTCTACCTACCTCTGTGTCGTCAAGTATACTATCCATCCATACCTGTGGTGCATTTCAGTTTTGCACAGTTTGCTGACCACCAGTATATAATATATAGCAGTACGGTACAGTAGGCCACTGCTCTACCTACCTCTGTGTTGTCAAGTATACTATCCATCCATATCTATGGTGCATTTCAGTTTTGCACAGTTTGCTGACCACCAGTATATAATATATAGCAGTACGGTACAGTAGGCCACTGCTCTACCTACCTCTGTGTCGTCAAGTTTACTATCCATCCATACCTGTGGTGCATTTCAGTTTTGCACAGTTTGCTGACCACCAGTATATAATATATAGCAGTACGGTACAGAAGGCCACTGCTCTACCTACCTCTGTGTCGTCAGGTATACTATCCATCCATACCTGTGGTGCATTTCAGTTTTGCATAGTTTGCTGACCACCAGTATATAATACATAGCAGTACGGTACAGAAGGCCACTGCTCTACCCACCTCTGTGTCGTCAAGTATACTATCCATCCATACCTGTGGTGCATTTCAGTTTTGCACAGTTTGCTGACCACCAGTATATAATATATAGCAGTACGGCACAGTAGGCCACTGCTCTACCTACCTCTGTGTCGTCAAGAATACTATCCATCCATACCTGTGGTGCATTTCAGTTTTGCACAGTTTGCTGACCACCAGTATATAATATATAGCAGTACGGTACAGTAGGCCACTGCTCTACCTACCTCTGTGTCGTCAAGTACACTATCCATCCATACCTGTGGTGCATTTCAGTTTTGCACATTTTGCTGACCACCAGTATATAATATATAGCAGTACGGTACAGTAGGCCACTGCTCTACCTACCTCTTTGTCGTCAAGTATACTATCCATCCATACCTGTGGTGCATTTCAGTTTTGCACAGTTTGCTGACCACCAGTATATAATATAAAGCAGTACGGTACAGTAGGCCACTGCTCTACCTACCCCTGTGTCGTCAAGTATACTATCCATCCATACCTGTGGTGCATTTCAGTTTTGCACAGTTTGCTGACCACCAGTATATAATACATAGCAGTACGGTACAGAAGGCCACTGCTCTACCCACCTCTGTGTCGTCAAGTATACTATCCATCCATACCTGTGGTGCATTTCAGTTTTGCACAGTTTGCTGACCACCAGTATATAATATATAGCAGTACGATACAGAAGGCCACTGCTCTACCTACCTCTGTGTCGTCAAGTATACTATCCATCCATACCTGTGGTGCATTTCAGTTTTGCACAGTTTGCTGACCACCAGTATATAATACATAGCAGTACGGTACAGAAGGCCACTGCTCTACCCACCTCTGTGTCGTCAAGTATACTATCCATCCATACCTGTGGTGCAGTTTAGTTTTGCACAGTTTGCTAACCACCAGTATAAAATATATTTCAGTACGGTACAGAAGGCCACTGCTGTACCTACCTCTGTGTCGTCAAGTATACTATCCATCCATACCTGTGGTGCATATCAGTTTTGCACAGTTTGCTGACCACCAGTATATAATATATTTCAGTACGATACAGAAGGCCACTGCTCTACCTACCTCTGTGTCGTCAAGTATACTATCCATCCATACCTGTGGTGCATATCAGTTTTGCACATTTTGCTGACCACCAGTATATAATATATAGCAGTACGGTACAGTAGGCCACTGCTCTACCTACCTCTGTGTCGTCAAGTATACTATCCATCCATACCTGTGGTGCATTTCAGTTTTGCACAGTTAGCTGACCACCAGTATATAATACATAGCAGTACGGTACAGAAGGCACCCTGCTCTACCCACCTCTGTGTCGTCAAGTATACTATCCATCCATACCTGTGGTGCAGTTCAGTTTTGCACAGTTTGCTGACCACCAGTATATAATATATAGCAGTACGGTACAGTAGGCCACTGCTCTACCTACCTCTGTGTTGTCAAGTTTACTATCCATCCATACCTGTGGTGCATTTCAGTTTTGCACAGTTTGCTGACCACCAGTATATAATATATAGCAGTCCGGTACTGTAGGCCACTGCTCTACCTACCTCTGTGTCGTCAAGTATACTATCCATTCATACCTGTGGTGCATTTCAGTTTTGCACAGTTTGCTGACCACCAGTATATAATATATAGCAGTACGGTACAGTAGGCCACTGCTCTACCTACCTCTGTGTCGTCAAGTATACTATCCATCCATACCTGTGGTGCATTTCAGTTTTGCACAGTTTGCTGACCACCAGTATATAATATATAGCAGTACGGTACAGTAGGCCACTGCTCTACCTTCCTCTGTGTCGTCAAGAATACTATCCATCCATATCTGTGGTGCATTTCAGTTTTGCACAGTTTGCTGACCACCAGTATATAATATATAGCAGTACGGTACAGTAGGCCACTGCTCTACCTACCTCTGTGTCGTCAAGTTTACTATCCATCTATACCTGTGGTGCATTTCAGTGTTGCACAGTTTGCTGACCACCAGTATATAATATATAGCAGTACGGTACAGAAGGCCACTGCTCTACCTACCTCTGTGTCGTCAGGTATACTATCCATCCATACCTGTGGTGCATTTCAGTTTTGCACAGTTTGCTGACCACCAGTATATAATATATAGCAGTACGGTACAGTAGGCCACTGCTCTACCTACCTCTGTGTCGTCAAGTATACTATCCATCCATACCTTTGGTGCATTTCAGTTTTGCACATTTTGCTGACCACCAGTATATAATATATAGCAGTACGGTACAGTAGGCCACTGCTCTACCTACCTCTGTGTCGTCAAGTATACTATCCATCCATACCTGTGGTGCATTTCAGTTTTGCACAGTTTGCTGACCACCAGTATATAATATAAAGCAGTACGGTACAGTAGGCCACTGCTGTACCTACCTCTGTGTCGTCAAGTATACTATCCATCCATACCTGTGGTGCAGTTTAGTTTTGCACAGTTTGCTGACCACCAGTATATAATATATAGCAGTACGGTACAGAAGGCCACTGCTCTACCTACCTCTGTGTCGTCAAGTATACTATCCATCCATACCTGTGGTGGATTTCAGTTTTGCACAGTTTGCTGACCACCAGTATATAATATATAGCAGTACGATACAGAAGGCCACTGCTCTACCTACCTCTGTGTCGTCAAGTATACTATCCATCCATACCTGTGGTGCATTTCAGTTTTGCACATTTTTTTGACCACCAGTATATAATATATAGCAGTACGGTACAGTAGGCCACTGCTCTACCTACCTCTGTGTCGTCAAGTATACTATCCATCCATACCTGTGGTGCATTTCAGTTTTGCACATTTTGCTGACCACCAGTATATAATATATAGCAGTACGGTACAGTAGGCCACTGCTCTACCTACCTCTTTGTCGTCAAGTATACTATCCATCCATACCTGTGGTGCATTTCAGTTTTGCACAGTTTGCTGACCACCAGTATATAATATATAGCAGTATGGTACAGTAGGCCACTGCTCTACCCACATTTGTGTCGTCAAGTATACTATCCATCCATACCTGTGGTGCAGTTTAGTTTTGCACAGTTTGCTGACCACCAGTATATAATATATAGCAGTACGGTACAGAAGGCCACTGCTGTACCTACCTCTGTGTCGTCAAGTATACTATCCATCCATACCTGTGGTGCATTTCAGTTTTGCACAGTTTGCTGACCACCAGTATATAATATATAGCAGTACGATACAGAAGGCCACTGCTCTACCTACCTCTGTGTCGTCAAGTATACTATCCATCCATACCTGTGGTGCATTTCGGTTTTGCACATTTTGTTGACCACCAGTATATAATATATAGCAGTACGGTACAGTAGGCCACTGCTCTACCTACCTCTGTGTCATCAAGTATACTATCCATCCATACCTGTGGTGCATTTCAGTTTTGCACATTTTGCTGACCACCAGTATATAATATATAGCAGTACGGTACAGTAGGCCACTGCTCTACCTACCTCTTTGTCGTCAAGTTTACTATCCATCCATACCTGTGGTGCATTTCAGTTTTGCACAGTTTGCTGACCACCAGTATATAATATATAGCAGTACGGTACAGTAGGCCACTGCTCTACCTACCTCTGTGTCGTCAAGTATATTATCCATCCATACCTGTGGTGCATTTCAGTTTTGCACAGTTTGCTGACCACCAGTATATAATACATAGCAGTACGGTACAGAAGGCCACTGCTCTACCCACCTCTGTGTCGTCAAGTATACTATCCATCCATACCTGTGGTGCAGTTTAGTTTTGCACAGTTTGCTGACCACCAGTATATAATATATAGCAGTACGGTACAGAAGGCCACTGCTCTACCCACCTCTGTGTCGTCAAGTATACTATCCATCCATACCTGTGGTGCATTTCAGTTTTGCACAGTTTGCTGACCACCAGTATATAATATATAGCAGTACGGTACAGTAGGCCACTGCTCTACCTACCTCTGTGTCGTCAAGTATACTATCCATCCATACCTGTGGTGCATTTCAGTTTTGCACAGTTTGATGACCACCAGTATATAATATATAGCAGTACGGTACAGTAGGCCACTGCTCTACCTACCTCTGTGTTGTCAAGTATACTATCCATCCATATCTGTGGTGCATTTCAGTTTTGCACAGTTTGCTGACCACCAGTATATAATATATAGCAGTACGGTACAGTAGGCCACTGCTCTACCTACCTCTGTGTCGTCAAGTTTACTATCCATCCAGACCTGTGGTGCATTTCAGTTTTGCACAGTTTGCTAACCACCAGTATATAATATATTTCAGTACGGTACAGAAGGCCACTGCTCTACCTACCTCTGTGTCGTCAAGTATACTATCCATCCATACCTGTGGTGCATTTCAGTTTTGCACATTTTGCTGACCACCAGTATATAATAAATAGCAGTACGGTACAGTAGGCCACTGCTCTACCCACCTCTGTGCCGTCAAGTATACTATCCATCCATACCTGTGGTGCAGTTTAGTTTTGCACAGTTTGCTAACCACCAGTATATAATATATTTCAGTACGGTACAGAAGGCCACTGCTGTACCTACCTCTGTGTCGTCAAGTATACTATCCATCCATACCTGTGGTGCATATCAGTTTTGCACAGTTTGCTGACCACCAGTATATAATATATAGCGGTACAATACAGAAGGCCACTGCTCTACCTACCTCTGTGTCGTCAAGTATACTATCCATCCATACCTGTGGTGCATTTCAGTTTTGCACATTTTGTTGACCACCAGTATATAATATATAGCAGTACGGTACAGTAGGCCACTGCTCTACCTACCTCTGTGTCGTCAAGTATACTATCCATCCATACCTGTGGTGCATTTCAGTTTTGCACATTTTGCTGACCACCAGTATATAATAAATAGCAGTACGGTACAGTAGGCCACTGCTCTACCTACCTCTTTGTCGTCAAGTATACTATCCATCCATACCTGTGGTGCATTTCAGTTTTGCACAGTTTGCTGACCACCAGTATATAATATATAGCAGTACGGTACAGTAGGCCACTGCTCTACCTACCTCTGTGTCGTCAAGTATACTATCCATCCATACCTGTGGTGCATTTCAGTTTTGCACAGTTTGCTGACCACCAGTATATAATATATAGCAGTACGGTACAGTAGGCCACTGCTCTACCTACCTCTGTGTTGTCAAGTATACTATCCATCCATATCTATGGTGCATTTCAGTTTTGCACAGTTTGCTGACCACCAGTATATAATATATAGCAGTACGGTACAGTAGGCCACTGCTCTACCTACCTCTGTGTCGTCAAGTTTACTATCCATCCAGACCTGTGGTGCATTTCAGTTTTGCACAGTTTGCTGACCACCAGTATATAATATATAGCAGTACGGTACAGAAGGCCACTGCTCTACCTACCTCTGTGTCGTCAGGTATACTATCCATCCATACCTGTGGTGCATTTCAGTTTTGCACAGTTTGCTGACCACCAGTATATAATATATAGCAGTACGGTACAGTAGGCCACTGCTCTACCTACCTCTGTGTCGTCAAGTATACTATCCATCCATACCTGTGGTGCATTTCAGTTTTGCATAGTTTGCTGACCACCAGTATATAATACATAGCAGTACGGTACAGAAGGCCACTGCTCTACCCACCTCTGTGTCGTCAAGTATACTATCCATCCATACCTGTGGTGCATTTCAGTTTTGCACAGTTTGCTGACCACCAGTATATAATATATAGCAGTACGGCACAGTAGGCCACTGCTCTACCTACCTCTGTGTCGTCAAGAATACTATCCATCCATACCTGTGGTGCATTTCAGTTTTGCACAGTTTGCTGACCACCAGTATATAATATATAGCAGTACGGTACAGTAGGCCACTGCTCTACCTACCTCTGTGTCGTCAAGTACACTATCCATCCATACCTGTGGTGCATTTCAGTTTTGCACATTTTGCTGACCACCAGTATATAATATATAGCAGTACGGTACAGTAGGCCACTGCTCTACCTACCTCTTTGTCGTCAAGTATACTATCCATCCATACCTGTGGTGCATTTCAGTTTTGCACAGTTTGCTGACCACCAGTATATAATATAAAGCAGTACGGTACAGTAGGCCACTGCTCTACCTACCCCTGTGTCGTCAAGTATACTATCCATCCATACCTGTGGTGCATTTCAGTTTTGCACAGTTTGCTGACCACCAGTATATAATACATAGCAGTACGGTACAGAAGGCCACTGCTCTACCCACCTCTGTGTCGTCAAGTATACTATCCATCCATACCTGTGGTGCATTTCAGTTTTGCACAGTTTGCTGACCACCAGTATATAATATATAGCAGTACGATACAGAAGGCCACTGCTCTACCTACCTCTGTGTCGTCAAGTATACTATCCATCCATACCTGTGGTGCATTTCAGTTTTGCACAGTTTGCTGACCACCAGTATATAATACATAGCAGTACGGTACAGAAGGCCACTGCTCTACCCACCTCTGTGTCGTCAAGTATACTATCCATCCATACCTGTGGTGCAGTTTAGTTTTGCACAGTTTGCTAACCACCAGTATATAATATATAGCAGTACGGTACAGTAGGCCACTGCTCTACCTACCTCTGTGTCGTCAAGTATACTATCCATCCATACCTGTGGTGCATTTCAGTTTTGCACAGTTTGCTGACCACCAGTATATAATACATAGCAGTACGGTACAGAAGGCACCCTGCTCTACCCACCTCTGTGTCGTCAAGTATACTATCCATCCATACCTGTGGTGCATTTCAGTTTTGCACATTTTGTTGACCACCAGTATATAATATATAGCAGTACGGTACAGTAGGCCACTGCTCTACCTACCTCTGTGTCGTCAAGTATACTATCCATCCATACCTGTGGTGCATTTCAGTTTTGCACATTTTGCTGACCACCAGTATATAATAAATAGCAGTACGGTACAGTAGGCCACTGCTCTACCTACCTCTTTGTCGTCAAGTATACTATCCATCCATACCTGTGGTGCATTTCAGTTTTGCACAGTTTGCTGACCACCAGTATATAATATATAGCAGTACGGTACAGTAGGCCACTGCTCTACCTACCTCTGTGTCGTCAAGTATACTATCCATCCATACCTGTGGTGCATTTCAGTTTTGCACAGTTTGCTGACCACCAGTATATAATACATAGCAGTACGGTACAGAAGGCACCCTGCTCTACCCACCTCTGTGTCGTCAAGTATACTATCCATCCATACCTGTGGTGCAGTTCAGTTTTGCACAGTTTGCTGACCACCAGTATATAATATATAGCAGTACGGTACAGTAGGCCACTGCTCTACCTACCTCTGTGTTGTCAAGTTTACTATCCATCCATACCTGTGGTGCATTTCAGTTTTGCACAGTTTGCTGACCACCAGTATATAATATATAGCAGTCCGGTACTGTAGGCCACTGCTCTACCTACCTCTGTGTCGTCAAGTATACTATCCATTCATACCTGTGGTGCATTTCAGTTTTGCACAGTTTGCTGACCACCAGTATATAATATATAGCAGTACGGTACAGTAGGCCACTGCTCTACCTACCTCTGTGTCGTCAAGTATACTATCCATCCATACCTGTGGTGCATTTCAGTTTTGCACAGTTTGCTGACCACCAGTATATAATATATAGCAGTACGGTACAGTAGGCCACTGCTCTACCTACCTCTGTGTCGTCAAGTATACTATCCATCCATATCTGTGGTGCATTTCAGTTTTGCACAGTTTGCTGACCACCAGTATATAATATATAGCAGTACGGTACAGTAGGCCACTGCTCTACCTACCTCTGTGTCGTCAAGTTTACTATCCATCTATACCTGTGGTGCATTTCAGTGTTGCACAGTTTGCTGACCACCAGTATATAATATATAGCAGTACGGTACAGAAGGCCACTGCTCTACCTACCTCTGTGTCGTCAGGTATACTATCCATCCATACCTGTGGTGCTTTTCAGTTTTGCACAGTTTGCTGACCACCAGTATATAATATATAGCAGTACGGTACAGTAGGCCACTGCTCTACCTACCTCTGTGTCGTCAAGTATACTATCCATCCATACCTTTGGTGCATTTCAGTTTTGCACATTTTGCTGACCACCAGTATATAATATATAGCAGTACGGTACAGTAGGCCACTGCTCTACCTACCTCTGTGTCGTCAAGTATACTATCCATCCATACCTGTGGTGCATTTCAGTTTTGCACAGTTTGCTGACCACCAGTATATAATATAAAGCAGTACGGTACAGTAGGCCACTGCTGTACCTACCTCTGTGTCGTCAAGTATACTATCCATCCATACCTGTGGTGCAGTTTAGTTTTGCACAGTTTGCTGACCACCAGTATATAATATATAGCAGTACGGTACAGAAGGCCACTGCTCTACCTACCTCTGTGTCGTCAGGTATACTATCCATCCATACCTGTGGTGCATTTCAGTTTTGCACAGTTTGCTGACCACCAGTATATAATATATAGCAGTACGGTACAGTAGGCCACTGCTCTACCTACCTCTGTGTCGTCAAGTATACTATCCATCCATACCTGTGGTGCATTTCAGTTTTGCATAGTTTGCTGACCACCAGTATATAATACATAGCAGTACGGTACAGAAGGCCACTGCTCTACCCACCTCTGTGTCGTCAAGTATACTATCCATCCATACCTGTGGTGCATTTCAGTTTTGCACAGTTTGCTGACCACCAGTATATAATATATAGCAGTACGGCACAGTAGGCCACTGCTCTACCTACCTCTGTGTCGTCAAGAATACTATCCATCCATACCTGTGGTGCATTTCAGTTTTGCACAGTTTGCTGACCACCAGTATATAATATATAGCAGTACGGTACAGTAGGCCACTGCTCTACCTACCTCTGTGTCGTCAAGTACACTATCCATCCATACCTGTGGTGCATTTCAGTTTTGCACATTTTGCTGACCACCAGTATATAATATATAGCAGTACGGTACAGTAGGCCACTGCTCTACCTACCTCTTTGTCGTCAAGTATACTATCCATCCATACCTGTGGTGCATTTCAGTTTTGCACAGTTTGCTGACCACCAGTATATAATATAAAGCAGTACGGTACAGTAGGCCACTGCTCTACCTACCCCTGTGTCGTCAAGTATACTATCCATCCATACCTGTGGTGCATTTCAGTTTTGCACAGTTTGCTGACCACCAGTATATAATACATAGCAGTACGGTACAGAAGGCCACTGCTCTACCCACCTCTGTGTCGTCAAGTATACTATCCATCCATACCTGTGGTGCATTTCAGTTTTGCACAGTTTGCTGACCACCAGTATATAATATATAGCAGTACGATACAGAAGGCCACTGCTCTACCTACCTCTGTGTCGTCAAGTATACTATCCATCCATACCTGTGGTGCATTTCAGTTTTGCACAGTTTGCTGACCACCAGTATATAATACATAGCAGTACGGTACAGAAGGCCACTGCTCTACCCACCTCTGTGTCGTCAAGTATACTATCCATCCATACCTGTGGTGCAGTTTAGTTTTGCACAGTTTGCTAACCACCAGTATATAATATATAGCAGTACGGTACAGTAGGCCACTGCTCTACCTACCTCTGTGTCGTCAAGTATACTATCCATCCATACCTGTGGTGCATTTCAGTTTTGCACAGTTTGCTGACCACCAGTATATAATACATAGCAGTACGGTACAGAAGGCACCCTGCTCTACCCACCTCTGTGTCGTCAAGTATACTATCCATCCATACCTGTGGTGCATTTCAGTTTTGCACATTTTGTTGACCACCAGTATATAATATATAGCAGTACGGTACAGTAGGCCACTGCTCTACCTACCTCTGTGTCGTCAAGTATACTATCCATCCATACCTGTGGTGCATTTCAGTTTTGCACATTTTGCTGACCACCAGTATATAATAAATAGCAGTACGGTACAGTAGGCCACTGCTCTACCTACCTCTTTGTCGTCAAGTATACTATCCATCCATACCTGTGGTGCATTTCAGTTTTGCACAGTTTGCTGACCACCAGTATATAATATATAGCAGTACGGTACAGTAGGCCACTGCTCTACCTACCTCTGTGTCGTCAAGTATACTATCCATCCATACCTGTGGTGCATTTCAGTTTTGCACAGTTTGCTGACCACCAGTATATAATACATAGCAGTACGGTACAGAAGGCACCCTGCTCTACCCACCTCTGTGTCGTCAAGTATACTATCCATCCATACCTGTGGTGCAGTTCAGTTTTGCACAGTTTGCTGACCACCAGTATATAATATATAGCAGTACGGTACAGTAGGCCACTGCTCTACCTACCTCTGTGTTGTCAAGTTTACTATCCATCCATACCTGTGGTGCATTTCAGTTTTGCACAGTTTGCTGACCACCAGTATATAATATATAGCAGTCCGGTACTGTAGGCCACTGCTCTACCTACCTCTGTGTCGTCAAGTATACTATCCATTCATACCTGTGGTGCATTTCAGTTTTGCACAGTTTGCTGACCACCAGTATATAATATATAGCAGTACGGTACAGTAGGCCACTGCTCTACCTACCTCTGTGTCGTCAAGTATACTATCCATCCATACCTGTGGTGCATTTCAGTTTTGCACAGTTTGCTGACCACCAGTATATAATATATAGCAGTACGGTACAGTAGGCCACTGCTCTACCTACCTCTGTGTCGTCAAGTATACTATCCATCCATATCTGTGGTGCATTTCAGTTTTGCACAGTTTGCTGACCACCAGTATATAATATATAGCAGTACGGTACAGTAGGCCACTGCTCTAACTACCTCTGTGTCGTCAAGTTTACTATCCATCTATACCTGTGGTGCATTTCAGTGTTGCACAGTTTGCTGACCACCAGTATATAATATATAGCAGTACGGTACAGAAGGCCACTGCTCTACCTACCTCTGTGTCGTCAGGTATACTATCCATCCATACCTGTGGTGCTTTTCAGTTTTGCACAGTTTGCTGACCACCAGTATATAATATATAGCAGTACGGTACAGTAGGCCACTGCTCTACCTACCTCTGTGTCGTCAAGTATACTATCCATCCATACCTTTGGTGCATTTCAGTTTTGCACATTTTGCTGACCACCAGTATATAATATATAGCAGTACGGTACAGTAGGCCACTGCTCTACCTACCTCTGTGTCGTCAAGTATACTATCCATCCATACCTGTGGTGCATTTCAGTTTTGCACAGTTTGCTGACCACCAGTATATAATATAAAGCAGTACGGTACAGTAGGCCACTGCTGTACCTACCTCTGTGTCGTCAAGTATACTATCCATCCATACCTGTGGTGCAGTTTAGTTTTGCACAGTTTGCTGACCACCAGTATATAATATATAGCAGTACGGTACAGAAGGCCACTGCTCTACCTACCTCTGTGTCGTCAAGTATACTATCCATCCATACCTGTGGTGGATTTCAGTTTTGCACAGTTTGCTGACCACCAGTATATAATATATAGCAGTACGATACAGAAGGCCACTGCTCTACCTACCTCTGTGTCGTCAAGTATACTATCCATCCATACCTGTGGTGCATTTCAGTTTTGCACATTTTGTTGACCACCAGTATATAATATATAGCAGTACGGTACAGTAGGCCACTGCTCTACCTACCTCTGTGTCGTCAAGTATACTATCCATCCATACCTGTGGTGCATTTCAGTTTTGCACATTTTGCTGACCACCAGTATATAATATATAGCAGTACGGTACAGTAGGCCACTGCTCTACCTACCTCTTTGTCGTCAAGTATACTATCCATCCATACCTGTGGTGCATTTCAGTTTTGCACAGTTTGCTGACCACCAGTATATAATATATAGCAGTACGGTACAGTAGGCCACTGCTCTACCCACATTTGTGTCGTCAAGTATACTATCCATCCATACCTGTGGTGCAGTTTAGTTTTGCACAGTTTGCTGACCACCAGTATATAATATATAGCAGTACGGTACAGAAGGCCACTGCTGTACCTACCTCTGTGTCGTCAAGTATACTATCCATCCATACCTGTGGTGCATTTCAGTTTTGCACAGTTTGCTGACCACCAGTATATAATATATAGCAGTACGATACAGAAGGCCACTGCTCTACCTACCTCTGTGTCGTCAAGTATACTATCCATCCATACCTGTGGTGCATTTCGGTTTTGCACATTTTGTTGACCACCAGTATATAATATATAGCAGTACGGTACAGTAGGCCACTGCTCTACCTACCTCTGTGTCATCAAGTATACTATCCATCCATACCTGTGGTGCATTTCAGTTTTGCACATTTTGCTGACCACCAGTATATAATATATAGCAGTACGGTACAGTAGGCCACTGCTCTACCTACCTCTTTGTCGTCAAGTTTACTATCCATCCATACCTGTGGTGCATTTCAGTTTTGCACAGTTTGCTGACCACCAGTATATAATATATAGCAGTACGGTACAGTAGGCCACTGCTCTACCTACCTCTGTGTCGTCAAGTATACTATCCATCCATACCTGTGGTGCATTTCAGTTTTGCACAGTTTGCTGACCACCAGTATATAATACATAGCAGTACGGTACAGAAGGCCACTGCTCTACCCACCTCTGTGTCGTCAAGTATACTATCCATCCATACCTGTGGTGCAGTTTAGTTTTGCACAGTTTGCTGACCACCAGTATATAATATATAGCAGTACGGTACAGAAGGCCACTGCTCTACCCACCTCTGTGTCGTCAAGTATACTATCCATCCATACCTGTGGTGCATTTCAGTTTTGCACAGTTTGCTGACCACCAGTATATAATATATAGCAGTACGGTACAGTAGGCCACTGCTCTACCTACCTCTGTGTCGTCAAGTATACTATCCATCCATACCTGTGGTGCATTTCAGTTTTCCACAGTTTGCTGACCACCAGTATATAATATATAGCAGTACGGTACAGTAGGCCACTGCTCTACCTACCTCTGTGTTGTCAAGTATACTATCCATCCATATCTGTGGTGCATTTCAGTTTTGCACAGTTTGCTGACCACCAGTATATAATATATAGCAGTACGGTACAGTAGGCCACTGCTCTACCTACCTCTGTGTCGTCAAGTTTACTATCCATCCAGACCTGTGGTGCATTTCAGTTTTGCACAGTTTGCTAACCACCAGTATATAATATATTTCAGTACGGTACAGAAGGCCACTGCTCTACCTACCTCTGTGTCGTCAAGTATACTATCCATCCATACCTGTGGTGCATTTCAGTTTTGCACATTTTGCTGACCACCAGTATATAATAAATAGCAGTACGGTACAGTAGGCCACTGCTCTACCCACCTCTGTGTCGTCAAGTATACTATCCATCCATACCTGTGGTGCAGTTTAGTTTTGCACAGTTTGCTAACCACCAGTATATAATATATTTCAGTACGGTACAGAAGGCCACTGCTGTACCTACCTCTGTGTCGTCAAGTATACTATCCATCCATACCTGTGGTGCATATCAGTTTTGCACAGTTTGCTGACCACCAGTATATAATATATAGCGGTACGATACAGAAGGCCACTGCTCTACCTACCTCTGTGTCGTCAAGTATACTATCCATCCATACCTGTGGTGCATTTCAGTTTTGCACATTTTGTTGACCACCAGTATATAATATATAGCAGTACGGTACAGTAGGCCACTGCTCTACCTACCTCTGTGTCGTCAAGTATACTATCCATCCATACCTGTGGTGCATTTCAGTTTTGCACATTTTGCTGACCACCAGTATATAATAAATAGCAGTACGGTACAGTAGGCCACTGCTCTACCTACCTCTTTGTCGTCAAGTATACTATCCATCCATACCTGTGGTGCATTTCAGTTTTGCACAGTTTGCTGACCACCAGTATATAATATATAGCAGTACGGTACAGTAGGCCACTGCTCTACCTACCTCTGTGTCGTCAAGTATACTATCCATCCATACCTGTGGTGCATTTCAGTTTTGCACAGTTTGCTGACCACCAGTATATAATACATAGCAGTACGGTACAGAAGGCACCCTGCTCTACCCACCTCTGTGTCGTCAAGTATACTATCCATCCAGACCTGTGGTGCATTTCAGTTTTGCACAGTTTGCTGACCACCAGTATATAATATATAGCAGTACGGTACAGTAGGCCACTGCTCTACCTACCTCTGTGTCGTCAAGTATACTATCCATTCATACCTGTGGTGCATTTTAGTTTTGCACAGTTTGCTGACCACCAGTATATAATATATAGCAGTACGGTACAGTAGGCCACTGCTCTACCTACCTCTGTGTCGTCAAGTATACTATCCATCCATACCTGTGGTGCATTTCAGTTTTGCACAGTTTGCTTACCACCAGTATATAATATATAGCAGTACGGTACAGTAGGCCACTGCTCTACCTACCTCTGTGTTGTCAAGTATACTATCCATCCATATCTGTGGTGCATTTCAGTTTTGCACAGTTTGCTGACCACCAGTATATAATATATAGCAGTACGGTACAGTAGGCCACTGCTCTACCTACCTCTGTGTCGTCAAGTTTACTATCCATCCAGACCTGTGGTGCATTTCAGTTTTGCACAGTTTGCTGACCACCAGTATATAATATATAGCAGTACGGTACAGAAGGCCACTGCTCTACCTATCTCTGTGTCGTCAAGTCTACTATCCATCCATACCTGTGGTGCATTTCAGTTTTGCACAGTTTGCTGACCACCAGTATATAATATATAGCAGTACGGTACAGAAGGCCACTGCTCTACCTACCTCTGTGTCGTCAGGTATACTATCCATCCATACCTGTGGTGCATTTCAGTTTTGCACAGTTTTCTGACCACCAGTATATAATATATAGCAGTACGGTACAGTAGGCCACTGCTCTACCTACCTCTGTGTCGTCAAGTATACTATCCATCCATACCTGTGGTGCATTTCAGTTTTGCACATTTTGCTGACCACCAGTATATAATAAATAGCAGTACGGTACAGTAGGCCACTGCTCTACCTACCTCTTTGTCGTCAAGTATACTATCCATCCATACCTGTGGTGCATTTCAGTTTTGCACAGTTTGCTGACCACCAGTATATAATATATAGCAGTACGGTACAGTAGGCCACTGCTCTACCTACCTCTGTGTCGTCAAGTATACTATCCATCCATACCTGTGGTGCATTTCAGTTTTGCACAGTTTGCTGACCACCAGTATATAATACATAGCAGTACGGTACAGAAGGCACCCTGCTCTACCCACCTCTGTGTCGTCAAGTATACTATTCATCCATACCTGTGGTGCAGTTCAGTTTTGCACAGTTTGCTGACCACCAGTATATAATATATAGCAGTACGGTACAGTAGGCCACTGCTCTACCTACCTCTGTGTCGTCAAGTTTACTATCCATCCATACCTGTGGTGCATTTCAGTTTTGCACAGTTTGCTGACCACCAGTATATAATATATAGCAGTCCGGTACAGTAGGCCACTGCTCTACCTACCTCTGTGTCGTCAAGTATACTATCCATTCATACCTGTGGTGCATTTCAGTTTTGCACAGTTTGCTGACCACCAGTATATAATATATAGCAGTACGGTACAGTAGGCCACTGCTCTACCTACCTCTGTGTCGTCAAGTATACTATCCATCCATAACTGTGGTGCATTTCAGTTTTGCACAGTTTGCTGACCACCAGTATATAATATATAGCAGTACGGTACAGTAGGCCACTGCTCTACCTACCTCTGTGTCATCAAGTATACTATCCATCCATATCTGTGGTGCATTTCAGTTTTGCACAGTTTGCTGACCACCAGTATATAATATATAGCAGTATGGTACAGTAGGCCACTGCTCTACGTACCTCTGTGTCGTCAAGTTTACTATCCATCCATACCTGTGGTGCATTTCAGTGTTGCACAGTTTGCTGACCACCAGTATATAATATATAGCAGTACGGTACAGAAGGCCACTGCTCTACCTACCTCTGTGTCGTCAGGTATACTATCCATCCATACCTGTGGTGCATTTCAGTTTTGCACAGTTTGCTGACCACCAGTATATAATATATAGCAGTACGGTACAGTAGGCCACTGCTCTACCTACCTCTGTGTCGTCAAGTATACTATCCATCCATACCTGTGGTGCATTTCAGTTTTGCACATTTTGCTGACCACCAGTATATAATATATAGCAGTACGGTACAGTAGGCCACTGCTCTACCTACCTCTGTGTCGTCAAGTATACTATCCATCCATACCTGTGGTGCATTTCAGTTTTGCACAGTTTGCTGACCACCAGTATATAATATATAGCAGTACGGTACAGTAGGCCACTGCTGTACCTACCTCTTTGTCGTCAAGTATACTATCCATCCATACCTGTGGTGCATTTCAGTTTTGCACAGTTTGCTGACCACCAGTATATAATATAAAGCAGTACGGTACAGTAGGCCACTGCTGTACCTACCTCTGTGTCGTCAAGTATACTATCCATCCATACCTGTGGTGCATTTCAGTTTTGCACAGTTTGCTGACCACCAGTATATAATATATAGCAGTACGGTATAGAAGGCCACTGCTCTACCCACCTCTGTGTCGTCAAGTATACTATCCATCCATACCTGTGGTGCAGTTTAGTTTTGCACAGTTTGCTGACCACCAGTATATAATATATAGCAGTACGGTACAGAAGGCCACTGCTCTACCTACCTCTGTGTCGTCAAGTATACTATCCATCCATACCTGTGGTGGATTTCAGTTTTGCACAGTTTGCTGACCACCAGTATATAATATATAGCAGTACGATACAGAAGGCCACTGCTCTACCTACCTCTGTGTCGTCAAGTATACTATCCATCCATACCTGTGGTGCATTTCAGTTTTGCACATTTTGTTGACCACCAGTATATAATATGTAGCAGTACGGTACAGTAGGCCACTGCTCTACCTACCTCTGTGTCGTCAAGTATACTATCCATCCATACCTGTGGTGCATTTCAGTTTTGCACATTTTGCTGACCACCAGTATATAATATATAGCAGTACGGTACAGTAGGCCACTGCTCTACCTACCTCTTTGTCGTCAAGTATACTATCCATCCATACCTGTGGTGCATTTCAGTTTTGCACAGTTTGCTGACCACCAGTATATAATATATAGCAGTACGGTACAGTAGGCCACTGCTCTACCCACATCTGTGTCGTCAAGTATACTATCCATCCATACCTGTGGTGCAGTTTAGTTTTGCACAGTTTGCTGACCACCAGTATATAATATATAGCAGTACGGTACAGAAGGCCACTGCTGTACCTACCTCTGTGTCGTCAAGTATACTATCCATCCATACCTGTGGTGCATTTCAGTTTTGCACAGTTTGCTGACCACCAGTATATAATATATAGCAGTACGATACAGAAGGCCACTGCTCTACCTACCTCTTTGTCGTCAAGTTTACTATCCATCCATACCTGTGGTGCATTTCAGTTTTGCACAGTTTGCTGACCACCAGTATATAATATATAGCAGTACGGTACAGTAGGCCACTGCTCTACCTACCTCTGTGTTGTCAAGTATATTATCCATCCATACCTGTGGTGCATTTCAGTTTTGCACAGTTTGCTGACCACCAGTATATAATACATAGCAGTACGGTACAGAAGGCCACTGCTCTACCCACCTCTGTGTCGTCAAGTATACTATCCATCCATACCTGTGGTGCATTTCAGTTTTGCACATTTTGTTGACCACCTGTATATAATATATAGCAGTACGGTACAGTAGGCCACTGCTCTACCTACCTCTGTGTCATCAAGTATACTATCCATCCATACCTGTGGTACATTTCAGTTTTGCACATTTTGCTGACCACCAGTGTATAATATATAGCAGTACGGTACAGTAGGCCACTGCTCTACCTACCTCTTTGTCGTCAAGTTTACTATCCATCCATACCTGTGGTGCATTTCAGTTTTGCACAGTTTGCTGACCACCAGTATATAATATATAGCAGTACGGTACAGAAGGCCACTGCTCTACCTACCTCTGTGTCGTCAGGTATACTATCCATCCATATCTGTGGTGCATTTCAGTTTTGCACAGTTTGCTGACCACCAGTATATAATATATAGCAGTAAGGTACAGTAGGCCACTGCTCTACCTACCTCTGTGTCGTCAAGTATACTATCCATCCATACCTGTGGTGCATTTCAGTTTTGCACATTTTGCTGACCACCAGTATATAATATATAGCAGTACGGTACAGTAGGCCACTGCTCTACCTACCTCTTTGTCGTCAAGTATACTATCCATCCATACTTGTGGTGCAATTCAGTTTTGCACAGTTTGCTGACCACCAGTATATAATATAAAGCAGTACGGTACAGTAGGCCACTGCTGTACCTACCTCTGTGTCGTCAGGTATACTATCCATCCATACCTGTGGTGCATTTCAGTTTTGCACAGTTTGCTGACCACCAGTATATAATACATAGCAGTACGGTACAGAAGGCCACTGCTCTACCCACCTCTGTGTCGTCAAGTATACTATCCATCCATACCTGTGGTTCAGTTTGGTTTTGCACAGTTTGCTGACCACCAGTATATAATATATAGCAGTACGGTACAGAAGGCCACTGCTGTACCTACCTCTGTGTCGTCAAGTATACTATCCATCCATACCTGTGGTGCATATCAGTTTTGCACAGTTTGCTGACCACCAGTATATAATATATAGCAGTACGATACAGAAGGCCACTGCTCTACCTACCTCTGTGTCGTCAAGTATACTATCCATCCATACCTGTGGTGCATTTCAGTTTTGCACATTTTGTTGACCACCAGTATATAATATATAGCAGTACGGTACAGTAGGCCACTGCTCTACCTACCTCTGTGTCGTCAAGTATACTATCCATCCATACCTGTGGTGCATTTCAGTTTTGCACATTTTGCTGACCACCAGTATATAATAAATAGCAGTACGGTACAGTAGGCCACTGCTCTACCTACCTCTTTGTCATCAAGTATACTATCCATCCATACCTGTGGTGCATTTCAGTTTTGCACAGTTTGCTGATCACCAGTATATAATATATAGCAGTACGGTACAGTAGGCCACTGCTCTACCTACCTCTGTGTCGTCAAGTATACTATCCATCCATACCTGTGGTGCATTTCAGTTTTGCACAGTTTGCTGACCACCAGTATATAATACATAGCAGTACGGTACAGAAGGCACCCTGCTCTACCCACCTCTGTGTCGTCAAGTATACTATCCATCCATACCTGTGGTGCAGTTCAGTTTTGCACAGTTTGCTGACCACCAGTATATAATATATAGCAGTACGGTACAGTAGGCCACTGCTCTACCTACCTCTGTGTCGTCAAGTTTACTATCCATCCATACCTGTGGTGCAGTTCAGTTTTGCACAGTTTGCTGACCACCAGTATATAATATATAGCAGTACGGTACAGTAGGCCACTGCTCTACCTACCTCTGTGTCGTCAAGTTTACTATCCATCCATACCTGTGGTGCATTTCAGTTTTGCACAGTTTGCTGACCACCAGTATATAATATATAGCAGTACGGTACAGTAGGCCACTGCTCTACCTACCTCTGTGTCGTCAAGTATACTATCCATCCATATCTGTGGTGCATTTCAGTTTTGCACAGTTTGCTGACCACCAGTATATAATATATAGCAGTACGGTACAGTAGGCCACTGCTCTACCTACCTCTGTGTCGTCAAGTTTACTATCCATCCATACCTGTGGTGCATTTCAGTTTTGCAGTTTGCTGACCACCAGTATATAATATATAGCAGTACGGTACAGAAGGCCACTGCTCTACCTACCTCTGTGTCGTCAGGTATGCTATCCATCCATACCTGTGGTGCATTTCAGTTTTGCACAGTTTGCTGACCACCAGTATATAATATATAGCAGTACGGTACAGTAGGCCACTGCTCTACCTACCTCTGTGTCGTCAAGTATACTATCCATCCATACCTGTGGTGCATTTCAGTTTTGCACAGTTTGCTGACCACCAGTATATAATATATAGCAGTACGGTACAGTAGGCCACTGCTCTACCTACCTCTGTGTCGTCAAGTATACTATCCATCCATACCTGTGGTGCATTTCAGTTTTGCACATTTTGCTGACCACCAGTATATAATATATAGCAGTACGGTACAGTAGGCCACTGCTGTACCTACCTCTTTGTCGTCAAGTTTACTATCCATCCATACCTGTGGTGCATTTCAGTTTTGCACAGTTTGCTGACCACCAGTATATAATATATAGCAGTACGGTACAGAAGGCCACTGCTCTACCTACCTCTGTGTTGTCAGGTATACTGTCCATCCATACCTGTGGTGCATTTCAGTTTTGCACAGTTTGCTGACCACCAGTATATAATATATAACAGTACGGTACAGTAGGCCACTGCTCTACCTACCTCTGTGTCGTCAAGTTTACTATCCATCCTGACCTGTGGTGCATTTCAGTTTTGCACAGTTTGCTGACCACCAGTATATAATATATAGCAGTACGGTACAGTAGGCCACTGCTCTACCTACCTCTGTGTCGTCAAGTTTACTATCCATCCATACCTGTGGTGCATTTCAGTTTTGCACAGTTTGCTGACCACCAGTATATAATATATAGCAGTACGGTACAGTAGGCCACTGCTCTACCTACCTCTGTGTCGTCAAGTATACTATCCATTCATACCTGTGATGCATTTCAGTTTTGCATAGTTTGCTGACCACCAGTATATAATATATAGCAGTACGGTACAGTAGGCCACTGCTCTACCTTCCTCTGTGTCGTCAAGTATACTATCCATCCATACCTGTGGTGCATTTCAGTTTTGCACAGTTTGCTGACCACCAGTATATAATATATAGCAGTACGGTACAGTAGGCCACTGCTCTACCTACCTCTGTGTCGTCAAGTATACTATCCATCCATATCTGTGGTGCATTTCAGTTTTGCACAGTTTGCTGACCACCAGTGTATAATATATAGCAGTACGGTACAGTAGGCCACTGCTCTACCTACCTCTGTGTCGTCAAGTTTACTATCCATCCATACCTGTGGTGCATTTCAGTTTTGCAGTTTGCTGACCACCAGTATATAATATATAGCAGTACGGTACAGAAGGCCACTGCTCTACCTACCTCTGTGTCGTCAGGTATGCTATCCATCCATACCTGTGGTGCATTTCAGTTTTGCACAGTTTGCTGACCACCAGTATATAATATATAGCAGTACGGTACAGTAGGCCACTGCTCTACCTACCTCTGTGTCGTCAAGTATACTATCCATCCATACCTGTGGTGCATTTCAGTTTTGCACAGTTTGCTGACCACCAGTATATAATATATAGCAGTACGGTACAGTAGGCCACTGCTCTACCTACCTCTGTGTCGTCAAGTATACTATCCATCCATACCTGTGGTGCATTTCAGTTTTGCACATTTTGCTGACCACCAGTATATAATATATAGCAGTACGGTACAGTAGGCCACTGCTGTACCTACCTCTTTGTCGTCAAGTTTACTATCCATCCATACCTGTGGTGCATTTCAGTTTTGCACAGTTTGCTGACCACCAGTATATAATATATAGCAGTACGGTACAGTAGGCCACTGCTCTACCTACCTCTGTGTCGTCAAGTTTACTATCCATCCATACCTGTGGTGCATTTCAGTTTTGCACAGTTTGCTGACCACCAGTATATAATATATAGCAGTACGGTACAGTAGGCCACTGCTCTACCTACCTCTGTGTCGTCAAGTATACTATCCATTTATACCTGTGATGCATTTCAGTTTTGCATAATTTGCTGACCACCAGTATATAATATATAGCAGTACGGTACAGTAGGCCACTGCTCTACCTTCCTCTGTGTCGTCAAGTATACTATCCATCCATACCTGTGGTGCATTTCAGTTTTGCACAGTTTGCTGACCACCAGTATATAATATATAGCAGTACGGTACAGTAGGCCACTGCTCTACCTACCTCTGTGTCGTCAAGTATACTATCCATCCATATCTGTGGTGCATTTCAGTTTTGCACAGTTTGCTGACCACCAGTATATAATATATAGCAGTACGGTACAGTAGGCCACTGCTCTACCTACCTCTGTGTCGTCAAGTTTACTATCCATCCATACCTGTGGTGCATTTCAGTTTTGCAGTTTGCTGACCACCAGTATATAATATATAGCAGTACAGTACAGAAGGCCACTGCTCTACCTACCTCTGTGTCGTCAGGTATGCTATCCATCCATACCTGTGGTGCATTTCAGTTTTGCACAGTTTGCTGACCACCAGTATATAATATATAGCAGTACGGTACAGTAGGCCACTGCTCTACCTACCTCTGTGTCGTCAAGTATACTATCCATCCATACCTGTGGTGCATTTCAGTTTTGCACAGTTTGCTGACCACCAGTATATAATATATAGCAGTACGGTACAGTAGGCCACTGCTCTACCTACCTCTGTGTCGTCAAGTATACTATCCATCCATACCTGTGGTGCATTTCAGTTTTGCACATTTTGCTGACCACCAGTATATAATATATAGCAGTACGGTACAGTAGGCCACTGCTGTACCTACCTCTTTGTCGTCAAGTATACTATCCATCCATACCTGTGGTGCATTTCAGTTTTGCACAGTTTGCTGACGACCAGTATATAATATAAAGCAGTACGGTACAGTAGGCCACTGCTGTACCTACCTCTGTGTCGACAAGTATACTATCCATCCATACCTGTGGTGCATTTCAGTTTTGCACAGTTTGCTGACCACCAGTATATAATACATAGCAGTACGGTACAGAAGGCCACTGCTCTACCCACCTCTGTGTCGTCAAGTATACTATCCATCCATACCTGTGGTGCAGTTTAGTTTTGCACAATTTGCTAACCACCAGTATATAATATATTTCAGTACGGTACAGAAGGCCACTGCTGTACCTACCTCTGTGTCGTCAAGTATACTATCCATCCATACCTGTGGTGCATATCAGTTTTGCACAGTTTGCTGACCACCAGTATATAATATATAGCGGTACGATACAGAAGGCCACTGCTCTACCTACCTCTGTGTCGTCAAGTATACTATCCATCCATACCTGTGGTGCATTTCAGTTTTGCACATTTTGTTGACCACCAGTATATAATATATAGCAGTACGGCACAGTAGGCCACTGCTCTACCTACCTCTGTGTCGTCAAGTATACTATCCATCCATACCTGTGGTGCATTTCAGCTTTGCACATTTTGCTGACCACCAGTATATAATAAATAGCAGTACGGTACAGTAGGCCACTGCTCTACCCACCTCTTTGTCGTCAAGTATACTATCCATCCATACCTGTGGTGCATTTCAGTTTTGCACAGTTTGCTGACCACCAGTATATAATATATAGCAGTACGGTACAGTAGGCCACTGCTCTACCTACCTCTGTGTCGTCAAGTATACTATCCATCCATACCTGTGGTGCATTTCAGTTTTGCACAGTTTGCTGACCACCAGTATATAATACATAGCAGTACGGTACAGAAGGCACCCTGCTCTACCCACCTCTGTGTCGTCAAGTATACTATCCATCCAGACCTGTGGTGCATTTCAGTTTTGCACAGTTTGCTGACCACCAGTATATAATATATAGCAGTACGGTACAGTAGGCCACTGCTCTACCTACCTCTGTGTCGTCAAGTATACTATCCATTCATACCTGTGGTGCATTTTAGTTTTGCACAGTTTGCTGACCACCAGTATATAATATATAGCAGTACGGTACAGTAGGCCACTGCTCTACCTACCTCTGTGTCGTCAAGTATACTATCCATCCATACCTGTGGTGCATTTCAGTTTTGCACAGTTTGCTGACCACCAGTATATAATATATAGCAGTACGGTACAGTAGGCCACTGCTCTACCTACCTCTGTGTTGTCAAGTATACTATCCATCCATATCTGTGGTGCATTTCAGTTTTGCACAGTTTGCTGACCACCAGTATATAATATATAGCAGTACGGTACAGTAGGCCACTGCTCTACCTACCTCTGTGTCGTCAAGTTTACTATCCATCCAGACCTGTGGTGCATTTCAGTTTTGCACAGTTTGCTGACCACCAGTATATAATATATAGCAGTACGGTACAGAAGGCCACTGCTCTACCTATCTCTGTGTCGTCAAGTCTACTATCCATCCATACCTGTGGTGCATTTCAGTTTTGCACAGTTTGCTGACCACCAGTATATAATATATAGCAGTACGGTACAGAAGGCCACTGCTCTACCTACCTCTGTGTCGTCAGGTATACTATCCATCCATACCTGTGGTGCATTTCAGTTTTGCACAGTTTGCTGACCACCAGTATATAATATATAGCAGTACGGTACAGTAGGCCACTGCTCTACCTACCTCTGTGTCGTCAAGTATACTATCCATCCATACCTGTGGTGCATTTCAGTTTTGCATAGTTTGCTGACCACCAGTATATAATACATAGCAGTACGGTACAGAAGGCCACTGCTCTACCCACCTCTGTGTCGTCAAGTATACTATCCATCCATACCTGTGGTGCATTTCAGTTTTGCACATTTTGCTGACCACCAGTATATAATATATAGCAGTACGGTACAGTAGGCCACTGCTCTACCTACCTCTGTGTCGTCAAGTATACTATCCATCCATACCTGTGGTGCATTTCAGTTTTGCACAGTTTGCTGACCACCAGTATATAATATATAGCAGTACGGTACAGTAGGCCACTGCTGTACCTACCTCTTTGTCGTCAAGTATACTATCCATCCATACCTGTGGTGCATTTCAGTTTTGCACAGTTTGCTGACCACCAGTATATAATATAAAGCAGTACGGTACAGTAGGCCACTGCTGTACCTACCTCTGTGTCGTCAAGTATACTATCCATCCATACCTGTGGTGCATTTCAGTTTTGCACAGTTTGCTGACCACCAGTATATAATATATAGCAGTACGGTATAGAAGGCCACTGCTCTACCCACCTCTGTGTCGTCAAGTATACTATCCATCCATACCTGTGGTGCAGTTTAGTTTTGCACAGTTTGCTGACCACCAGTATATAATATATAGCAGTACGGTACAGAAGGCCACTGCTCTACCTACCTCTGTGTCGTCAAGTATACTATCCATCCATACCTGTGGTGGATTTCAGTTTTGCACAGTTTGCTGACCACCAGTATATAATATATAGCAGTACGATACAGAAGGCCACTGCTCTACCTACCTCTGTGTCGTCAAGTATACTATCCATCCATACCTGTGGTGCATTTCAGTTTTGCACATTTTGTTGACCACCAGTATATAATATGTAGCAGTACGGTACAGTAGGCCACTGCTCTACCTACCTCTGTGTCGTCAAGTATACTATCCATCCATACCTGTGGTGCATTTCAGTTTTGCACATTTTGCTGACCACCAGTATATAATATATAGCAGTACGGTACAGTAGGCCACTGCTCTACCTACCTCTTTGTCGTCAAGTATACTATCCATCCATACCTGTGGTGCATTTCAGTTTTGCACAGTTTGCTGACCACCAGTATATAATATATAGCAGTACGGTACAGTAGGCCACTGCTCTACCCACATCTGTGTCGTCAAGTATACTATCCATCCATACCTGTGGTGCAGTTTAGTTTTGCACAGTTTGCTGACCACCAGTATATAATATATAGCAGTACGGTACAGAAGGCCACTGCTGTACCTACCTCTGTGTCGTCAAGTATACTATCCATCCATACCTGTGGTGCATTTCAGTTTTGCACAGTTTGCTGACCACCAGTATATAATATATAGCAGTACGATACAGAAGGCCACTGCTCTACCTACCTCTTTGTCGTCAAGTTTACTATCCATCCATACCTGTGGTGCATTTCAGTTTTGCACAGTTTGCTGACCACCAGTATATAATATATAGCAGTACGGTACAGTAGGCCACTGCTCTACCTACCTCTGTGTTGTCAAGTATATTATCCATCCATACCTGTGGTGCATTTCAGTTTTGCACAGTTTGCTGACCACCAGTATATAATACATAGCAGTACGGTACAGAAGGCCACTGCTCTACCCACCTCTGTGTCGTCAAGTATACTATCCATCCATACCTGTGGTGCATTTCAGTTTTGCACATTTTGTTGACCACCTGTATATAATATATAGCAGTACGGTACAGTAGGCCACTGCTCTACCTACCTCTGTGTCATCAAGTATACTATCCATCCATACCTGTGGTACATTTCAGTTTTGCACATTTTGCTGACCACCAGTGTATAATATATAGCAGTACGGTACAGTAGGCCACTGCTCTACCTACCTCTTTGTCGTCAAGTTTACTATCCATCCATACCTGTGGTGCATTTCAGTTTTGCACAGTTTGCTGACCACCAGTATATAATATATAGCAGTACGGTACAGAAGGCCACTGCTCTACCTACCTCTGTGTCGTCAGGTATACTATCCATCCATATCTGTGGTGCATTTCAGTTTTGCACAGTTTGCTGACCACCAGTATATAATATATAGCAGTAAGGTACAGTAGGCCACTGCTCTACCTACCTCTGTGTCGTCAAGTATACTATCCATCCATACCTGTGGTGCATTTCAGTTTTGCACATTTTGCTGACCACCAGTATATAATATATAGCAGTACGGTACAGTAGGCCACTGCTCTACCTACCTCTTTGTCGTCAAGTATACTATCCATCCATACTTGTGGTGCAATTCAGTTTTGCACAGTTTGCTGACCACCAGTATATAATATAAAGCAGTACGGTACAGTAGGCCACTGCTGTACCTACCTCTGTGTCGTCAGGTATACTATCCATCCATACCTGTGGTGCATTTCAGTTTTGCACAGTTTGCTGACCACCAGTATATAATACATAGCAGTACGGTACAGAAGGCCACTGCTCTACCCACCTCTGTGTCGTCAAGTATACTATCCATCCATACCTGTGGTTCAGTTTGGTTTTGCACAGTTTGCTGACCACCAGTATATAATATATAGCAGTACGGTACAGAAGGCCACTGCTGTACCTACCTCTGTGTCGTCAAGTATACTATCCATCCATACCTGTGGTGCATATCAGTTTTGCACAGTTTGCTGACCACCAGTATATAATATATAGCAGTACGATACAGAAGGCCACTGCTCTACCTACCTCTGTGTCGTCAAGTATACTATCCATCCATACCTGTGGTGCATTTCAGTTTTGCACATTTTGTTGACCACCAGTATATAATATATAGCAGTACGGTACAGTAGGCCACTGCTCTACCTACCTCTGTGTCGTCAAGTATACTATCCATCCATACCTGTGGTGCATTTCAGTTTTGCACATTTTGCTGACCACCAGTATATAATAAATAGCAGTACGGTACAGTAGGCCACTGCTCTACCTACCTCTTTGTCATCAAGTATACTATCCATCCATACCTGTGGTGCATTTCAGTTTTGCACAGTTTGCTGATCACCAGTATATAATATATAGCAGTACGGTACAGTAGGCCACTGCTCTACCTACCTCTGTGTCGTCAAGTATACTATCCATCCATACCTGTGGTGCATTTCAGTTTTGCACAGTTTGCTGACCACCAGTATATAATACATAGCAGTACGGTACAGAAGGCACCCTGCTCTACCCACCTCTGTGTCGTCAAGTATACTATCCATCCATACCTGTGGTGCAGTTCAGTTTTGCACAGTTTGCTGACCACCAGTATATAATATATAGCAGTACGGTACAGTAGGCCACTGCTCTACCTACCTCTGTGTCGTCAAGTTTACTATCCATCCATACCTGTGGTGCAGTTCAGTTTTGCACAGTTTGCTGACCACCAGTATATAATATATAGCAGTACGGTACAGTAGGCCACTGCTCTACCTACCTCTGTGTCGTCAAGTTTACTATCCATCCATACCTGTGGTGCATTTCAGTTTTGCACAGTTTGCTGACCACCAGTATATAATATATAGCAGTACGGTACAGTAGGCCACTGCTCTACCTACCTCTGTGTCGTCAAGTATACTATCCATCCATATCTGTGGTGCATTTCAGTTTTGCACAGTTTGCTGACCACCAGTATATAATATATAGCAGTACGGTACAGTAGGCCACTGCTCTACCTACCTCTGTGTCGTCAAGTTTACTATCCATCCATACCTGTGGTGCATTTCAGTTTTGCAGTTTGCTGACCACCAGTATATAATATATAGCAGTACGGTACAGAAGGCCACTGCTCTACCTACCTCTGTGTCGTCAGGTATGCTATCCATCCATACCTGTGGTGCATTTCAGTTTTGCACAGTTTGCTGACCACCAGTATATAATATATAGCAGTACGGTACAGTAGGCCACTGCTCTACCTACCTCTGTGTCGTCAAGTATACTATCCATCCATACCTGTGGTGCATTTCAGTTTTGCACAGTTTGCTGACCACCAGTATATAATATATAGCAGTACGGTACAGTAGGCCACTGCTCTACCTACCTCTGTGTCGTCAAGTATACTATCCATCCATACCTGTGGTGCATTTCAGTTTTGCACATTTTGCTGACCACCAGTATATAATATATAGCAGTACGGTACAGTAGGCCACTGCTGTACCTACCTCTTTGTCGTCAAGTTTACTATCCATCCATACCTGTGGTGCATTTCAGTTTTGCACAGTTTGCTGACCACCAGTATATAATATATAGCAGTACGGTACAGAAGGCCACTGCTCTACCTACCTCTGTGTTGTCAGGTATACTGTCCATCCATACCTGTGGTGCATTTCAGTTTTGCACAGTTTGCTGACCACCAGTATATAATATATAACAGTACGGTACAGTAGGCCACTGCTCTACCTACCTCTGTGTCGTCAAGTTTACTATCCATCCTGACCTGTGGTGCATTTCAGTTTTGCACAGTTTGCTGACCACCAGTATATAATATATAGCAGTACGGTACAGTAGGCCACTGCTCTACCTACCTCTGTGTCGTCAAGTTTACTATCCATCCATACCTGTGGTGCATTTCAGTTTTGCACAGTTTGCTGACCACCAGTATATAATATATAGCAGTACGGTACAGTAGGCCACTGCTCTACCTACCTCTGTGTCGTCAAGTATACTATCCATTCATACCTGTGATGCATTTCAGTTTTGCATAGTTTGCTGACCACCAGTATATAATATATAGCAGTACGGTACAGTAGGCCACTGCTCTACCTTCCTCTGTGTCGTCAAGTATACTATCCATCCATACCTGTGGTGCATTTCAGTTTTGCACAGTTTGCTGACCACCAGTATATAATATATAGCAGTACGGTACAGTAGGCCACTGCTCTACCTACCTCTGTGTCGTCAAGTATACTATCCATCCATATCTGTGGTGCATTTCAGTTTTGCACAGTTTGCTGACCACCAGTGTATAATATATAGCAGTACGGTACAGTAGGCCACTGCTCTACCTACCTCTGTGTCGTCAAGTTTACTATCCATCCATACCTGTGGTGCATTTCAGTTTTGCACATTTTGCTGACCACCAGTATATAATATATAGCAGTACGGTACAGTAGGCCACTGCTGTACCTACCTCTTTGTCGTCAAGTTTACTATCCATCCATACCTGTGGTGCATTTCAGTTTTGCAGTTTGCTGACCACCAGTATATAATATATAGCAGTACGGTACAGAAGGCCACTGCTCTACCTACCTCTGTGTCGTCAGGTATGCTATCCATCCATACCTGTGGTGCATTTCAGTTTTGCACAGTTTGCTGACCACCAGTATATAATATATAGCAGTACGGTACAGTAGGCCACTGCTCTACCTACCTCTGTGTCGTCAAGTTTACTATCCATCCATACCTGTGGTGCATTTCAGTTTTGCAGTTTGCTGACCACCAGTATATAATATATAGCAGTACGGTACAGAAGGCCACTGCTCTACCTACCTCTGTGTCGTCAGGTATGCTATCCATCCATACCTGTGGTGCATTTCAGTTTTGCACAGTTTGCTGACCACCAGTATATAATATATAGCAGTACGGTACAGTAGGCCACTGCTCTACCTACCTCTGTGTCGTCAAGTATACTATCCATCCATACCTGTGGTGCATTTCAGTTTTGCACAGTTTGCTGACCACCAGTATATAATATATAGCAGTACGGTACAGTAGGCCACTGCTCTACCTACCTCTGTGTCGTCAAGTATACTATCCATCCATACCTGTGGTGCATTTCAGTTTTGCACATTTTGCTGACCACCAGTATATAATATATAGCAGTACGGTACAGTAGGCCACTGCTGTACCTACCTCTTTGTCGTCAAGTTTACTATCCATCCATACCTGTGGTACATTTCAGTTTTGCACAGTTTGCTGACCACCAGTATATAATATATAGCAGTACGGTACAGTAGGCCACTGCTCTACCTACCTCTGTGTCGTCAAGTTTACTATCCATCCATACCTGTGGTGCATTTCAGTTTTGCACAGTTTGCTGACCACCAGTATATAATATATAGCAGTACGGTACAGTAGGCCACTGCTCTACCTACCTCTGTGTCGTCAAGTATACTATCCATTTATACCTGTGATGCATTTCAGTTTTGCATAATTTGCTGACCACCAGTATATAATATATAGCAGTACGGTACAGTAGGCCACTGCTCTACCTTCCTCTGTGTCGTCAAGTATACTATCCATCCATACCTGTGGTGCATTTCAGTTTTGCACAGTTTGCTGACCACCAGTATATAATATATAGCAGTACGGTACAGTAGGCCACTGCTCTACCTACCTCTGTGTCGTCAAGTATACTATCCATCCATATCTGTGGTGCATTTCAGTTTTGCACAGTTTGCTGACCACCAGTATATAATATATAGCAGTACGGTACAGTAGGCCACTGCTCTACCTACCTCTGTGTCGTCAAGTTTACTATCCATCCATACCTGTGGTGCATTTCAGTTTTGCAGTTTGCTGACCACCAGTATATAATATATAGCAGTACGGTACAGAAGGCCACTGCTCTACCTACCTCTGTGTCGTCAGGTATGCTATCCATCCATACCTGTGGTGCATTTCAGTTTTGCACAGTTTGCTGACCACCAGTATATAATATATAGCAGTACGGTACAGTAGGCCACTGCTCTACCTACCTCTGTGTCGTCAAGTATACTATCCATCCATACCTGTGGTGCATTTCAGTTTTGCACAGTTTGCTGACCACCAGTATATAATATATAGCAGTACGGTACAGTAGGCCACTGCTCTACCTACCTCTGTGTCGTCAAGTATACTATCCATCCATACCTGTGGTGCATTTCAGTTTTGCACATTTTGCTGACCACCAGTATATAATATATAGCAGTACGGTACAGTAGGCCACTGCTGTACCTACCTCTTTGTCGTCAAGTATACTATCCATCCATACCTGTGGTGCATTTCAGTTTTGCACAGTTTGCTGACGACCAGTATATAATATAAAGCAGTACGGTACAGTAGGCCACTGCTGTACCTACCTCTGTGTCGACAAGTATACTATCCATCCATACCTGTGGTGCATTTCAGTTTTGCACAGTTTGCTGACCACCAGTATATAATACATAGCAGTACGGTACAGAAGGCCACTGCTCTACCCACCTCTGTGTCGTCAAGTATACTATCCATCCATACCTGTGGTGCAGTTTAGTTTTGCACAATTTGCTAACCACCAGTATATAATATATTTCAGTACGGTACAGAAGGCCACTGCTGTACCTACCTCTGTGTCGTCAAGTATACTATCCATCCATACCTGTGGTGCATATCAGTTTTGCACAGTTTGCTGACCACCAGTATATAATATATAGCGGTACGATACAGAAGGCCACTGCTCTACCTACCTCTGTGTCGTCAAGTATACTATCCATCCATACCTGTGGTGCATTTCAGTTTTGCACATTTTGTTGACCACCAGTATATAATATATAGCAGTACGGCACAGTAGGCCACTGCTCTACCTACCTCTGTGTCGTCAAGTATACTATCCATCCATACCTGTGGTGCATTTCAGCTTTGCACATTTTGCTGACCACCAGTATATAATAAATAGCAGTACGGTACAGTAGGCCACTGCTCTACCCACCTCTTTGTCGTCAAGTATACTATCCATCCATACCTGTGGTGCATTTCAGTTTTGCACAGTTTGCTGACCACCAGTATATAATATATAGCAGTACGGTACAGTAGGCCACTGCTCTACCTACCTCTGTGTCGTCAAGTATACTATCCATCCATACCTGTGGTGCATTTCAGTTTTGCACAGTTTGCTGACCACCAGTATATAATACATAGCAGTACGGTACAGAAGGCACCCTGCTCTACCCACCTCTGTGTCGTCAAGTATACTATCCATCCAGACCTGTGGTGCATTTCAGTTTTGCACAGTTTGCTGACCACCAGTATATAATATATAGCAGTACGGTACAGTAGGCCACTGCTCTACCTACCTCTGTGTCGTCAAGTATACTATCCATTCATACCTGTGGTGCATTTTAGTTTTGCACAGTTTGCTGACCACCAGTATATAATATATAGCAGTACGGTACAGTAGGCCACTGCTCTACCTACCTCTGTGTCGTCAAGTATACTATCCATCCATACCTGTGGTGCATTTCAGTTTTGCACAGTTTGCTGACCACCAGTATATAATATATAGCAGTACGGTACAGTAGGCCACTGCTCTACCTACCTCTGTGTTGTCAAGTATACTATCCATCCATATCTGTGGTGCATTTCAGTTTTGCACAGTTTGCTGACCACCAGTATATAATATATAGCAGTACGGTACAGTAGGCCACTGCTCTACCTACCTCTGTGTCGTCAAGTTTACTATCCATCCAGACCTGTGGTGCATTTCAGTTTTGCACAGTTTGCTGACCACCAGTATATAATATATAGCAGTACGGTACAGAAGGCCACTGCTCTACCTATCTCTGTGTCGTCAAGTCTACTATCCATCCATACCTGTGGTGCATTTCAGTTTTGCACAGTTTGCTGACCACCAGTATATAATATATAGCAGTACGGTACAGAAGGCCACTGCTCTACCTACCTCTGTGTCGTCAGGTATACTATCCATCCATACCTGTGGTGCATTTCAGTTTTGCACAGTTTGCTGACCACCAGTATATAATATATAGCAGTACGGTACAGTAGGCCACTGCTCTACCTACCTCTGTGTCGTCAAGTATACTATCCATCCATACCTGTGGTGCATTTCAGTTTTGCATAGTTTGCTGACCACCAGTATATAATACATAGCAGTACGGTACAGAAGGCCACTGCTCTACCCACCTCTGTGTCGTCAAGTATACTATCCATCCATACCTGTGGTGCATTTCAGTTTTGCACAGTTTGCTGACCACCAGTATATAATATATAGCAGTATGGCACAGTAGGCCACTGCTCTACCTACCTCTGTGTCGTCAAGAATACTATCCATCCATACCTGTGGTGCATTTCAGTTTTGCACAGTTTGCTGACCACCAGTATATAATATATAGCAGTACGGTACAGTAGGCCACTGCTCTACCTACCTCTGTGTCGTCAAGTACACTATCCATCCATACCTGTGGTGCATTTCAGTTTTGCACATTTTGCTGACCACCAGTATATAATATATAGCAGTACGGTACAGTAGGCCACTGCTCTACCTACCTCTTTGTCGTCAAGTATACTATCCATCCATACCTGTGGTGCATTTCAGTTTTGCACAGTTTGCTGACCACCAGTATATAATATAAAGCAGTACGGTACAGTAGGCCACTGCTCTACCTACCCCTGTGTCGTCAAGTATACTATCCATCCATACCTGTGGTGCATTTCAGTTTTACACAGTTTGCTGACCACCAGTATATAATACATAGCAGTACGGTACAGAAGGCCACTGCTCTACCCACCTCTGTGTCGTCAAGTATACTGTCCATCCATACCTGTGGTGCATTTCAGTTTTGCACATTCTGTTGACCACCAGTATATAATATATAGCAGTACGGTACAGTAGGCCACTGCTCTACCTACATCTTTGTCGTCAAGTATACTATCCATCCATACCTGTGGTGCAATTCAGTTTTGCACAGTTTGCTGACCACCAGTATATAATATAAAGCAGTACGGTACAGTAGGCCACTGCTGTACCTACCTCTGTGTCGTCAGGTATACTATCAATCCATACCTGTGGTGCATTTCAGTTTTGCACAGTTTGCTGACCACCAGTATATAATAAATAGCAGTACGGTACAGAAGGCCACTGCTCTACCCACCTCTGTGTCGTCAAGTATACTATCCATCCATACCTGTGGTGCAGTTTAGTTTTGCACAGTTTGCTAACCACCAGTATATAATATATTTCAGTACGGTACAGAAGGCCACTGCTGTACCTACCTCTGTGTCGTCAAGTATACTATCCATCCATACCTGTGGTGCATATCAGTTTTGCACAGTTTGCTGACCACCAGTATATAATATATAGCGGTACGATACAGAAGGCCACTGCTCTACCTACCTCTGTGTCGTCAAGTATACTATCCATCCATACCTGTGGTGCATTTCAGTTTTGCACATTTTGTTGACCACCAGTATATAATATATAGCAGTACGGTACAGTAGGCCACTGCTCTACCTACCTCTGTGTCGTCAAGTATACTATCCATCCATACCTGTGGTGCATTTCAGTTTTGCACATTTTGCTGACCACCAGTATATAATAAATAGCAGTACGGTACAGTAGGCCACTGCTCTACCTACCTCTTTGTCGTCAAGTATACTATCCATCCATACCTGTGGTGCATTTCAGTTTTGCACAGTTTGCTGACCACCAGTATATAATATATAGCAGTACGGTACAGTAGGCCACTGCTCTACCTACCTCTGTGTCGTCAAGTATACTATCCATCCATACCTGTGGTGCATTTCAGTTTTGCACAGTTTGCTGACCACCAGTATATAATACATAGCAGTACGGTACAGAAGGCACCCTGCTCTACCCACCTCTGTGTCGTCAAGTATACTATCCATCCAGACCTGTGGTGCATTTCAGTTTTGCACAGTTTGCTGACCACCAGTATATAATATATAGCAGTACGGTACAGTAGGCCACTGCTCTACCTACCTCTGTGTCGTCAAGTATACTATCCATTCATACCTGTGGTGCATTTTAGTTTTGCACAGTTTGCTGACCACCAGTATATAATATATAGCAGTACGGTACAGTAGGCCACTGCTCTACCTACCTCTGTGTCGTCAAGTATACTATCCATCCATACCTGTGGTGCATTTCAGTTTTGCACAGTTTGCTGACCACCAGTATATAATATATAGCAGTACGGTACAGTAGGCCACTGCTCTACCTACCTCTGTGTCGTCAAGTATACTATCCATCCATACCTGTGGTGCATTTCAGTTTTGCATAGTTTGCTGACCACCAGTATATAATACATAGCAGTACGGTACAGAAGGCCACTGCTCTACCCACCTCTGTGTCGTCAAGTATACTATCCATCCATACCTGTGGTGCATTTCAGTTTTGCACAGTTTGCTGACCACCAGTATATAATATATAGCAGTATGGCACAGTAGGCCACTGCTCTACCTACCTCTGTGTCGTCAAGAATACTATCCATCCATACCTGTGGTGCATTTCAGTTTTGCACAGTTTGCTGACCACCAGTATATAATATATAGCAGTACGGTACAGTAGGCCACTGCTCTACCTACCTCTGTGTCGTCAAGTACACTATCCATCCATACCTGTGGTGCATTTCAGTTTTGCACATTTTGCTGACCACCAGTATATAATATATAGCAGTACGGTACAGTAGGCCACTGCTCTACCTACCTCTTTGTCGTCAAGTATACTATCCATCCATACCTGTGGTGCATTTCAGTTTTGCACAGTTTGCTGACCACCAGTATATAATATAAAGCAGTACGGTACAGTAGGCCACTGCTCTACCTACCCCTGTGTCGTCAAGTATACTATCCATCCATACCTGTGGTGCATTTCAGTTTTACACAGTTTGCTGACCACCAGTATATAATACATAGCAGTACGGTACAGAAGGCCACTGCTCTACCCACCTCTGTGTCGTCAAGTATACTGTCCATCCATACCTGTGGTGCATTTCAGTTTTGCACATTCTGTTGACCACCAGTATATAATATATAGCAGTACGGTACAGTAGGCCACTGCTCTACCTACATCTTTGTCGTCAAGTATACTATCCATCCATACCTGTGGTGCAATTCAGTTTTGCACAGTTTGCTGACCACCAGTATATAATATAAAGCAGTACGGTACAGTAGGCCACTGCTGTACCTACCTCTGTGTCGTCAGGTATACTATCAATCCATACCTGTGGTGCATTTCAGTTTTGCACAGTTTGCTGACCACCAGTATATAATTCATAGCAGTACGGTACAGAAGGCCACTGCTCTACCCACCTCTGTGTCGTCAAGTATACTATCCATCCATACCTGTGGTGCAGTTTAGTTTTGCACAGTTTGCTAACCACCAGTATATAATATATTTCAGTACGGTACAGAAGGCCACTGCTGTACCTACCTCTGTGTCGTCAAGTATACTATCCATCCATACCTGTGGTGCATATCAGTTTTGCACAGTTTGCTGACCACCAGTATATAATATATAGCGGTACGATACAGAAGGCCACTGCTCTACCTACCTCTGTGTCGTCAAGTATACTATCCATCCATACCTGTGGTGCATTTCAGTTTTGCACATTTTGTTGACCACCAGTATATAATATATAGCAGTACGGTACAGTAGGCCACTGCTCTACCTACCTCTGTGTCGTCAAGTATACTATCCATCCATACCTGTGGTGCATTTCAGTTTTGCACATTTTGCTGACCACCAGTATATAATAAATAGCAGTACGGTACAGTAGGCCACTGCTCTACCTACCTCTTTGTCGTCAAGTATACTATCCATCCATACCTGTGGTGCATTTCAGTTTTGCACAGTTTGCTGACCACCAGTATATAATATATAGCAGTACGGTACAGTAGGCCACTGCTCTACCTACCTCTGTGTCGTCAAGTATACTATCCATCCATACCTGTGGTGCATTTCAGTTTTGCACAGTTTGCTGACCACCAGTATATAATACATAGCAGTACGGTACAGAAGGCACCCTGCTCTACCCACCTCTGTGTCGTCAAGTATACTATCCATCCAGACCTGTGGTGCATTTCAGTTTTGCACAGTTTGCTGACCACCAGTATATAATATATAGCAGTACGGTACAGTAGGCCACTGCTCTACCTACCTCTGTGTCGTCAAGTATACTATCCATTCATACCTGTGGTGCATTTTAGTTTTGCACAGTTTGCTGACCACCAGTATATAATATATAGCAGTACGGTACAGTAGGCCACTGCTCTACCTACCTCTGTGTCGTCAAGTATACTATCCATCCATACCTGTGGTGCATTTCAGTTTTGCACAGTTTGCTGACCACCAGTATATAATATATAGCAGTACGGTACAGTAGGCCACTGCTCTACCTACCTCTGTGTTGTCAAGTATACTATCCATCCATATCTGTGGTGCATTTCAGTTTTGCACAGTTTGCTGACCACCAGTATATAATATATAGCAGTACGGTACAGTAGGCCACTGCTCTACCTACCTCTGTGTCGTCAAGTTTACTATCCATCCAGACCTGTGGTGCATTTCAGTTTTGCACAGTTTGCTGACCACCAGTATATAATATATAGCAGTACGGTACAGAAGGCCACTGCTCTACCTATCTCTGTGTCGTCAAGTCTACTATCCATCCATACCAGTGGTGCATTTCAGTTTTGCACAGTTTGCTGACCACCAGTATATAATATATAGCAGTACGGTACAGTAGGCCACTGCTCTACCTACCTCTGTGTCGTCAGGTATACTATCCATCCATACCTGTGGTGCATTTCAGTTTTGCACAGTTTGCTGACCACCAGTATATAATATATAGCAGTACGGTACAGTAGGCCACTGCTCTACCTACCTCTGTGTCGTCAAGTATACTATCCATCCATACCTGTGGTGCATTTCAGTTTTGCATAGTTTGCTGACCACCAGTATATAATACATAGCAGTACGGTACAGAAGGCCACTGCTCTACCCACCTCTGTGTCGTCAAGTATACTATCCATCCATACCTGTGGTGCATTTCAGTTTTGCACAGTTTGCTGACCACCAGTATATAATATATAGCAGTACGGCACAGTAGGCCACTGCTCTACCTACCTCTGTGTCGTCAAGAATACTATCCATCCATACCTGTGGTGCATTTCAGTTTTGCACAGTTTGCTGACCACCAGTATATAATATATAGCAGTACGGTACAGTAGGCCACTGCTCTACCTACCTCTGTGTCGTCAAGTACACTATCCATCCATACCTGTGGTGCATTTCAGTTTTGCACATTTTGCTGACCACCAGTATATAATATATAGCAGTACGGTACAGTAGGCCACTGCTCTACCTACCTCTTTGTCGTCAAGTATACTATCCATCCATACCTGTGGTGCATTTCAGTTTTGCACAGTTTGCTGACCACCAGTATATAATATAAAGCAGTACGGTACAGTAGGCCACTGCTCTACCTACCCCTGTGTCGTCAAGTATACTATCCATCCATACCTGTGGTGCATTTCAGTTTTGCACAGTTTGCTGACCACCAGTATATAATACATAGCAGTACGGTACAGAAGGCCACTGCTCTACCCACCTCTGTGTCGTCAAGTATACTATCCATCCATACCTGTGGTGCATTTCAGTTTTGCACAGTTTGCTGACCACCAGTATATAATATATAGCAGTACGATACAGAAGGCCACTGCTCTACCTACCTCTGTGTCGTCAAGTATACTATCCATCCATACCTGTGGTGCATTTCAGTTTTGCACATTTTGTTGACCACCAGTATATAATATATAGCAGTACGGTACAGTAGGCCACTGCTCTACCTACCTCTTTGTCGTCAAGTATACTATCCATCCATACCTGTGGTGCAATTCAGTTTTGCACAGTTTGCTGACCACCAGTATATAATATAAAGCAGTACGGTACAGTAGGCCACTGCTGTACCTACCTCTGTGTCGTCAGGTATACTATCCATCCATACCTGTGGTGCATTTCAGTTTTGCACAGTTTGCTGACCACCAGTATATAATACATAGCAGTACGGTACAGAATGCCACTGCTCTACCCACCTCTGTGTCGTCAAGTATACTATCCATCCATACCTGTGGTGCAGTTTAGTTTTGCACAGTTTGCTAACCACCAGTATATAATATATTTCAGTACGGTACAGAAGGCCACTGCTGTACCTACCTCTGTGTCGTCAAGTATACTATCCATCCATACCTGTGGTGCATATCAGTTTTGCACAGTTTGCTGACCACCAGTATATAATATATAGCGGTACGATACAGAAGGCCACTGCTCTACCTACCTCTGTGTCGTCAAGTATACTATCCATCCATACCTGTGGTGCATTTCAGTTTTGCACATTTTGTTGACCACCAGTATATAATATATAGCAGTACGGTACAGTAGGCCACTGCTCTACCTACCTCTGTGTCGTCAAGTATACTATCCATCCATACCTGTGGTGCATTTCAGTTTTGCACAGTTTGCTGACCACCAGTATATAATATATAGCAGTACGGTACAGTAGGCCACTGCTCTACCTACCTCTGTGTCGTCAAGTATACTATCCATCCATACCTGTGGTGCATTTCAGTTTTGCACAGTTTGCTGACCACCAGTATATAATACATAGCAGTACGGTACAGAAGGCACCCTGCTCTACCCACCTCTGTGTCGTCAAGTATACTATCCATCCATACCTGTGGTGCAGTTCAGTTTTGCACAGTTTGCTGACCACCAGTATATAATATATAGCAGTACGGTACAGTAGGCCACTGCTCTACCTACCTCTGTGTCGTCAAGTTTACTATCCATCCATACCTGTGGTGCATTTCAGTTTTGCACAGTTTGCTGACCACCAGTATATAATATATAGCAGTACGGTACAGTAGGCCACTGCTCTACCTACCTCTGTGTCGTCAAGTATACTATCCATCCATATCTGTGGTGCATTTCAGTTTTGCACAGTTTGCTGACCACCAGTATATAATATATAGCAGTACGGTACAGAAGGCCACTGCTCTACCTACCTCTGTGTCGTCAGGTATACTATCCATCCATACCTGTGGTGCATTTCAGTTTTGCACAGTTTGCTGACCACCAGTATATATTATATAGCAGTACGGTACAGTAGGCCACTGCTCTACCTACCTCTGTGTCGTCAAGTATACTATCCATCCATACCTGTGGTGCATTTCAGTTTTGCACATTTTGCTGACCACCAGTATATAATATATAGCAGTACGGTACAGTAGGCCACTGCTCTACCTACCTCTGTGTCGTCAAGTATACTATCCATCCATACCTGTGGTGCATTTCAGTTTTGCACAGTTTGCTGACCACCAGTATATAATATATAGCAGTACGGTACAGTAGGCCACTGCTGTACCTACCTCTTTGTCGTCAAGTATACTATCCATCCATACCTGTGGTGCATTTCAGTTTTGCACAGTTTGCTGACCACCAGTATATAATATAAAGCAGTACGGTACAGTAGGCCACTGCTGTACCTACCTCTGTGTCGTCAAGTATACTATCCATCCATACCTGTGGTGCATTTCAGTTTTGCACAGTTTGCTGACCACCAGTATATAATACATAGCAGTACGGTATAGAAGGCCACTGCTCTACCCACCTCTGTGTCGTCAAGTATACTATCCATCCATACCTGTGGTGCAGTTTAGTTTTGCACAGTTTGCTGACCACCAGTATATAATATATAGCAGTACGGTACAGAAGGCCACTGCTCTACCTACCTCTGTGTCGTCAAGTATACTATCCATCCATACCTGTGATGGATTTCAGTTTTGCACAGTTTGCTGACCACCAGTATATAATATATAGCAGTACGATACAGAAGGCCACTGCTCTACCTACCTCTGTGTCGTCAAGTATACTATCCATCCATACCTGTGGTGCATTTCAGTTTTGCACATTTTGTTGACCACCAGTATATAATATATAGCAGTACGGTACAGTAGGCCACTGCTCTACCTACCTCTGTGTCGTCAAGTATACTATCCATCCATACCTGTGGTGCATTTCAGTTTTGCACATTTTGCTGACCACCAGTATATAATATATAGCAGTACGGTACAGTAGGCCACTGCTCTACCTACCTCTTTGTCGTCAAGTATACTATCCATCCATACCTGTGGTGCATTTCAGTTTTGCACAGTTTGCTGACCACCAGTATATAATATATAGCAGTACGGTACAGTAGGCCACTGCTCTACCCACATTTGTGTCGTCAAGTATACTATCCATCCATACCTGTGGTGCAGTTTAGTTTTGCACAGTTTGCTGACCACCAGTATATAATATATAGCAGTACGGTACAGAAGGCCACTGCTGTACCTACCTCTGTGTCGTCAAGTATACTATCCATCCATACCTGTGGTGCATTTCAGTTTTGCACAGTTTGCTGACCACCAGTATATAATATATAGCAGTACGATACAGAAGGCCACTGCTCTACCTACCTCTGTGTCGTCAAGTATACTATCCATCCATACCTGCGGTGCATTTCAGTTTTGCACATTTTGTTGACCACCAGTATATAATATATAGCAGTACGGTACAGTAGGCCACTGCTCTACCTACCTCTTTGTCGTCAAGTTTACTATCCATCCATACCTGTGGTGCATTTCAGTGTTGCACAGTTTGCTGACCACCAGTATATAATATATAGCAGTACGGTACAGAAGGCCACTGCTCTACCTACCTCTGTGTCGTCAGGTATACTATCCATCCATACCTGAGGTGCATTTCAGTTTTGCACAGTTTGCTGACCACCAGTATATAATATATAGCAGTACGGTACAGTAGGCCACTGCTCTACCTACCTCTGTGTCGTCAAGTATACTATCCATCCATACCTGTGGTGCATTTCAGTTTTGCACATTTTGCTGACCACCAGTATATAATATATAGCAGTACGGTACAGTAGGCCACTGCTCTACCTACCTCTGTGTCGTCAAGTATACTATCCATCCATACCTGTGGTGCATTTCAGTTTTGCACAGTTTGCTGACCACCAGTATATAATATATAGCAGTACGGTACAGTAGGCCACTGCTGTACCTACCTCTTTGTCGTCAAGTATACTATCCATCCATACCTGTGGTGCATTTCAGTTTTGCACAGTTTGCTGACCACCAGTATATAATAAAGCAGTACGGTACAGTAGGCCACTGCTGTACCTACCTCTGTGTCGTCAAGTATACTATCCATCCATACCTGTGGTGCATTTCAGTTTTGCACAGTTTGCTGACCACCAGTATATAATACATAGCAGTAGGGTATAGAAGGCCACTGCTCTACCCACCTCTGTGTCGTCAAGTATACTATCCATCCATACCTGTGGTGCAGTTTAGTTTTGCACAGTTTGCTGACCACCAGTATATAATATATAGCAGTACGGTACAGAAGGCCACTGCTCTACCTACCTCTGTGTCGTCAAGTATACTCTCCATCCATACCTGTGGTGGATTTCAGTTTTGCACAGTTTGCTGACCACCAGTATATAATATATAGCAGTACGATACAGAAGGCCACTGCTCTACCTACCTCTGTGTCGTCAAGTATACTATCCATCCATACCTGTGGTGCATTTCAGTTTTGCCCATTTTGTTGACCACCAGTATATAATATATAGCAGTACGGTACAGTAGGCCACTGCTCTACCTACCTCTATGTCGTCAAGTATACTATCCATCCATACCTGTGGTGCATTTACAGTTTTGCACATTTTGCTGACCACCAGTATATAATATATAGCAGTACGGTACAGTAGGCCACTGCTCTACCTACCTCTTTGTCGTCAAGTATACTATCCATCCATACCTGTGGTGCATTTCAGTTTTGCACAGTTTGCTGACCACCAGTATATAATATATAGCAGTACGGTACAGTAGGCCACTGCTCTACCCACATTTCTGTCGTCAAGTAAACTATCCATCCATACCTGTGGTGCAGTTTAGTTTTGCACAGTTTGCTGACCACCAGTATATAATATATAGCAGTACGGTACAGAAGGCCACTGCTGTACCTACCTCTGTGTCGTCAAGTATACTATCCATCCATACCTGTGGTGCATTTCAGTTTTGCACAGTTTGCTGACCACCAGTATATAATATATAGCAGTACGATACAGAAGGCCACTGCTCTACCTACCTCTGTGTCGTCAAGTATACTATCCATCCATACCTGTGGTGCATTTCGGTTTTGCACATTTTGTTGACCACCAGTATATAATATATAGCAGTACGGTACAGTAGGCCACTGCTCTACCTACCTCTGTGTCATCAAGTATACTATCCATCCATACCTGTGGTGCATTTCAGTTTTGCACATTTTGCTGACCACCAGTATATAATATATAGCAGTACGGTACAGTAGGCCACTGCTCTACCTACCTCTTTGTCGTCAAGTTTACTATCCATCCATACCTGTGGTGCATTTCAGTTTTGCACAGTTTGCTGACCACCAGTATATAATATATAGCAGTACGGTACAGTAGGCCACTGCTCTACCTACCTCTGTGTCGTCAAGTATATTATCCATCCATACCTGTGGTGCATTTCAGTTTTGCACAGTTTGCTGACCACCAGTATATAATACATAGCAGTACGGTACAGAAGGCCACTGCTCTACCCACCTCTGTGTCGTCAAGTATACTATCCATCCATACCTGTGGTGCAGTTTAGTTTTGCACAGTTTGCTGACCACCAGTATATAATATATAGCAGTACGGTACAGAAGGCCACTGCTCTACCCACCTCTGTGTCGTCAAGTATACTATCCATCCATACCTGTGGTGCATTTCAGTTTTGCACAGTTTGCTGACCACCAGTATATAATATATAGCAGTACGGTACAGTAGGCCACTGCTCTACCTACCTCTGTGTCATCAAGTATACTATCCATCCATACCTGTGGTGCATTTCAGTTTTGCACAGTTTGCTGACCACCAGTATATAATATATAGCAGTACGGTACAGTAGGCCACTGCTCTACCTACCTCTGTGTTGTCAAGTATACTATCCATCCATATCTGTGGTGCATTTCAGTTTTGCACAGTTTGCTGACCACCAGTATATAATATATAGCAGTACGGTACAGTAGGCCACTGCTCTACCTACCTCTGTGTCGTCAAGTTTACTATTCATCCAGACCTGTGGTGCATTTCAGTTTTGCACAGTTTGCTAATCACCAGTATATAATATATTTCAGTACGGTACAGAAGGCCACTGCTCTACCTACCTCTGTGTCGTCAAGTATACTATCCATCCATACCTGTGTTGCATTTCAGTTTTGCACATTTTGCTGACCACCAGTATATAATAAATAGCAGTACGGTACAGTAGGCCACTGCTCTACCCACCTCTGTGTCGTCAAGTATACTATCCATCCATACCTGTGGTGCAGTTTAGTTTTGCACAGTTTGCTAACCACCAGTATATAATATATTTCAGTACGGTACAGAAGGCCACTGCTCTACCTACCTCTGTGTCGTCAAGTATACTATCCATTCATACCTGTGGTGCATTTTAGTTTTGCACAGTTTGCTGACCACCAGTATATAATACATAGCAGTACGGTACAGAAGGCACCCTGCTCTACCCACCTCTGTGTCGTCAAGTATACTATCCATCCAGACCTGTGGTGCATTTCAGTTTTGCACAGTTTGCTGACCACCAGTATATAATATATAGCAGTACGGTACAGTAGGCCACTGCTCTACCTACCTCTGTGTCGTCAAGTATACTATCCATTCATACCTGTGGTGCATTTTAGTTTTGCACAGTTTGCTGACCACCAGTATATAATATATAGCAGTACGGTACAGTAGGCCACTGCTCTACCTACCTCTGTGTCGTCAAGTATACTATCCATCCATACCTGTGGTGCATTTCAGTTTTGCACAGTTTGCTGACCACCAGTATATAATATATAGCAGTACGGTACAGTAGGCCACTGCTCTACCTACCTCTGTGTTGTCAAGTATACTATCCATCCATATCTGTGGTGCATTTCAGTTTTGCACAGTTTGCTGACCACCAGTATATAATATATAGCAGTACGGTACAGTAGGCCACTGCTCTACCTACCTCTGTGTCGTCAAGTTTACTATCCATCCAGACCTGTGGTGCATTTCAGTTTTGCACAGTTTGCTGACCACCAGTATATAATATATAGCAGTACGGTACAGAAGGCCACTGCTCTACCTATCTCTGTGTCGTCAAGTCTACTATCCATCCATACCTGTGGTGCATTTCAGTTTTGCACAGTTTGCTGACCACCAGTATATAATATATAGCAGTACGGTACAGTAGGCCACTGCTCTACCTACCTCTGTGTCGTCAAGTATACTATCCATCCATACCTGTGGTGCATTTCAGTTTTGCATAGTTTGCTGACCACCAGTATATAATACATAGCAGTACGGTACAGAAGGCCACTGCTCTACCCACCTCTGTGTCGTCAAGTATACTATCCATCCATACCTGTGGTGCATTTCAGTTTTGCACAGTTTGCTGACCACCAGTATATAATATATAGCAGTACGGCACAGTAGGCCACTGCTCTACCTACCTCTGTGTCGTCAAGAATACTATCCATCCATACCTGTGGTGCATTTCAGTTTTGCACAGTTTGCTGACCACCAGTATATAATATATAGCAGTACGGTACAGTAGGCCACTGCTCTACCTACCTCTGTGTCGTCAAGTACACTATCCATCCATACCTGTGGTGCATTTCAGTTTTGCACATTTTGCTGACCACCAGTATATAATATATAGCAGTACGGTACAGTAGGCCACTGCTCTACCTACCTCTTTGTCGTCAAGTATACTATCCATCCATACCTGTGGTGCATTTCAGTTTTGCACAGTTTGCTGACCATCAGTATATAATATAAAGCAGTACGGTACAGTAGGCCACTGCTCTACCTACCCCTGTGTCGTCAAGTATACTATCCATCCATACCTGTGGTGCATTTCAGTTTTGCACAGTTTGCTGACCACCAGTATATAATACATAGCAGTACGGTACAGAAGGCCACTGCTCTACCCACCTCTGTGTCGTCAAGTATACTATCCATCCATACCTGTGGTGCAGTTTAGTTTTGCACAGTTTGCTGACCACCAGTATATAATATATAGCAGTACGGTACAGTAGGCCACTGCTCTACCTACCTCTGTGTTGTCAAGTATACTATCCATCCATATCTGTGGTGCATTTCAGTTTTGCACAGTTTGCTGACCACCAGTATATAATATATAGCAGTACGGTACAGTAGGCCACTGCTCTACCTACCTCTGTGTCGTCAAGTTTACTATCCATCCAGACCTGTGGTGCATTTCAGTTTTGCACAGTTTGCTGACCACCAGTATATAATATATAGCAGTACGGTACAGAAGGCCACTGCTCTACCTATCTCTGTGTCGTCAAGTCTACTATCCATCCATACCTGTGGTGCATTTCAGTTTTGCACAGTTTGCTGACCACCAGTATATAATACATAGCAGTACGGTACAGAAGGCCACTGCTCTACCCACCTCTGTGTCGTCAAGTATACTATCCATCCATACCTGTGGTGCATTTCAGTTTTGCACAGTTTGCTGACCACCAGTATATAATATATAGCAGTACGGCACAGTAGGCCACTGCTCTACCTACCTCTGTGTCGTCAAGAATACTATCCATCCATACCTGTGGTGCATTTCAGTTTTGCACAGTTTGCTGACCACCAGTATATAATATATAGCAGTACGGTACAGTAGGCCACTGCTCTACCTACCTCTGTGTCGTCAAGTACACTATCCATCCATACCTGTGGTGCATTTCAGTTTTGCACATTTTGCTGACCACCAGTATATAATATATAGCAGTACGGTACAGTAGGCCACTGCTCTACCTACCTCTTTGTCGTCAAGTATACTATCCATCCATACCTGTGGTGCATTTCAGTTTTGCACAGTTTGCTGACCATCAGTATATAATATAAAGCAGTACGGTACAGTAGGCCACTGCTCTACCTACCCCTGTGTCGTCAAGTATACTATCCATCCATACCTGTGGTGCATTTCAGTTTTGCACAGTTTGCTGACCACCAGTATATAATACATAGCAGTACGGTACAGAAGGCCACTGCTCTACCCACCTCTGTGTCGTCAAGTATACTATCCATCCATACCTGTGGTGCATTTCAGTTTTGCACAGTTTGCTGACCACCAGTATATAATATATAGCAGTACGATACAGAAGGCCACTGCTCTACCTACCTCTGTGTCGTCAAGTATACTATCCATCCATACCTGTGGTGCATTTCAGTTTTGCACATTTTGTTGACCACCAGTATATAATATATAGCAGTACGGTACAGTAGGCCACTGCTCTACCTACCTCTTTGTCGTCAAGTATACTATCCATCCATACCTGTGGTGCAATTCAGTTTTGCACAGTTTGCTGACCACCAGTATATAATATAAAGCAGTACGGTACAGTAGGCCACTGCTGCACCTACCTCTGTGTCGTCAGGTATACTATCCATCCATACCTGTGGTGCATTTCAGTTTTGCACAGTTTGCTGACCACCAGTATATAATACATAGCAGTACGGTACAGAAGGCCACTGCTCTACCCACCTCTGTGTCGTCAAGTATACTATCCATCCATACCTGTGGTGCAGTTTAGTTTTGCACAGTTTGCTAACCACCAGTATATAATATATTTCTGTACGGTACAGAAGGCCACTGCTGTACCTACCTCTGTGTCGTCAAGTATACTATCCATCCATACCTGTGGTGCATATCAGTTTTGCACAGTTTGCTGACCACCAGTATATAATATATAGCGGTACGATACAGAAGGCCACTGCTCTACCTACCTCTGTGTCGTCAAGTATACTATCCATCCATACCTGTGGTGCATTTCAGTTTTGCACATTTTGTTGACCACCAGTATATAATATATAGCAGTACGGTACAGTAGGCCACTGCTCTACCTACCTCTGTGTCGTCAAGTATACTATCCATCCATACCTGTGGTGCATTTCAGTTTTGCACATTTTGCTGACCACCAGTATATAATAAATAGCAGTACGGTTCAGTAGGCCACTGCTCTACCTACCTCTTTGTCGTCAAGTATACTATCCATCCATACCTGTGGTGCATTTCAGTTTTGCACAGTTTGCTGACCACCAGTATATAATATATAGCAGTACGGTACAGTAGGCCACTGCTCTACCTACCTCTGTGTCGTCAAGTATACTATCCATCCATACCTGTGGTGCATTTCAGTTTTGCACAGTTTGCTGACCACCAGTATATAATACATAGCAGTACGGTACAGAAGGCACCCTGCTCTACCCACCTCTGTGTCGTCAAGTATACTATCCATCCATACCTGTGGTGCAGTTCAGTTTTGCACAGTTTGCTGACCACCAGTATATAATATATAGCAGTACGGTACAGTAGGCCACTGCTCTACCTACCTCTGTGTCGTCAAGTTTACTATCCATCCATACCTGTGGTGCATTTCAGTTTTGCACAGTTTGCTGACCACCAGTATATAATATATAGCAGTCCGGTACAGTAGGCCACTGCTCTACTTACCTCTGTGTCGTCAAGTATACTGTCCATTCATACCTGTGGTGCATTTCAGTTTTGCACAGTTTGCTGACCACCAGTATATAATATATAGCAGTACGGTACAGTAGGCCACTGCTCTACCTACCTCTGTGTCGTCAAGTATACTATCCATCCATACCTGTGGTGCATTTCAGTTTTGCACAGTTTGCTGACCACCAGTATATAATATATAGCAGTACGGTACAGTAGGCCACTGCTCTACCTACCTCTGTGTCGTCAAGTATACTATCCATCCATATCTGTGGTGCATTTCAGTTTTGCACAGTTTGCTGACCACCAGTATATAATATATAGCAGTACGGTACAGTAGGCCACTGCTCTACCTACCTCTGTGTCGTCAAGTTTACTATCCATCCATACCTGTGGTGCATTTCAGTGTTGCACAGTTTGCTGACCACCAGTATATAATATATAGCAGTACGGTACAGAAGGCCACTGCTCTACCTACCTCTGTGTCGTCAGGTATACTATCCATCCATACCTGTGGTGCATTTCAGTTTTGCACAGTTTGCTGACCACCAGTATATAATATATAGCAGTACGGTACAGTAGGCCACTGCTCTACCTACCTCTGTGTCGTCAAGTATACTATCCATCCATACCTGTGGTGCATTTCAGTTTTGCACATTTTGCTGACCACCAGTATATAATATATAGCAGTACGGTACAGTAGGCCACTGCTCTACATACCTCTGTGTCGTCAAGTATACTATCCATCCATACCTGTGGTGCATTTCAGTTTTGCACAGTTTGCTGACCACCAGTATATAATATATAGCAGTACGGTACAGTAGGCCACTGCTGTACCTACCTCTTTGTCGTCAAGTATACTATCCATCCATACCTGTGGTGCATTTCAGTTTTGCACAGTTTGCTGACCACCAGTATATAATATAAAGCAGTACGGTACAGTAGGCCACTGCTGTACCTACCTCTGTGTCGTCAAGTATACTATCCATCCATACCTGTGGTGCATTTCAGTTTTGCACAGTTTGCTGACCACCAGTATATAATACATAGCAGTACGGTATAGAAGGCCACTGCTCTACCCACCTCTGTGTCGTCAAGTATACTATCCATCCATACCTGTGGTGCAGTTTAGTTTTGCACAGTTTGCTGACCACCAGTATATAATATATAGCAGTACGGTACAGTAGGCCACTGCTCTACCTACCTCTGTGTCGTCAAGTTTACTATCCATCCATACCTGTGGTGCATTTCAGTTTTGCAGTTTGCTGACCACCAGTATATAATATATAGCAGTACGGTACAGTAGGCCACTGCTCTACCTACCTCTGTGTCGTCAAGTTTACTATCCATCCATACCTGTGGTGCATTTCAGTTTTGCACAGTTTGCTGACCACCAGTATATAATATATAGCAGTCCGGTACAGTAGGCCACTGCTCTACTTACCTCTGTGTCGTCAAGTATACTATCCATTCATACCTGTGGTGCATTTCAGTTTTGCACAGTTTGCTGACCACCAGTATATAATATATAGCAGTACGGTACAGTAGGCCACTGCTCTACCTACCTCTGTGTCGTCAAGTATACTATCCATCCATACCTGTGGTGCATTTCAGTTTTGCACAGTTTGCTGACCACCAGTATATAATATATAGCAGTACGGTACAGTAGGCCACTGCTCTACCTACCTCTGTGTCGTCAAGTATACTATCCATCCATATCTGTGGTGCATTTCAGTTTTGCACAGTTTGCTGACCACCAGTATATAATATATAGCAGTACGGTACAGTAGGCCACTGCTCTACCTACCTCTGTGTCGTCAAGTTTACTATCCATCCATACCTGTGGTGCATTTCAGTGTTGCACAGTTTGCTGACCACCAGTATATAATATATAGCAGTACGGTACAGAAGGCCACTGCTCTACCTACCTCTGTGTCGTCAGGTATACTATCCATCCATACCTGTGGTGCATTTCAGTTTTGCACAGTTTGCTGACCACCAGTATATAATATATAGCAGTACGGTACAGTAGGCCACTGCTCTACCTACCTCTGTGTCGTCAAGTATACTATCCATCCATACCTGTGGTGCATTTCAGTTTTGCACATTTTGCTGACCACCAGTATATAATATATAGCAGTACGGTACAGTAGGCCACTGCTCTACATACCTCTGTGTCGTCAAGTATACTATCCATCCATACCTGTGGTGCATTTCAGTTTTGCACAGTTTGCTGACCACCAGTATATAATATATAGCAGTACGGTACAGTAGGCCACTGCTGTACCTACCTCTTTGTCGTCAAGTATACTATCCATCCATACCTGTGGTGCATTTCAGTTTTGCACAGTTTGCTGACCACCAGTATATAATATAAAGCAGTACGGTACAGTAGGCCACTGCTGTACCTACCTCTGTGTCGTCAAGTATACTATCCATCCATACCTGTGGTGCATTTCAGTTTTGCACAGTTTGCTGACCACCAGTATATAATACATAGCAGTACGGTATAGCAGGCCACTGCTCTACCCACCTCTGTGTCGTCAAGTATACTATCCATCCATACCTGTGGTGCAGTTTAGTTTTGCACAGTTTGCTGACCACCAGTATATAATATATAGCAGTACGGTACAGAAGGCCACTGCTCTACCTACCTCTGTGTCGTCAAGTATACTATCCATCCATACCTGTGGTGGATTTCAGTTTTGCACAGTTTGCTGACCACCAGTATATAATATATAGCAGTACGATACAGAAGGCCACTGCTCTACCTACCTCTGTGTCGTCAAGTATACTATCCATCCATACCTGTGGTGCATTTCAGTTTTGCACATTTTGTTGACCACCAGTATATAATATATAGCAGTACGGTACAGTAGGCCACTGCTCTACCTACCTCTGTGTCGTCAAGTATACTATCCATCCATACCTGTGGTGCATTTCAGTTTTGCACAGTTTGCTGACCACCAGTATATAATATATAGCAGTACGGTACAGTAGGCCACTGCTCTACCTACCTCTGTGTCGTCAAGTACACTATCCATCCATACCTGTGGTGCATTTCAGTTTTGCACATTTTGCTGACCACCAGTATATAATATATAGCAGTACGGTACAGTAGGCCACTGCTCTACCTACCTCTTTGTCGTCAAGTATACTATCCATCCATACCTGTGGTGCATTTCAGTTTTGCACAGTTTGCTGACCATCAGTATATAATATAAAGCAGTACGGTACAGTAGGCCACTGCTCTACCTACCCCTGTGTCGTCAAGTATACTATCCATCCATACCTGTGGTGCATTTCAGTTTTGCACAGTTTGCTGACCACCAGTATATAATACATAGCAGTACGGTACAGAAGGCCACTGCTCTACCCACCTCTGTGTCGTCAAGTATACTATCCATCCATACCTGTGGTGCATTTCAGTTTTGCACAGTTTGCTGACCACCAGTATATAATATATAGCAGTACGATACAGAAGGCCACTGCTCTACCTACCTCTGTGTCGTCAAGTATACTATCCATCCATACCTGTGGTGCATTTCAGTTTTGCACATTTTGTTGACCACCAGTATATAATATATAGCAGTACGGTACAGTAGGCCACTGCTCTACCTACCTCTTTGTCGTCAAGTATACTATCCATCCATACCTGTGGTGCAATTCAGTTTTGCACAGTTTGCTGACCACCAGTATATAATATAAAGCAGTACGGTACAGTAGGCCACTGCTGCACCTACCTCTGTGTCGTCAGGTATACTATCCATCCATACCTGTGGTGCATTTCAGTTTGCACAGTTTGCTGACCACCAGTATATAATACATAGCAGTACGGTACAGAAGGCCACTGCTCTACCCACCTCTGTGTCGTCAAGTATACTATCCATCCATACCTGTGGTGCAGTTTAGTTTTGCACAGTTTGCTAACCACCAGTATATAATATATTTCTGTACGGTACAGAAGGCCAACTGCTGTACCTACCTCTGTGTCGTCAAGTATACTATCCATCCATACCTGTGGTGCATATCAGTTTTGCACAGTTTGCTGACCACCAGTATATAATATATAGCGGTACGATACAGAAGGCCACTGCTCTACCTACCTCTGTGTCGTCAAGTATACTATCCATCCATACCTGTGGTGCATTTCAGTTTTGCACATTTTGTTGACCACCAGTATATAATATATAGCAGGTACGGTACAGTAGGCCACTGCTCTACCTACCTCTTGTGTCGTCAAGTATACTATCCATCCATACCTGTGGTGCATTTCAGTTTTGCACATTTTGCTGACCACCAGTATATAATAAATAGCAGTACGGTTCAGTAGGCCACTGCTCTACCTACCTCTTTGTCGTCAAGTATACTATCCATCCATACCTGTGGTGCATTTCAGTTTTGCACAGTTTGCTGACCACCAGTATATAATATATAGCAGTACGGTACAGTAGGCCACTGCTCTACCTACCTCTGTGTCGTCAAGTATACTATCCATCCATACCTGTGGTGCATTTCAGTTTTGCACAGTTTGCTGACCACCAGTATATAATACATAGCAGTACGGTACAGAAGGCACCCTGCTCTACCCACCTCTGTGTCGTCAAGTATACTATCCATCCATACCTGTGGTGCATTTCAGTTTTGCACAGTTTGCTGACCACCAGTATATAATATATAGCAGTACGGTACTGTAGGCCACTGCTCTACCTACCTCTGTGTCGTCAAGTATACTATCCATCCATATCTGTGGTGCATTTCAGTTTTGCACAGTTTGCTGACCACCAGTATATAATATATAGCAGTACGGTACAGTAGGCCACTGCTCTACCTACCTCTGTGTCGTCAAGTTTACTATCCATCCATACCTGTGGTGCATTTCAGTGTTGCACAGTTTGCTGACCACCAGTATATAATATATAGCAGTACGGTACAGAAGGCCACTGCTCTACCTACCTCTGTGTCGTCAGGTATACTATCCATCCATACCTGTGGTGCATTTCAGTTTTGCACAGTTTGCTGACCACCAGTATATAATATATAGCAGTACGGTACAGTAGGCCACTGCTCTACCTACCTCTGTGTCGTCAAGTATACTATCCATCCATACCTGTGGTGCATTTCAGTTTTGCACATTTTGCTGACCACCAGTATATAATATATAGCAGTACGGTACAGTAGGCCACTGCTCTACATACCTCTGTGTCGTCAAGTATACTATCCATCCATACCTGTGGTGCATTTCAGTTTTGCACAGTTTGCTGACCACCAGTATATAATATATAGCAGTACGGTACAGTAGGCCACTGCTGTACCTACCTCTTTGTCGTCAAGTATACTATCCATCCATACCTGTGGTGGCATTTCAGTTTTGCACAGTTTGCTGACCACCAGTATATAATATAAAGCAGTACGGTACAGTAGGCCACTGCTGTACCTACCTCTGTGTCGTCAAGTATACTATCCATCCATACCTGTGGTGCATTTCAGTTTTGCACAGTTTGCTGACCACCAGTATATAATACATAGCAGTACGGTATAGAAGGCCACTGCTCTACCCACCTCTGTGTCGTCAAGTATACTATCCATCCATACCTGTGGTGCAGTTTAGTTTTGCACAGTTTGCTGACCACCAGTATATAATATATAGCAGTACGGTACAGTAGGCCACTGCTCTACCTACCTCTGTGTCGTCAAGTTTACTATCCATCCATACCTGTGGTGCATTTCAGTTTTGCAGTTTGCTGACCACCAGTATATAATATATAGCAGTACGGTACAGTAGGCCACTGCTCTACCTACCTCTGTGTCGTCAAGTTTACTATCCATCCATACCTGTGGTGCATTTCAGTTTTGCACAGTTTGCTGACCACCAGTATATAATATATAGCAGTCCGGTACAGTAGGCCACTGCTCTACTTACCTCTGTGTCGTCAAGTATACTATCCATTCATACCTGTGGTGCATTTCAGTTTTGCACAGTTTGCTGACCACCAGTATATAATATATAGCAGTACGGTACAGTAGGCCACTGCTCTACCTACCTCTGTGTCGTCAAGTATACTATCCATCCATACCTGTGGTGCATTTCAGTTTTGCACAGTTTGCTGACCACCAGTATATAATATATAGCAGTACGGTACAGTAGGCCACTGCTCTACCTACCTCTGTGTCGTCAAGTATACTATCCATCCATATCTGTGGTGCATTTCAGTTTTGCACAGTTTGCTGACCACCAGTATATAATATATAGCAGTACGGTACAGTAGGCCACTGCTCTACCTACCATCTGTGTCGTCAAGTTTACTATCCATCCATACCTGTGGTGCATTTCAGTGTTGCACAGTTTGCTGACCACCAGTATATAATATATAGCAGTACGGTACAGAAGGCCACTGCTCTACCTACCTCTGTGTCGTCAGGTATACTATCCATCCATACCTGTGGTGCATTTCAGTTTTGCACAGTTTGCTGACCACCAGTATATAATATATAGCAGTACAGGTACAGTAGGCCACTGCTCTACCTACCTCTGTGTCGTCAAGTATACTATCCATCCATACCTGTGGTGCATTTCAGTTTTGCACATTTTGCTGACCACCAGTATATAATATATAGCAGTACGGTACAGTAGGCCACTGCTCTACATACCTCTGTGTCGTCAAGTATACTATCCATCATACCTGTGGTGCATTTCAGTTTTGCACAGTTTGCTGACCACCAGTATATAATATATAGCAGTACGGTACAGTAGGCCACTGCTGTACCTACCTCTTTGTCGTCAAGTATACTATCCATCCATACCTGTGGTGCATTTCAGTTTTGCACAGTTTGCTGACCACCAGTATATAATATAAAGCAGTACGGTACAGTAGGCCACTGCTGTACCTACCTCTGTGTCGTCAAGTATACTATCCATCCATACCTGTGGTGCATTTCAGTTTTGCACAGTTTGCTGACCACCAGTATATAATACATAGCAGTACGGTATAGCAGGCCACTGCTCTACCCACCTCTGTGTCGTCAAGTATACTATCCATCCATACCTGTGGTGCAGTTTAGTTTTGCACAGTTTGCTGACCACCAGTATATAATATATAGCAGTACGGTACAGAAGGCCACTGCTCTACCTACCTCTGTGTCGTCAAGTATACTATCCATCCATACCTGTGGTGGATTTCAGTTTTGCACAGTTTGCTGACCACCAGTATATAATATATAGCAGTACGATACAGAAGGCCACTGCTCTACCTACCTCTGTGTCGTCAAGTATACTATCCATCCATACCTGTGGTGCATTTCAGTTTTGCACATTTTGTTGACCACCAGTATATAATATATAGCAGTACGGTACAGTAGGCCACTGCTCTACCTACCTCTGTGTCGTCAAGTATACTATCCATCCATACCTGTGGTGCATTTCAGTTTTGCACATTTTGCTGACCACCAGTATATAATATATAGCAGTACGGTACAGTAGGCCACTGCTCTACCTACCTCTTTGTCGTCAAGTATACTATCCATCCATACCTGTGGTGCATTTCAGTTTTGCACAGTTTGCTGACCACCAGTATATAATATATAGCAGTACGGTACAGTAGGCCACTGCTCTACCCACATCTGTGTCGTCAAGTATACTATCCATCCATACCTGTGGTGCAGTTTAGTTTTGCACAGTTTGCTGACCACCAGTATATAATATATAGCAGTACGGTACAGAAGGCCACTGCTGTACCTACCTCTGTGTCGTCAAGTATACTATCCATCCATACCTGTGGTGCATTTCAGTTTTGCACAGTTTGCTGACCACCAGTATATAATATATAGCAGTACGATACAGAAGGCCACTGCTCTACCTACCTCTGTGTCATCAAGTATACTATCCATCCATACCTGTGGTGAATTTCGGTTTTGCACATTTTGTTGACCACCAGTATATAATATATAGCAGTACGGTACAGTAGGCCACTGCTCTACCTACCTCTGTGTCATCAAGTATACTATCCATCCATACCTGTGGTGCATTTCAGTTTTGCACATTTTGCTGACCACCAGTATATAATATATAGCAGTACGGTACAGTAGGCCACTGCTCTACCTACCTCTTTGTCGTCAAGTTTACTATCCATCCATACCTGTGGTGCATTTCAGTTTTGCACAGTTTGCTGACCACCAGTATATAATATATAGCAGTACGGTACAGTAGGCCACTGCTCTACCTACCTCTGTGTTGTCAAGTATATTATCCATCCATACCTGTGGTGCATTTCAGTTTTGCACAGTTTGCTGACCATCAGTATATAATACATAGCAGTACGGTACAGAAGGCCACTGCTCTACCCACCTCTGTGTCGTCAAGAATACTATCCATCCATACCTGTGGTGCAGTTTAGTTTTGCACAGTTTGCTGACCACCAGTATATAATATATAGCAGTACAGTACAGAAGGCCACTGCTCTACCCACCTCTGTGTCGTCAAGTGTACTATCCATCCATACCTGTGGTGCATTTCAGTTTTGCACAGTTTGCTGACCACCAGTATATAATATATAGCAGTACGGTACAGTAGGCTACTGCTCTACCCACCTCTGTGTCGTCAAGTATACTATCCATCCATACCTGTGGTGCAGTTTAGTTTTGCACAGTTTGCTGACCACCAGTATATAATATATAGCAGTACGGTACAGAAGGCCACTGCTGTACCTACCTCTGTGTCGTCAAGTATACTATCCATCCATACCTGTAGTGCATTTCAGTTTTGCACAGTTTGCTGACCACCAGTATATAATATATAGCAGTACGGTACAGTAGGCCACTGCTCTACCTACCTCTGTGTCGTCAAGTTTACTATCCATCCATACCTGTGGTGCATTTCAGTTTTGCAGTTTGCTGACCACCAGTATATAATATATAGCAGTACGGTACAGAAGGCCACTGCTCTACCTACCTCTGTGTCGTCAGGTATGCTATCCATCCATACCTGTGGTGCATTTCAGTTTTGCACAGTTTGCTGACCACCAGTATATAATATATAGCAGTACGGTACAGTAGGCCACTGCTCTACCTACCTCTGTGTCGTCAAGTATACTATCCATCCATACCTGTGGTGCATTTCAGTTTTGCACATTTTGCTGACCACCAGTATATAATATATAGCAGTACGGTACAGTAGGCCACTGCTGTACCTACCTCTTTGTCGTCAAGTATACTATCCATCCATACCTGTGGTGCATTTCAGTTTTGCACAGTTTGCTGACGACCAGTATATAATATAAAGCAGTACGGTACAGTAGGCCACTGCTGTACCTACCTCTGTGTCGTCAAGTATACTATCCATCCATACCTGTGGTGCATTTCAGTTTTGCACAGTTTGCTGACCACCAGTATATAATACATAGCAGTACGGTACAGAAGGCCACTGCTCTACCCACCTCTGTGTCGTCAAGTATACTATCCATCCATACCTGTGGTGCAGTTTAGTTTTGCACAGTTTGCTGACCACCAGTATATAATATATAGCAGTACGGTACAGAAGACCACTGCTCTACCTACCTCTGTGTCGTCAAGTATACTATCCATCCATACCTGTGGTGCATTTCAGTTTTGCACATTTTGTTGACCACCAGTATATAATATATAGCAGTACGGTACAGTAGGCCACTGCTCTACCTACCTCTGTGTCGTCAAGTATACTATCCATCCATACCTGTGGTGCATTTCAGTTTTGCACATTTTGCTGACCACCAGTATATAATATATAGCAGTACGGTACAGTAGGCCACTGCTCTACCTACCTCTTTGTCGTCAAGTATACTATCCATCCATACCTGTGGTGCATTTCAGTTTTGCACAGTTTGCTGACGACCAGTATATAATATAAAGCAGTACGGTACAGTAGGCCACTGCTGTACCTACCTCTGTGTCGTCAAGTATACTATCCATCCATACCTGTGGTGCATTTCAGTTTTGCACAGTTTGCTGACCACCAGTATATAATACATAGCAGTACGGTACAGAAGGCCACTGCTCTACCCACCTCTGTGTCGTCAAGTATACTATCCATCCATACCTGTGGTGCAGTTTAGTTTTGCACAGTTTGCTGACCACCAGTATATAATATATAGCAGTACAGTACAGAAGGCCACTGCTCTACCCACCTCTGTGTCGTCAAGTGTACTATCCATCCATACCTGTGGTGCATTTCAGTTTTGCACAGTTTGCTGACCACCAGTATATAATATATAGCAGTACGGTACAGTAGGCCACTGCTCTACCCACCTCTGTGTCGTCAAGTATACTATCCATCCATACCTGTGGTGCAGTTTAGTTTTGCACAGTTTGCTGACCACCAGTATATAATATATAGCAGTACGGTACAGAAGGCCACTGCTGTACCTACCTCTGTGTCGTCAAGTATACTATCCATCCATACCTGTGGTGCATTTCAGTTTTGCACAGTTTGCTGACCACCAGTATATAATATATAGCAGTACGATACAGAAGGCCACTGCTCTACCTACCTCTGTGTCGTCAAGTATACTATCCATCCATACCTGTGGTGCATTTCAGTTTTGCACATTTTGTTGACCACCAGTATATAATATATAGCAGTACGGTACAGTAGGCCACTGCTCTACCTACCTCTGTGTCATCAAGTATACTATCCATCCATACCTGTGGTGCATTTCAGTTTTGCACATTTTGCTGACCACCAGTATATAATATATAGCAGTACGGTACAGTAGGCCACTGCTCTACCTACCTCTTTGTCGTCAAGTTTACTATCCATCCATACCTGTGGTGCATTTCAGTTTTGCACAGTTTGCTGACCACCAGTATATAATATATAGCAGTACGGTACAGTAGGCCACTGCTCTACCTACCTCTGTGTCGTCAAGTATACTATCCATCCATACCTGTGGTGCATTTCAGTTTTGCACAGTTTGCTGACCACCAGTATATAATACATAGCAGTACGGTACAGAAGGCCACTGCTCTACCCACCTCTGTGTCGTCAAGTATACTATCCATCCATACCTGTGGTGCAGTTTAGTTTTGCACAGTTTGCTGACCACCAGTATATAATATATAGCAGTACGGTACAGAAGGCCACTGCTGTACCTACCTCTGTGTCGTCAAGTATACTATCCATCCATACCTGTGGTGCATTTCAGTTTTGCACAGTTTGCTGACCACCAGTATATAATATATAGCAGTACGATACAGAAGGCCACTGCTCTACCTACCTCTGTGTCGTCAAGTATACTATCCATCCATATCTGTGGTGCATTTCAGTTTTGCACATTTTGTTGACCACCAGTATATAATATATAGCAGTACGGTACAGTAGGCCACTGCTCTACCTACCCCTGTGTCGTCAAGTATACTATCCATCCATACCTGTGGTGCATTTCAGTTGTGCGCAGTATATATAGTAGTAGGCCATTACTATTGATATTTTACTGGCATATAATTCCACACATTAAAAAATGGAGAACAAAAATGTGGAGGGTAAAATAGGAAAGAGCAAGATCCACTTCCACCTCGTGCTGAAACTGCTGCCACTAGTCATGGCCGAGATGATGAAATGCCATCAACGTCGTCTGCCAAGGCCGATGCCCAATGTCATAGTAGAGAGCATGTAAAATCCCAAAAAAATAAAGCTCAGTAAAATGACCCAAAAATCTAAATTAAAATCGTCTGAGGAGAAGCGTAAACTTGCCAATGTGCCATTTACGACACGGAGTGGCAAGGAACGGCTGAGGGTCTGGCCTATGTTCATGGCTAGTGGTTCAGCTTCACATGAGGATGGAAGCACTCAACCTTCTGCTAGAAAACTTAAAAGAGTTAAGATGGCAAAAGCACAGCAAAGAACTGTGCGTTCTTCTAAATCACAAATCCCCAAGGAGAGTCCAATTGTGTCGGTTGCGATGCCTGACCTTCCCAACACTGGATGGGAAGAGGTTGCGCCTTCCACCATTTGCACGCCCCCTGCAAGTGCTGGAAGGAGCACCCACAGTCCAGTTCCTGATAGTCAAATTGAAGATGTCACTGTTGAAGTACACCAGGATGAGGATATGGGTGTTGCTGGCGCTGGGGAGGAAATTGACAAGGAGGATTCTGATGGTGAGGTGGTTTGTTTAAGTCAGGCACCCGGGGAGACACCTGTTGTCCGTGGGACGAATATGGCCATTGACATGCCTGGTCAAAATACAAAAAAATCACCTCTTCGGTGTGGAATTATTTCAACAGAAATGCAGACAACTGGTGTCAAGCCGTGTGTTGCCTTTGTCAAGCTGTAATAAGTAGGGGTAAGGACGTTAACCACCTAGGAACATCCTCCCTTATACGTCACCTGGACCACATTCATCAGAAGTCAGTGACAAGTTCAAAAACTTTAGATGACAGCGGAAGCAGTCCACTGACCATTAAATCCCTTCCTCTTGTAACCAAGCTCCTGCAAACCACACCACCAACTCCCTCAGTGTCAATTTCCTCCTTAGACAGGAAAGCCAATAGTCCTGCAGGCCATGTCACTATCAAGTCTGACGAGTCCTCTCCTGCCTGGGATTCCTCCGATGCATCCTTGAGTGTAACGCCTACTGCTGCTGGCGCTGCTGTTGTTGCTGCTGGGAGTCGATCGTCATCACAGAGGGGAAGTCGGAAGACCACCTGTACTACTTCCAGTAAGCAATTGACTGTCCAACAGTCCTTTGCGAGGAAGATAAAATATCACAGCAGTCATCCTGCTGCAAAGCGGATAACTCAGGCCTTGGCAGCCTGGGTGGTGAGAAACGTGTTTCCGGTATCCACCGTTAATTCACAGGGAACTAGAGACTTGATTGAGGTACTATGTCCCCGGTACCAAATACCATCTAGGTTCCATTTCTCTAGGCAGGCGATACCGAAAATGTACACAGACGTCAGAAAAAGAGTCACCAGTGTCCTAAAAAATGCAGTTGTACCCAATGTCCACTTAACCACAGACATGTGGACAAGTGGAGCAGGGCAGACTCAGGACTATATGACTGTAAAAGCCCACTGGGTAGATGTATTGCCTCCCGCAGCAAGAACAGCAGCGGCGGCACCAGTAGCAGCATCTCGCAAACGCCAAATCGTTCCTAGGCAGGCTACGCTTTGTATCACCGCTGTCCATAAGAGGCACACAGCTGACAACCTCTTACGGAAACTGAGGAACATCATCGCAGAATGGCTTACCCCAATTGGACTCTCCTGGGGATTTGTGACATCGGACAACGCCACCAATATTGTGTGTGCATTACATCTGGGCAAATTCCAGCACGTCCCATGTTTTGCACATACATTGAATTTGGTGGTGCAGAATTATTTAAAAACCGACAGGGGCGTGCAACAGATGCTGTCGGTGGCCCGAGGAATTGCGGGCCACTTTCGACATTCAGCCACCGCGTGCCGAAGACTGGAGCACCAGCAAACAGTCCTGAACCTGCCCTCCCATCATCTGAAGCAAGAGGTGGTAATGAGGTGGAATTCAACCCTCTATACTCTTGAGAGGATGGAGGAGCAGCAAAAGGCCATTCAAGCCTATACATCTGCCTACGATATAGGCAAAGGAGGGGGAATGCACCTGACTCATGCGCAGTGGAGAATGATTTCAACGTTGTGCAAGGTTCTGCAACCCTTTGAACTTGCCACACGTGAAGTCAGTTCAGACACTGCCAGCCTGAGTCAGGCCATTCCCCTCATCAGGCTTTTGCAGAAGAAGCTGGAGACATTGAAGGAGGAGCTAAAACAGAGCGATTCCGCTAGGCATGTGGGACTTGTGGATGGAGCCCTTAATTCGCTTAACCAGGATTCACGGAGGGTTAATCTGTTGAAATCAGAGCACTACATTTTGGCCACCATGCTCGATCCTAGATTTAAAACCTATGTTGTATCTCTCTTTCCGGCAGACACAAGTCTGCAGAGGTTCAAAGACCTGCTGGTGAGAAAATTGTCAAGTCAAGCGGAACGTGACCCGTCAACAGCTCCTCCTTCACATTCTCCCGTAACTGGGGGTGCGAGGAAAAGGCTAGGAATTCCGAGCCCACCCGCTGGCGGTGATGCAGGGCAGTCTGGAGCGAGTTCTGACATCTGGTCCGGACTGAAGGACCTGACAATGATTACTGACATGTCGTCTACTGTCACTGCATATGATTCTGTCACCATTGAAAGAATGGTGGAGGATTATATGAGTGACCGCATCCAAGTAGGCACGTCAGACAGTCCGTACATATACTGGCAGGAAAAAGAGGCAATTTGGAGGCCCTTGCACAAACTGGCTTTATTCTACCTAAGTTGCCCTCCCCTCCAGTGTGTACTCCAAAAGAGTGTTTAGTGCAGCCGCTCACCTTGTCAGCAATCGGCTTACGAGGTTACTTCCAGAAAATGTGGGAAGATGATGTTCATCAAAATGAATTATAATCAATTCCTCTGTGGAGACATTCACCAGCAATTGCCTCCTGAAAGTACACAGGGACCTGAGATGGTGGATTCCAGTGGGGACAAATTAATAATCTGTGAGGAGGGGGATGTACACAGTGAAAGGGGTGAGGAATCGGAGGAAGAGGAGGAGGTGGACATCTTGCCTCTGTAGAGCCAGTTTGTGCAAGGAGAGATTGATTGCTTCTTTTTTTGGTGGGGGCCCAAACCAACCAGTCTTTTCAGTCACAGTCGTGTGGCAGACCCTGTCGATGAAATGATGGGTTTGTTAAAGTGTGCATGTCCTGTTTATACAACATAAGGGTGGGTGGGAGGGCCAAGGACAATTCCATCTTGCACATCTTTATTCTTTCATTTTTCTTTGCATCATGTGCTGTTTGGGGACTATTTTTGGAAGTGCCATCCTGTCTGACACTGCAGTGCCACTCCTAGATGGGCCAGGTGTTTGTGTCGGCCACTTGTGTCGCTTAGCTTAGCCATCCAGCGACCTTGGTGCACCTCTTTTTTTCTTTGCATCATGTGCTGTTTGGGGACTATTTTTTAAATCTGCCATTCTGTCTGACACTGCAGTGCCACTCCTAGATGGGCCAGGTGTTTGTGTCGGCCACTTGGGTCGCTTAGCTTAGTCACACAGCTACCTCATTGCGCCTCTTTTTTTCTTTGCATCATGTGCTGTTTGGGGACTATTTTTTTGAAGTGCCATCCTGTCTGACACTGCAGTGCCACTCCTAGATGGGCCAGGTGTTTGTGTCGGCCACTTGGGTCGCTTAGCTTAGTCACACAGCTACCTCATTGCGCCTCTTTTTTTCTTTGCATCATGTGCTGTTTGGGGACTATTTTTTTGACGAGCCATCATGTCTGACACTGCAGTGCAACTCCTAGATGGGCCAGGTGTTTGTGTCGGCCACTTGTGTCGCTTAGCTTAGTCACACAGCTACCTCATTGCGCCTCTTTTTTTCTTTGCATTATGTGCTGTTTGGGGACTATTTTTTTGAAGTACCATCCTGTCTGACACTGCAGTGCCACTCCTAGATGGGCCAGGTGTTTGTGTCGGCCACTTGGGTCGCTTAGCTTAGTCATCCAGCAACCTTGGTGCAAATTTTAGGACTAAAAATAATATTGTGAGGTGTTCAGAATAGACTGAAAATTAGTGGAAATTATGGTTATTGAGGTTAATAATACTATGGGTTCAAAATGACCCCCAAATTTTATGATTTAAGCTGTTTTTGAGGGTTTCTTGTAAAAAAACATCCGAATCCGACAAAAAATGTTCAGGGAGGTTTTGCCAAAACGCGTCCGAATCCAAAACACGGCCGCGGAACCGAATCCAAAACCAAAACACAAAACCCGAAAAATTTCCGGTGCACATCACTAATATGTGTGTGTGTGTGTGTGTGTGTGTGTGTGTGTGTGTCAGTGTGTGTGTGTGTGTGTGTGTGTGTGTGTGTGTGTTCTTTGGCGGTAAATCAGCTGCACCTTCAGTGTTTAAAACCATGACTGATCAACAGTGACAATCAATATATGCGTACCAGATAAAAGAAGAATATTGGTATGTAGTGGTATCTTTGCCAAAACTTCCTTGGTGTTCCTCCTCCTCCCGCGGTCATTCAGTGGAGATCCAGAATGTTTCTCTCCGCAGTAGTACTTTATTATGATCCCCTCCACGGATGTTCTGTGGGATGTGGGCTATCATCCTATACTTTAAAGAAGCTAGGGGATGTTTCATTTCAGAGAAAAGCCTAGCGACCGGTTGTTCACTGGTACCATTGACCAGTGCCAACCATATTGCATAGCAATGTTTTGCCATTCTTTTCCTTTAGTTTTTCCTATGTACGTTAATCCACATGGGCAAATAAATTGATAAATTACAGTTACTTTTGCATGTCAGATGGTGTCTGATTTTTATTTGTTTACCCATATGAGGGTGATGAAATGTGTCACCTGCGATTAAAAAAATGCACGTAACACAACCACATCTGAAGCAACCAGGTCTTTTATGAGACATGAAATGACTCTGTCAAATATTAGATTTTGAACTATAATTTGTTTTGAGTAAACTATCACGTAGGTTTCTTCCCCTGGATTAACAGGGCATAATGGTGGGTTAAGACAAACCTAATTCAGGGTCAGTGGCAATTAGTGGCCAAAGTTTTCTTGAGATAGAACAAATATTTGGTGAAGCTGTAGTATACCATGAAAACCATGGCAGTTTACCACTTAATCTATCCCTTGGTTTTCTCCCAAGTAATTTACTCCTGTCTAGGGCCAAAACTCGCTTTTTTGTATTCATTAAATGTTGCCTATCGTACCCTCTGTTGAGAAATTCATCAGATCTAACTGTTTGATGGTATTGTCAATGTTGCTATTTAATCTATGGACATGCAACATTTGGTAGTAGGTTAGACCTCGTTTTAAACTTTTCGGATGACAACTTTGGTAATCCAATAGTGAATTCCTATCAGTAGCTTTTGGAAATCGTGTAGTAGTAAGGATGTTATACGAACATCAAGGAAATCAATGACCTCCTGACTCATAGTGTAGGTCAATTTGACTGGACTATTTGTGAGTATATGAGCCTCAATGAGAGAAACAAATTCATTACGTGATCCATTTCACAGAATCAGGAGGTCATCAATAAACCTTGTGTAGAACAGTATTTTGGATGAAATATCAGGGTCACCAAATAATAATGCATCCTCAACTTGAAACATATGCATGTTCGCATATGCCGTGGCTACCAGTGAGCCCATGGCGCAGCCAGTTAATTGGAGGTAAAAAATACCATCAAACATAAAGAAGTTGTTTTTGAGGATTAATTCCAAGGCTAATAGCAAGATCTCAAGATGACTTCTACCAATGGAGCCATCGCTAGTTAATAGTTTTTTAACTGAGACAATACCCTCATCATGTGGAATTGCAGTATACAGACCAGCGACATCAGCAGTTATCAACCACAGATCACCAGATATCAAACTAAGCGACTGTAACTTATTCAAGAGCATTGTGCTATCAAGTAAAAAGTGATAATTCTTTTGAATGATCGGCTGCAGAATTGATCGGGCGTGCAGGAGGGGGTGTCACCCTCTTATGTATTTTAGGAAGAGTGTATAATAACAGGGCAAGTGGGAAATGTGGCAATAAAAGTGCTGACATTTCTTCATCTATTAAACCAGCATCCCGTGCTTAAATAAGTAGCTCGCTTAGGGGGTAATTCCAAGTTGATCGCAGAAGGAATTTGGTTAGCAGTTGGGCAAAACCATGTGCACTGCAGGGGAGGCAGATATAACATGTGCAGAGAGAGTTAGATTTGGGTGTGGTGTGTTCAATCTGCAATCTAAATTGCAGTGTCAAAATAAAGCAGCCAGTATTTACCCTGCACAGAAACAAAATAACCTACCCAAATCCAACTCTCTCTGCACATGTTATAGCTGCCTCCCCTGCAGTGCACATGGTTTTGCCCAACTGCTAAAAAATTTCCTGCTGCGATTAACTTCGAATTACCCCCTTAGATCCTTCTTGAACATGAGTGTGGGATCCCCATTTATTTTATTTTTTTTACAGTGTGAGATGCTAATTGACAATATATTTCCAACTCCTAATCAGAGGCGTCTTGCAGCACGATTCCACCGCCTTTGTCTGCAGGGCATATAATCAAAGCTGTGTTACTCGATACTGTTCTTAATGCATTTCTCTCAAGTACAGAGAGATTCGGATGTGAGACAGTTCCATTCTTGGTATAACTCTTAACCCTATGATCTAGGGCACGTATAAATGTTTTAATTGTAGCGTTTGTTGACACCAGATCAAATGTAGATTTTTCACTGAATTGTTTTAATTTCTCTGGGATCAACATGCCTGGTGTGGTCGCTTTATTCTGGGCCTTATGGAAAATTTCTTTTAATTTAAGTTGACGGTGTACTGTAGCTTTAAATTATCAATTTGCCACCCGAAGTCATCAAATGCATTAGAAGGAATGAATGACAAACCTCTCCTTAACACACTAGTTTCGCTTGAAGACAGTGTGTACGGTGAGAGGTTGAAGATTATTTCCTCTGTGGGAGGGGTGGTCTTCCACGTTTTCCCCCTCTGGTTCTGTCCACCTTGTATAGTACTGCGCCTCGTGCCATGATGCCTCGGGTCCGAGTAGTGACACCTAAAGGGCCAGATGGTTGTCTTCTGGAGGACAATCTAGAGGAATCAACATCACTTGTATTGCTGTACATTTCCTCTGAGGAATCTGTGTCAATCTGTGTTTTGGGATAATTTCTCATAAAAAATGGTTTGCGCTTTTTAGACTCTGTCTGACCCCCTGAAAGCCATCTGTAAACTTGGTGTTTTTCATAGTCCATTTCAACTTGGCGGAGTTTTTCCTTTTTAAAATGTATTAAATCATTTTTATAAGTACTCAAATGCCAGCTAATTTGTCAATCCAATTCACATCCTTATCTTATTGTAACACAGGTAGATGGAAGGCTTCAAATGTATCTATTTTGTAAGAGATACAGTAATTGAAAGTTCTTTCTTGGATTGTTCTATCATCAGTAATAATAAATTGTATGAACATTTATTTATGATAGCAATCCATTTTTAAAAAAAAAAAACCCTGGATCATGGCAGCCTATTGTGGGACAATTTCGGATCCAGAACCCACAAGGAATTTTTTTTGTTTTAAAATAATCACTAAGAGAGATTCCGTGCAGCTTAAATTCATTTTTTTTCTGTTTAAGACACCACAGATCACGATAAATAATCTCACAGGAGATGGCCTCAACCTGATCATCCAAAACCTCTTTATATAAAATATCATCAGCTTCTGATTCTGAAAAAGTAAATGCGTCTCCTATAGGGTAGTTCAGTGGATTGAAAAGCAGTTCACTGTCTTCCACTTGTACATCCGTCATCTCACCACAAAGTCTCTGATAATACCACGGTATGGATTGGTTTCGCAAAGGTTAGCAATTGGTCGCAGGGCAGCAATATTTGTGCAAAGATAGCATAATATAAAGTGCATAATATGGAAAAAAAACTATATACAGTATATGTACGTGTGATAATTTGACAATGATGCCCATGCAGGTGATTCAGTGTTGCTTATTCAAACTATAGTATTGTTTATTTAGTTTAATCACAAATATCAGGATATTATTAGATGTAGATAATTCAGTAGTTTTTGATGTCAATAACAATACACTTTCATTCTGACCATTCTGATGTCAAATACACTGATCTACTCTGTCTCCATAAAGTCTATCTGCTGGATTCCAAGAATCCAGCAGTGATTGATATCATAGAAAATATAATATGATGTTATGCTGGATATGAATTACAACATACATTTATAAGATATCAACCTACTAGTATGACCAGCTATTAATGTGCGTATGTCATCATTTATTTAAAAACATTTCATTGGATGTAAACAAATTCCTGAAAAAATAACAAGTCTTTTTAAATGCGGAGGACAGAATACAGTAAGACACATCTACTTTTTCGCTAAAAGGGAATTATAGAAATTATTTCCAGCCTTGTTTTTAATACTATTTTTAAAAGTGTTTTATTTCACTTATCTTGCTTGCTTCTTAATAAAAAAAATCCTGAATTTGGAATTTATCAACACAGAGATCACTAAGACAAAATTTCTAAATTATTAGTTAATTTTCATTAAATATGTTTTCCATTTAATTAATAAAAATGTAGTGTTTAGTGTAGTGTTTAGAAAATCATAAGGAGAGATAAACTGTTATTTTAGAAATATACGTTTTTGCTCCTAATTTCGTCCTTGTTTCGGGATTGATTTTTTTTTTCTGTCCAATTGATTTTTTAAGCTGATAATGTAATTTGGGATGTTTATTTAGCTACTACTGCTAAATTTATTTTAAAGCATTGGTATGAGAGATTACAGTATGACTGGGACTATCACTTGAAACACTGATGTGATACAGTTTCCCTTGTCTGTAATTCCTTTTGGGAATTGATAAAATAAGTAATAAAGCCTCTGTTAAAATGGGAATGCCCCCTTGATAATGCTTGAATTGCACTGTAGGATTTAAATCACTGAAATCTCCATGGAAGATCTGCAAACAGATTTTTTTTTTTTGCAATAAATATGAGTTTACGTAATTTGTGATTTAGATGTTAATATTACTACTATTCTTTATATTATAGCACAATTGATACTTACGTCCATGCATGTGCAATCTGGGTTGGCTACGGGAGGTCGACACTAAGTGCCTGATTCGCACTCAGCTGCTAAAGTTGGATGCAGTGGAGCAATTTTTTTCTTCTGCGCATGTGTCTAGGTCACACTGTGCATGTGTCCAGATAACATACAAAGAGTTGGCATTGTGATTGAGACACACAGGTGATTGGGATCTGGTCTGAAGATCGACACTGTCTAGGTCGACAATGTTTAGGTCGACCACTATAGGTCGACAGTCACTAGGTCGACATGGTTTGAAGGTAAACATGGTTTCTAGGTCGACATGTGCT